>NC_054884.1:39951872-40262448 GCF_018320785.1 Cheilinus undulatus | reverse complement strand
GACATTTCAGATTTTTAAAGTTGTTAGAGTAACCTGATGATAGTTGTGCTATTAGCCTGCAGAGATTTCAGTCTGCATCTCCCCTTTAATAATCAATCAATACTTCTGATAACTACTTTTAAAGTTCAATGATGATTTTTGGCTTTAACATTTCACCGTGTGTGTGTGTGGGGGGGGGTGGGTGTGTGTGTGTGTGTGTGTGTGTGTGGGGGGGGGCTCTTGTTTTCATGACAAATGAGTACATTTCTATGAATACACACCTACAATATCAGGACGCTTGGAGAAATGAGGACATTTTTGACGTCCTCATTTTTCCGAGCACTCCACAGTGCTCTAGACCCTCTAAGAATGCTCCCAGACCAAAAATCTCTCATGTCCTGATACTTCACATTTTTTTGAAAAAGTGTGTGAAGTGTGTGTTTCGGTTTTGCTCACTTTTGATTTTTCCCTAGTGGCCAGTTGTGGAACCTCACACACTTTTCACACACTTTGGTGACGTCACTCTGCAGGTACTCATATGTCACCATATTCAGACACTCTAACACAGTCTCCAACTTTGAAGCCTGATTTAAGCATTACTGCAAAAAACATTCTATATAATTAGAATCACAAGTAAATAATAAACAAATAAATAAGTATTCAATTCTCAATACAGATCTAAGCTTACATGAGGTTTGCCTTGTCTCTTTTGTACTAAGAATGTAGAATTTTACTGCTTTTTGTTAATGTATATTCATATGACCAGTGAGACAAAAGAAAAATAAACTGGAGGGTAAATGCCAAAGGACTTTATTTTATAAACACATGCACCAAACATGGACAAAGTTTGTGACTTTTGAGAATTTCTCTTGCAAGTCTTTGCAATGAGACAATCATTCTAACTCAAATCCAAAACTTTACATTTTCATACAGTATATGCTTAGGTGAACTATATAGACAGAGGCACAGACCGTTGCCTTGACAGACACTCGAAGTCAAAATAAGATTAGGGAAGTACAAGACCCATGTTATCATGACACATGAGGTGAATAAGCAAACTGTCCTGGGGTTTGTTAAGTGCTATTGAACCACAAACCACCCTGTCTACAAGGGGGCCCTTGAGAAACCTGGAACACGTGGCTCCAAAGCCCTACAGTGCAGGTACCTGCCCTAAAGGTAAGAAGTCAGGTTGTGGGAGCTCCATGCACATAAGAACTAAATTTTTATTGTCTGCAATGTCCTTTTGAACAAAAAGGGATGCTTTGTACAACCAGATGCTTAACTGGGATAAGCTATATATTAAACCGGTGCATCAAGAAAACTAAAATTGTCTTAGCAAAGAGGACAATGGAGATAACGTTGGCTACAGTATGGAAAACTAATAATAAGGCACTTTTACTTACATAATACAAGTTTTTTTAATATAACAAAGATTTTGTTTTCTACATATTTGGGCTAAATGAGTGTTAATATGGCACTGTCCCTGGTTTTTGAAGACTGACAATGACAGCTCTCAGAGAGAGAGCAGGAGATAGACTCACTGTGAACAGCTGATTCTGTGCCACTGTAGAAATTGTACATTTTTTGGTTGTTCTGTGTTGATACTTACCAATCAGCTTGTTACAAACATTTGGTTTGATGTTGTTTGGGATTTTTTTTTTTTTTTTGCTGAGAGAAATTGGAAAATCAACCAGAGCCATTGCACAAACATGGGCCATTGCCAGTGCAACCATTAGGACTGTTCTGAAGGTGATAGAAACCAGTACTAGTATATTCAGTAACAGTTGTGAATGGTTAGACCAAGGAAAACAGCATCAGTTGATGACACTGTGAGAGCTGTAAAGAAAGACCCTAAAACAACTGTTAGTGACATCATCAACAACCTCCAGAGGACAGGAGTGAAGGTATCACCATCTACTGTTAGTGACATCAGCAACGACCTGTCACTAACAGTAGATGATGACTATATGATTTTGTCCTGGATTTATAACTTGTTTGCTTCTTTTGGGAGGCTCTAGAATTATATTTATATATTTAAGTCTAGTCTACAGTTAATGAATGCAGTTTTAGTTTGGAATTCTCAGTGTTGTTGAGCTAAGGTGGCATCACTAATATTATCTGATGCATTACTGTAAAGGTTAGATAGCTTGATCACAAAACATTATGTAGGTTTACTAGCCTGCTTTATTGTATGATAAGCTGTAATTATGTAAGAGGCTACTATCTATCCTATATGCTTCATACTTCTACAGGGTCCTGTCCTTGTAGAAGAAAGAGAGAAAGAAGATGTGGAAGATGGAGGACAAGAAAGCAAGGATAGAAAGGCAAAATGAGGATGATGGAAGAGAAGAAAGAATGAGAGCAGATAAGGATGATGGAGAAGAGGAAAGATAAGGAAGCAGGGGAAAAGAAGGGTTCTATTGAGGGTTGTGAAAAGGAGAAGAAGTACATGAAGAACCATAAGTGGTGAAGAAACACATATTCAGTTTAGCAAGCATTTTACTTGTGTGGGGGTCAGAAAGGTCAAATAGTATATTGTGTTATACTTTAGAAATAGGCTATAAACCAATTATTTAATTTGATGGAAATGGTGTATAAAATCATCATCTTCACATCCTAAAAATATCTCTCATTGATATAGGGAAATCACAGTAAAAAGTACATTAAAATGCTTCGAGTTCTGTAAACTTCACTACACTACTAGTACGAAGGGGCGCTCTGTACTACTTTCTTTCTTGATCTTAAAATCCCAAGCTACACCCCAGCTACAGACCAATGTATTTTTTGTGCCCATCCTTGGTCCTGATTTTATTAAATGAGGTCTGTTTTACAAAATGCTTGTATGTAAAAAAAAGGATTCGCCTTTTGGAATTTATCAAGGATCACAAATCAATAAAATAAACATTACTTTGATGCATCCAAAATCTTCAAGAATTTCTACTTGTCCTTCACTACGGGACAGTACTAGAACTAAATGCCAGAGTATACCAGAGTACAATACCAGAGTACAATGTTTAAATAATTCATATCAAATTTGTAAGCACTGCTGTGTCATGTTTGAATTTAATTAGAGGCACTGATTTGTAGTCACATGTATATATTGCTATCACCTTTCTTGCATCTAATTTGAATTGAAACAGAATTACTGGATTGCTTTTTGTACAGATGCATAGTTATTCTATTAGTTGCACATAAATAAAGAAAAACACTTCTAATGGCTTCATAACTTTTTTGAGTGAAATTAGCAGTGTGTAGGCTTTGGTGAGTTTAAGGAAAATTATTTGCAGTTAAGATTGTGTATCTAACAGGTAAAAGGGGGAACACCCACAGACTAGATTAGAGTCCCCCAGTAAAGTCTGCCCTTTAAACTCCTGGTGAAGTCCATCTTTTCATCTACTATATCATCTATTAGTTGTACCTTGAAATTGAGGACCACATCACACACCTTAAGCTTCCTGAGGTTGGTCAGATGGAGCTCCATGTGACCATGACCTCTACCTTGTGCTGTTGACTGCGCTAAAGATCTGACCTCATCTGGAGAAAGCAGGGGTAGTCCTGATGTCCACCATCAAATGTCCAGACTCTGAAAGAAAAAGAAATATATATATATAAATCACAAAAACAAGATCATGTATTATATTGTACAACAGACAGTTCCACCATAGGCTATATGTGTGTAGAGGCCTATATATATATATATATATATTACAATAAGACATACCGAGTCTGTGCAAATTGCAGTTTAGCCTGAGTTAGTTGAAACTGAGTCATCATCAAGGATAGCATACTGAAAACTACCACAGGCCTGTGTCTTTCACAGCGGTGAATGATCATTGCCTTCAATGATCATACTCCTTGTTGCAATAATAAAGATAATATTCTTAATGTCTATCTGACCTTTTATTTTCATCATAACATTAATACCACAATTTTTAGCTCTGTTTTATTGGGGTTTTCCCTCAGGATTAAACTAGCATAAACCAGTGATCTTGCTCTAATCCCCTCAAACTCACCCCTGTACCTCACCTTCCTCACAGACAGCAGCTCATCTGTGTGTCTTCTGTGTCTTCCTCACCATGTTTCTGTGTCATCATCACTAGGCTTTATTAATTATATCACCATAAAATGTACATTGTCTTTATCTGTTTTCACCCACGATCTGATTTTAAAACAGCTGATCAGTGCGAGGAAGTTCTACTACTTCAATTAATTCTCTGGTCAGAACCAGTGCGGGAGCTTTACAGAGTTTTACCATAAATTCACAAACAAAAGGACAGTAGAAGCTGACTTTTGACAAGAGAGGTTGCAGAATAACGGGTAGGACAGACGTGATGCAGCTAGTAACAGGAGAGGGAGAGAGAGAGAGGGAGAGGGCGAGCGAGCGCACACTGCACACACTTCATTGATCACTGATGGCAATGATCTCCAAAAATATATAACTCGTGTGAGACGGCCAGGTAAAGTTTCTGTTTGGTCAACATTGTATACATTACCTCGATCATATTTATCATACAAACAGCGGACTGACATAAAGAGAGAGAGAAGAAAACGTAGTTTACGATAGACAGGTGGGCCTGTATATAGACTGCTCAAAATACTTAAACAACTAAGTGTAACTCCAAGTCAATCACACTTATGGGAAAGGGGCCTACCCAATTTTGAAGCGACACTAATTGTGAATCAATTTTATCTGCTGTTGTGCAAATTAGAACAGACAACAGGTAGAAATGAGAGGCAATTAGCAAGACAGCCCTGTAAAGGAATGGTTCTGCAGGTGGTGACCACAGACCATTTCTCTGTCCTCAACTTCTCTGGCAGATTTTGTCACTTTTGCAATTTGGCAGTACTCCCACCACTGAGGTAGCACGAGGCGGTATCTGCAACCCACAGAAGCTGCTCAGGTAGTGCAGCTCATCCAGGGTGGCACATCCATGTGCACCATGGCAAGAAGGTCTGCTGTGACTCCCAGCACATGGTTAAGAATGTGGAGGAGATACCAGGAGACAGGCCAATACATCAGGAGACGTGGAGGGGGCCGTAGGATTGCCATCTGCTCCTCTGTGCAAGGAGGAACAGGGGGAGCACTGCCAGAGCCATACTTATTGACCTCCAGCAGGCCACTAATGTGCACGTTTCTGCTCAACCTGTCAGAATGAGACTCCATGAGGGTGGTATGAGGGCCTGACGTCCCCAGTGGGGTCTGTGCTCACAATCCAGCACCGTGCAGCCTGATTGGCATTTGCCAGAGAACATCAAGATTGGCAGATTCGCCATTGGCGCCCTGTACTCTTCCTGATGAGAGCAGATTCACCCTGAGCACATGTGACAGACGTGAGAGAGTCTGGCGACGCCTGGAGAACGTTCTGCTGCCTGTAACATCCTTCAGTATGACCGGTTTGGCGGTGGGTCAGTGATGGTCTGGGGAGGCATTTCTTTGGAGGGCCGCACAGCCCTCCATGTGCTAGCCAGGGGTACCCTGACTGCCATTAGATACCGGGATGAGATCCTGGGACCCATTGTGAGACCATATGCTGGTGCAGTGGGCCCTGGGTTCCTTCTGATGCATGACAATGCTAGGCCTCATGTGGCTGGAGTGTGTCAGCAGTTCCTGCATGATGAGGGCATTGATGTTATGGACTGGCCTGCCTGTTCCCCAGACCTAAATTCAATTGAGCACATCTGGGACATCATGTCTGTCCATCCACCAGTGCCACGTTGCACCACAGACTGTCCAGGAGTTGACTGATGCTCTGATCCAGGTCTGGGAGGAGATCCTCAGGAGAGCATCCATCGCCTCTCATCAGGAGCATGCCCAGGCGTTGTAGGGAGTGCATACAGGCACGTGGAGGCCACATACTCTACTGAGGCTCATTTTGACTCGCCTTCAGGAATCTTCACAGAAGTTGGATCAGCCTGTGATCTGATTTTCCACTTTGATTTTGAGTGTGATTCTGAATCTAGACCTCCATGGGATGAAGATTTTGATTTCCATTAACCATTCTTCTGTTGTTTTGTTCTCAAATAGTCCACTATGTAATGAATAAAGATTTTCATCCGCAATATGTAATTCATTAAGATCTAGGAGGTGTTGTTTGAGTGTCCCCTTTATTTTTTTGAGCAGTGTATATCATAACATAGCATAGCATAACATAACATAACATGAAGTAAAATAAAAATAAATAAAGACAACTTACTGTTGGATCAAGTCCCTCGTGGTGAGTCAGCTGATCCCTCTTGAGAAAAAACAACTTGCCATCCTCGCAGTCAGCGATGAATTTACGTTCTTCTTCAGTGGTTTATGTCGTGATGCCATTATGAGAAAGCAGAAATAACTCTCTAACTCCGGGTGAAAGCTTAACTTGTCCAACAGCTCCGGGTCCTCCATGCCCCTTTAAAGAGCCAGCTGAGTGATTAGCTGAGAGCAGCCTTCATAAAAAGCCAGGCTGTCAGTTTGCTAACAGCGCATCCAACAGATCTTCGTATAAAATATGTGATATTTTTTCATACATCACCGCTCCGCCGGTCATTATTTCACACGGTGAACGAGAAAGGCACACAGTTTACATTATTTTAAAGCAGAGTGTATGCGACGGCAGTGCTGAGGCACATATCAAAAACACGGCCTCTGGTTGGTGGGTGAGGCAGTTATGCAGCTTCTGATTGGTCGAATAACGAGTTCAAGATAGTAAAGCCCCTGAAACGGATACGGAGCTGTACTGGAGCTCTCTGTGAGAGGAACATCCGGGACTTTCAGCGCTTCGGAGATCTATCTTGGCTCACACAGTATTCTTTGGTGAGCATGCTTCAACAACGGGCACCTGATGAGGTAAAGTTGGCACGTCATCCAGTCAGTTAGCTACAAAACATTCCAAAGAACACACGAAAGACTCAAAGTGCATGGTAAATTGTAATTAATGACTTTAACTTCATCTTCGAGAGTAGAAAGGGAGAAGTTGTTATCTAAAAGGCCCATAACTTGTTTTTTTTTTGTTTTTTAACAATGTTCAGCTCCGTTAAAGGTAGTTAAAGGGCCAACTAGTTATCTCGAAGCAGGGAGGATTCTGTCAATGAACTTTTTCTTCATCATAAACGACAGAGGCTGACACTAGGGTGTTTATGACTTTCCTAAATAAAGCCCAAACTTATTTTAAGCATAAGATATGCTTTCAGGAACCTAAATAACACCATTAATGTTTCCCATTTAACACAAATTGATTGTATTAGTTATAAGGTAAATGCAATGCTAGAGAATGGAACAGTTTTGTAAGGATTTTGCAGCAGTATTCATGTTTGAAGATGATTTGTTGATGGTTTGGTAGGTTGATATGATCATAATGTTACTGCCACAGTTACACAGAGTTCAGTAGTAAATGAGTTCTGATTTAGGGTAGAATATACCATTTGATTTTAAGTATTTTTCTTTTTGTATTTATATTGATGATTTTGTTGTCTTCCTCCCATGTAGATGTTTCCAGGTTGAGGAGCATGTGGTTCTGTAAAGAATATGTCAAAAAGAAGAGCCAGACTTCGCCCTGAGGCTGAGGCTGCCAACTTCATTTTATCTGGGACTGACAAGCCTTGTTTCAAAGTCACGTGGATCAGTAACTATAAAGGTATGCTCAGTATGTTTCTCTCTGATTACTGCATCAATGCTACTAAAACTGCAGCAAACGGGTATTTTCATGAATCTATCCATATTTTTAGATAAACAGGTTGGCCTGCTGGAATAATGCTTGTAATTAATTAGCAGTAACAGTTTGTGAAGAAAGCCTGTAACACACCTATAATAGATGAAGGAAAGAGGCAGTCTGTCTGTAATGAGAAGGGCCCCACTAACATGGATTATTTGAGCCAATACTCAAATATTGGAAAGTAAAAATGCAAATATCCAGCCTATATTAGCAGATTTTTAAAAAGAAAAACATATGTCTTTCTGGTCCATCAAATTTAAGTGAAGCACTTGTAAGATATGAAGGCAGAACTATTACAAGTAGTACTATTTTAGAATACTTTTATTGCCAGAAATTAGCATGGAGACCTTTCTTTACTGTTATTTATATAATGAAGCCTGACCAATTAAATCAGCTGGCTCATTGATTGGTCAGGCCCTAGTAATGAACTAAAAAAATCTTTAAGAAAGGCTCTCATATAGGGCTGGGTGATTATGGCAAAAATCATAATCATGGTTAATGAATGGTTATTCCAGCCCCTGCCTCGGTTTGTGCTTTAAATATTTGTATAATCTTGAAACAAACTGAATTTTTGTGTATTTTAAAGTTTAATGCATCAATCTTGTGTACTTCCAGAACAAAATTATGTGGCTTAATCTATAAAATGCCATTCTCTTTAAAGAGTTTTATGCCCTTAAAGTAATTAAGCCAGAGTGGGGCTGATTCCAGTTTGACTGGCCATTTTCTGATTAATTTTCCTGGTCTGAACTCTTGATAAAGATATAAGATTAAACACATTTTCTTTCCTTAAAAACTTTAATTGAAATTAGTTACATTGATATGAGTTACAATTAAGCTTCAACAAGGATATTACACCAAAAACTACCACGGACTGTTGTTTTTTTTATAAAGATTAACCTTTATCTGAAAGAAGTCACAAAAATGATCATTCCTTGTAATGATCATATTCCTCAATAATAAAGATTACAATTTAAGTTTTTGTGTCTATTATAAAAAAACTTTATCACAGAGGTTTCTTATTTTAATCATAGCTTAATTAATGCTGTTTTATAGGTGTTTTTGCCTTACACCCCCATAGTCGCACACAGGAGCTCACCTGTCTCTCACTTGTCCTGCTTTCTTTGTCTACCTAACGGTGTTCTGTGTTTCTGCTATAGTGTAATCATCAGTAGCCATTTTTATTTTAAATCACCTTTAAACGATCCATATCGTCATTATTTGTGTTTAGAGTCGACTAAAACAACTGATCTGCACGAGGAAGTTTGATGTTCATTAATTCTTCCTTCATACAGCTGCAAACTAAACAATGGCAGAAGTTGACGTTTATTTACAGGATGTATTTACAGGAGAGACCTGATGAAAGATTGTGGTGTAAATAGTCCAGAGATGACTAGAAATCAGGCCCACCACTTATTGATTGATCAGGATGTCACTGATCTCCATAACTAGATATCTTTGATGGTCCATTCCTGTGTTTTGTTGCAGACACCAAGTGATGATGTTTGGTCAACACTGTATATGTCTCCAGATCATAGGTATCATACAAACACTCCTAATGTGCAATCAGAGAGAGTTATGTGTTTATTTAGTCTATTTGGGATGGGGCAGTGTCTCAGTTAGGTCCAGTGTATGAATGCTTCCATGGTGCATTAACTGTATTATAAGGGGACAACCAGATTGAAATAAACACGTATCATATTACAGTAGGTTTATGTAGGTTAATCTGTAGCACTAATAATTAGTTTTGAACATTTTTTAATCACCCAGCCTTACTCCTGGAATTGTTCTTAATCTTCATGATAGTCTGTATTTTTGTCCATACTCATGTTCTGGTCCTCTGAGCTTTTTCTGACCACATTTACATGATTGGTTCTTTGGGTGAAGTAGATACCCTCTGCTCACCAGTTTGTGTTTAGAGCTTTTATGCTAACATCAAAGAAGTATGAAGTCAGGAAATCACATTACTCTACAATGTGTTGCAGACTGTTCTAATACTTGTTTTAGACTGTGAAAGACTTGAATGTGTTTGAGATGATTGTTATTTGTTATCATTATTGTTAAATGTTTCCCTTTTATTAAATCCTCTGTGTGTTCTGTGTATGCCGATCAATAGCTAATCAGCTGCAGATATAGTCCAGATTTGACTAGAAATCAGGCCCAAAAGTTGATGAATTAGACAGGATGTGTGATACAGAATATTTCTGATGGTCCCTCCTGTGTTTTGTTGCAGACACCAAGTGATGAGATCCTGACTGAACCTTCTCCAGATCCAGGAGTGAGCCAGAGATCCACCTCATCCTTTCATCAGGTAGTTATGTGTTTATTTAGTCTATTTGGGATGAAGTCCATGTCTCAGTTAGGTCCAGTGTATGAATACTTGCCATTTCACTGTATTAAAACAACCAGATTGTTTAAAATATCGGCCGTATCCATATTACAGTTCCTTGTTTGTGAATCTTGTAGCACTAATAATTAGTCCAGAACATTTTTTAGCTCTAGCCCGCCTTTATAACCTGGAATTGTTCTTAATCTTCATGATAGTCTGTATTTTTTGTCCTAATACTCATGTTCTGGTCCTCTGGAGCTTTTTCTGACACATTTACATGATTGGTTCTTTGGGGAAGTAGATCCATTTACACCAGTTTGTGTTTAGAGCTTTTTATGCTAACATCAGGAGAAGTATGAAGTCAGGAACGTGGACTCTACATGTGTTCAGAGGCGTCATGTCCTCATATTGTTTTAGACTGTGAAAGACAGATTGAGATGATGTCCTCATATGACATTTGGTCCGACCTGACAGCTGTATTGTGTGTGTAATTAACAATTTCCTCATATGGTTGGGTTGCTATTGCTGAAGCGTTTTAACACACTCTGTAGATTGTGGTGTAAATAGTCCAGATTTGACTAGAAATCAGGCCCAAAAGTTGATGAATTAGACAGGATGTGTGATACAGAATATTTCTGATGGTCCCTCCTGTGTTTTGTTGCAGACACCAAGTGATGAGATCCTGACTGAACCTTCTCCAGATCCAGGAGTGAGCCAGAGATCCACCTCATCCTTTCAACAGGTAGTTATGTGTTTATTTAGTCTATTTGGGATGAAGTCCATGTCTCAGTTAGGTCCAGTGTATGAATACTTGCCATTTCACTGTATTAAAACAACCAGATTGTTTAAAATATCGGCCGTATCCATATTACAGTTCCTTGTTTGTGAATCTTGTAGCACTAATAATTAGTCCAGAACATTTTTAGCTCTAGCCCGCCTTTATAACCTGGAATTGTTCTTAATCTTCATGATAGTCTGTATTTTTTGTCCTAATACTCATGTTCTGGTCCTCTGGAGCTTTTTCTGACACATTTACATGATTGGTTCTTTGGGGAAGTAGATCCATTTACACCAGTTTGTGTTTAGAGCTTTTTATGCTAACATCAGGAGAAGTATGAAGTCAGGAACATGGACTCTACATGTGTTCAGGCGTCATGTCCTCATATTGTTTTAGACTGTGAAAGACTTGAATGTGTTTGAGATGATGTCCTCATTTGGTCCGACCTGACAGCTGTATTGTGTGTGTAATTAACAATGTCCTCATATGGTTGGGTTGCTATTGCTGAAGCGTTTTAACACACTCTGTAGATTGTGGTGTAAATAGTCCAGATTTGACTAGAAATCAGGCCCAAAAGTTGATGAATTAGACAGGATGTGTGATACAGAATATTTCTGATGGTCCCTCCTGTGTTTTGTTGCAGACACCAAGTGATGAGATCCTGACTGAACCTTCTCCAGATCCAGGAGTGAGCCAGAGATCCACCTCATCCTTTCATCAGGTAGTTATGTGTTTATTTAGTCTATTTGGGATGAAGTCCATGTCTCAGTTAGGTCCAGTGTATGAATACTTGCCATTTCACTGTATTAAAACAACCAGATTGTTTAAAATATCGGCCGTATCCATATTACAGTTCCTTGTTTGTGAATCTTGTAGCACTAATAATTAGTCCAGAACATTTTTTAGCTCTAGCCCGCCTTTATAACCTGGAATTGTTCTTAATCTTCATGATAGTCTGTATTTTTGTCCTAATACTCATGTTCTGGTCCTCTGGAGCTTTTTCTGACACATTTACATGATTGGTTCTTTGGGGAAGTAGATCCATTTACACCAGTTTGTGTTTAGAGCTTTTTATGCTAACATCAGGAGAAGTATGAAGTCAGGAACGTGGACTCTACATGTGTTCAGGCGTCATGTCCTCATATTGTTTTAGACTGTGAAAGACTTGAATGTGTTTGAGATGATGTCCTCATTTGGTCCGACCTGACAGCTGTATTGTGTGTGTAATTAACAATGTCCTCATATGGTTGGGTTGCTATCGCTGAAGCGTTTTAACACACTCTGTAGATTGTGGTGTAAATAGTCCAGATTTGACTAGAAATCAGGCCCAAAAGTTGATGAATTAGACAGGATGTGTGATACAGAATATTTCTGATGGTCCATTCCTGTGTTTTGTTGCAGACACCAAGTGATGAGATCCTGACTGAACCTTCTCCAGATCCAGGAGTGAGCCAGAGATCCACCTCATCCTTTCAACAGGTAGTTATGTGTTTATTTAGTCTATTTGGGATGAAGTCCATGTCTCAGTTGGGTCTCAGTATTTTTTCCATTTTCTCATTAGGTCCCGCATTTTTTCTTGATCTTCTTTTTATTACTTTTTTTTTTTTTAATATATATTATTTTTTTCTGTCTTCCCCTTAAAATTTCACTCCATAATTCAGTTCCTGTGAAAACAGAGTAATTAACAAAAGTGTGTGGTTTGAAGCTTCCTTTGACCACATCATACAGTCAGATTTTGTTTTCATTTATGCCTTTGTACCTCCATGTAATGTCATTTCATATAGGTAAGAATTTATTTTGGATAGCCTGCAGGGATTTACTTTCAATGTTGTCATTGATGGTTCAAAATTAAAATCACTTTAATATGAGGCAACGTGTGTAAGGTGAATGTGGTATCATGTTTTGCTTCACACTCAGTTCATATCTGTTTTTTTTCATTCCTCCACCACTATTGTTTTTTGTCATTATCGGCTTTTCTTTTGTTAAATAGTTTGTGTCCCTTATTGGGGATTTTAACTTAGTAAGGAAATATGTTTTAATTTCAAGTAAAACTCAAGTTTTGTTTAATATGATTCTTCATTTGGACAGTCAAGAGCACGTCCGCCTGCAGAATCTCAAGCGCCATCATTTTCAGTGCGAAGAACGTTATAGTGAGGCCAAAAAAATGATATACAAGAGAGAGAAGCAGACAACTTTGAATCTCGCCATGAAGTTGAAGGATTCTGTGAGTATAAAATTTCAAGCAAAAACTTTACATAAACATTGCTTTTGTATATTCAAATCAATTCTCTTAGTATGTATTTTAAAGAACATAAGTTCAAGGACATCCCTGCATCTCAAATTCTAGCTCAGTTATCTTATTCACCAGTTGCACATTATACTATGCATTGTTCTCTATATCATACACTATCACATCACATTGCACCTGACAAAGTGTTGTGTTTTAGGTAATATTGTTTTAGTATAATTGCTTAGGTAGTTATGTGATAGAAAATATATTTTAAGTTGTTAGGAAAAACAGTTAATCATTTTCAGCTTAATCTAACTGGGGTAAAATGTGTATTTATTAGATTTTAATTACATTTTTGATACTGGTTGTAAAGGTTGAACATGTCATGGATGATGATGGACCTCACAATGGAAACTCTTCAAGCTTAAGTGAACAGGTAATGAACATGTCAAATTCAACTAGAAAAATAGACATTTATTTTATGTTTTCAATTCAGATGGTTTTTTTTATTTTATGCTTCTAATAACTTATCTGTAAGTCATGCCATGCACAATGTGACGATATTTTGGGATGACAAGTGCCTTACCATTAATAAATGTTAGGCTGCTTTTTTTCCTTTTCCCTTCAGACCTCTTCTGATGGACTCTCAGATCACACAGATTATGAGGATATCGACTACATTCCCAACTCAAGTGGCAATTCCTCAGATGAAAGTGTTTATAGTGAAGAACTAGGAGTCACAGAGCCGTGTGTTTCCCAGAAACTGTTTAAGGACATGTCTTTGCAGGGTGGTATAACACAGAGTTGGGAGATCACCAGTTCAGAGACACCTGCAAGTTCTAGTTCGTCACTGAAAAGCAGCAGTCAAAGTTCTTCAATGATGAGCTGTGGCCCCAGTTCATCAAGGAAGAGGCCACGCAATAATGAAGGTCAAAACACAAATGAAATTATACAACATAAGATAGATGTGACACCATTGCCAAACACGGAAAACAAAGCAAGCACAACAAGAAGCAATATTGTCTGTTTTGTAAAAAGGCCATTTCTAAATTGGCAAGACACCTTGAATCTGTCCACAGTCGAGAGCCTGAAGTTGTGAAAGCTTTTAGTTTTGTTAAAGGGTCTCGCAAAAGAAGAGATCTGTTGCGCTTTCTTAAGAAGAGGGGAAACTTTGACCATAATGCCACAGTGGCAAGCACTGGCACAGGAGAAATGGTTGCTTGTCGACGACCCACTACAGCAAGACCATCTGATCAATATCGTCACTGCAAATTTTGTCAAGGTCTATATGCAAGAGATTGCCTTTGGAGACATGTAAAATACTGCCCACAGAGGCCTGTTGAAGGAGAGCCTCCCATTGGGAAAAAACGAATACACCTGGACTTACCAAAACCTGATGAAGTTCATGAAGCTGTTTGGAAGATTGCCTGTGAAATGAACCAAGATGACATTTCCTTGGTAGTAAGAAGTGAAAGAGACATTCTTAGCCTTGGAGAGTCACTGTATAGTGCCAGGAAACCACAGGAGAGAAGGAATGATTACATTCGCCAAAAAATGAGAGAGATGGGGAGATTATTGCTAACGGCTAGAGCTATAACACCTTTGAAGAGTACAGAAGACCTTGTAATGCCAAGTAATTTTCCCTATGTAATACAAGCAGTCAGAGCTGTTGCCGGTTATGAGATGGAAAGCAACTCATACAAAACCCCATCACTGGCTTTGAAATTGGGACACAGTTTGGCCAAAGTTGCAGGCATTGTGCAGTGCAATGCCATCATTGCTCATCAACATGCTGTTGCAGAGTCAGCCAAGCAATTTGCTACTCTGTACGAGAAAAAATGGAACGAGTCCATTTCAGCTGCTGCACTGGGAACACTTACTCAAGCCAAGTGGAATAAACCACAGGTTTTACCATTTACACAAGATGTGTCGCTGCTGCACAAGTTTCTTTCTACTGAGTGTGCTAAGTGCATGAAGGACCTGGAGGAAAACCCCAGCAACATAAGCTTCAGCAATCTTGCTAAAGTGACTTTGACAAAGGTGGTGCTATTCAATAGGAAAAGACAAGGAGAAGTTTCAAAAATGGAGCTTCAGACTTTTACATCCCGGAACCAAGCAGAGTTGAATCCTGACATTATGATGTGCCTTACTGAGTTGGAAAAGAATCTTGCAAAGCACTTTGACAGGGTTGAGATCCGTGGTAAAAGGTCAAGAATGGTACCTGTGCTTCTTACACCTGAAATGATTGCTGCCATGAACCTCCTGGTGAAAAGCAGGAATCAATGTCAAGTCCTCACAGAAAATGTGTACTTGTTTGCACATGCGCCCTTTCCCATTACAGAGGCTCTGACTGCTTTCGACGCACGCGAAACAATGTGGTGCAAAGTACCCAGAGGCACTCACCTCAACGAGACTGCGAAAACAAGTTGCCACTTTGTCTACAGTACTAAATCTAAAAGACAATGAAATGGATCAGCTTGCCACCTTCCTTGGACATGACATTCGTGTCCACAGGGAATTCTACCGGCTTCCAGAGAGCACATTGCAGCTTGCAAAAGTCAGCAAACTGTTGATGGCCATGGAAAAAGGAAAACTGTCTGATCTGCAGGGAAAAGGACTGGATGACATTATGATCAATTCAGATGGTAAAATTTTGTTTGAGACATAGTTTGTAAACCTCCGATTGTAACATTTATGTGTGTTGAGCCTTTAAGATAATTTCTCCTGTTTTTAATCCAACAAGATGAGGTGGACACAAGCGATGATGATTCCAGCGAAGAAACCGTTGCAGACCAACATCAGCTCACAGGTATCCTGACTTTACAGTAACAATTGCATTTACTCATATTACTGTCATTGAGTATCTTTTTGGATACTTGTACATTTTGGAGTATATTTTGTAATCAGTCTTTACTTTAACTTCTGAATAATTGTGATTACAATTTAAAAGCCTCAATTACTAAGTAAAAAACAAAAACTAAAGTTCAAAATGAGGAGATTCTAGCTCTCTGTCAGTGAAATAAAACTGGTCAGTCATTTAGCTTTGACTGTCATGATTGTCAGTAATACAAAGTGAGAGAATTATTTAACATCACATCCCACATCATTATAAAGGTGGGACTTTACCTTAACAACCTTGGAGATTCATATTCTTGTGTTATTGCCAATACGGAAAATCTTTTCTGTACAACTGTTGAGTAGCTTTTCAGTATTCAGAGTAAACTTGAAAGGAAATACTTTTTGCTTGAGTGAATTTATAGACAAGTCATTTTATGGCTACTAAAGTATTTTGTAAATACGCTGATATTCCTGTGATACTCCTGGGAAAATAGTTTTGTTTTTGGTTTTTTGTTTTTTTTAACAGTATTTCATGTAAAAATTTCACTAATGTGCTGAGATTATATTCATAGTTTTATATTTTACAGCTGGGATCAAACGCTGTGATGCTACAGTAAAGTTGACCAAATTAAAGACCCGTGTTTGTTCAGATTAACCGATATAACGATAAATAAAACTGCATTAAAGTATAATTCAAACAATTAAAAAAAAAAACAAAAAAAGATTTGAGACAGGAAAAAATTAATAGGTACCTTATGATTTTGAAAGATGGGCTTAGGAAACAACACTACTTAAATGAAATAGGATGGGAGACACCGTATGGTTCTGACAGATCTGGAAACATTGATAGAAGATGGACAGGTTGAAGACAACGGGTCTAGGCAGCAGAAAGAAAAAAAGAAATAAGTGAATGATGGGAGACATAAGATAAGAATGGAGAAGAGGAGCAAAAGGTGAGAAATAACTCACTTAGATACAGTAAAGTATAGAAAGATAGTCCTTTCTCCTGATACACTGAGGATATATAGTCTACTTTGGATATACAGCCAGTTAGAAGGTGGAAGTCATAGGAAAAAGCACAATTACTTCTTCAAATTAAGAGCAGGCTAACTTGGCAACCTGAAAATGTACTTTTTTTATTAAAAGTAATGTAATGCACTTAAGTTTCAAAAAGATAGGCAAGTTATCTAGTAAGTGAATTTTAAACAATTTCATTTTGATGATTAAATCTACGTTTATGAATTTGTTATCAGATTATGTTTACATGTAAAATATTTGTGTCTGATGTAGAATTACATAATGCCTGACATTAAACATGCTTACAATGCTAACAAAACAGAAAACAAACCTGTTTCATAAATGCTCATATTTAATTGTTACTTTTCAAAGGCTCAAGAACTGAGGCTCCAGGGGACCACGGCTTTGTGCTTGACTCAACCACTCCAGACAAAATGGACAGCACCTCTGCTACAATCTCACTGGATGACGAAAACAACAACACTCAACCAGAACATGGTAAAATATATGACTGCGAAATATTAAATGTTTAAAGTGATTATGCTTGTGATGAAAAGCATTTTTCATGTCAGGGGTGGCAGTATGTAAATGTTTACAGGATATTACATATTCTCATCTACCCTTCCAGATTCCCAGCAGGACACAACACTTCAAGAGAGCACATCCCAAGCTTCCTCAAAGGGCTCAAGTGGAAAAAGAGGTTAATGTGGATTCTGTATTCACATTCTCTAGAATATTTTCTTTTCCTGCATTTTTCACATTAATAGAGCTACTGTTCTGTTGTTAAAATATTCTCTCTTTTTCCATTTATGACAGCTGGGAAGAAGAAAAGCAAGTGGACAGGTGACGAAGTAAAGGCTGTTGAGCGGCACATGTTGCATTTCATAACGAGTTGCAAAGTACCAGGTAAAAAGGAATGTGACTCCTGCCTCCAGGCAGAATCGGAAGTTTTGAAAGACAGAGACTGGGCTGCCATCAAATACTACATTTACAACAGAATCATAGCGTTGAAAAGGAAGATGAATAAATAGGACTATGAAATGCAAACTATAGCCATTAAAAGTATCTTGGAAGGAAAGAAGCTTTGAAAAAATCTTGGAGGGGTGGCTGGAAAAGTGTTCTGTCTGTCTTATCATTACGGGCCAATCAAAGTGACTAAGCATTTGACATAGTCAGTATGTTCAGCCCCCTGAGGGAAGTGAGCAAAAATGTCTTTTCCACCAAGAAAAGCCTTCAATGCAATTATTTTCTCATCTTCTAATAAATAAATGTGGACGTTATGATAAAACTGCTGCTTTAACTATGTGCAAACTAATTGCTAGCCATTGGATACCGGCTTACAGTATAACTAAACCCCGCCCAAAAATATCACAAACTGATACCGAAGCAATTCGGGTTACTGTTCTGTGCTCTTCTTGTAATGAGAAACTGTGGTCCAGATCTGACAAAAACCAGTGCTGTAATATAGCTTTAAAGAGTGGTTGGCAATTTGTGACTGCTTGCCTTTAAACTTATCCTCATCCATAGCTACTTCCCAACCTTGCAAAGCTGATGGATTTGCCAGACTCCATCTCTCTCCTCAGCCAAACCCATCATGAAAATCTCCAATCCACATTTGTGCAGAACCAAAAACTGTATTAACCAATAAGTGCCATTTGAGAACAACAAGGTGGTAGCTATGGGTGGGGTTTAGTTGTACTGTAAACTGGGGGGTTGTAGTGTGGGTCTGCGGTACAGTGGGAAATGGTGTATTGATTGGCTTAGATTTAGCCACAGCAGTAGTTTTATTACAACTGGAAGACATTTCTTTCTTAAAACAAGAGCAAAGAGCCACACTGAAAAGCTTATTATGTCAAAAAAGATGTTTCTGCTCTTTAGTTGACCTGCTTCGGTATGACTTTGCGATGTAAGGAGGGGTGTGTGAGTTGTACAGTAAGCTGGTAGCATCATTAGCTCCAAAATAGATGAAGCAAAAAAATAGTTTGAGCAGATCCTGAGCAGATTCTTTGCCCTGCCCTCTGTATGATAGGTTTCCTAGATGACTATGAAATATATCCATGTAATGGATATATATGACAGAGTATCTGGTGTTTCAGGGTGATCTACTTCTTGTTCTGCTCAAATGATGATGGTTGGTCTGGTTGGTTCTGAGACTGGACACAATGGGAATTTTGCAAGATGGATCCGCTGATGACAGACATGGAATCTAGTCAGTCTGTCAGTTTTGCAGGGGTATTAGTAGGGATATCATATATTGGGAAAAGTCTAATATTGTGCATCCCTAGTTATGAGGTTCTAATTCTGATCTCAGTTTCAACAAGCAATAGAAATAGTTCAACTTTACAGAAGCCGCAACAGCAATATTTTTTTGAATCATTTGTTACTTCCACATTTATTTTCCAAGTTTTCTGCATTCATTTTGCTGTTCTTATCCACAAGTTGTGGAGTCGGATTCTTTAACTGTTTGGAAACCCAATGGAATCAGAGTTCAGTGGGACACATCTCATAGATAGTATCTTGCAATACTGTTAATGTTATGTGAATACCAACTTCAGACAGATAGGTTAACTAAACAACCTGTTTTGTACAAGCTTTATGCTTGTTGCTTTTTTTGTAGAAAGATTCTTAACAGACTTTTTTTGGTTCAGTTTAGACATCCCTAGTCTACTGCACTCTGTTATGCTTGTTCTTGGCATAATGTCCTTATTTTGCTATAAATAAAAACGTGAGAAAGGTACAAAGTGTTAAATGTTTCTATTCACGAACATTCACTAAAAAAAAAATCAGAAATGCACTACAGCAAGAGTTACAAAGAAGACCTTCCACATTTTTTTTAGCTATGTTGTCTTTAAATTCTCTATACAGCTCAGTTTTACTGTGGTGTTTTAGGTTACCTGACTAGTGAGCATGACTATTGTACATCTGTGTATGTTATACATATATTTTAAACTCTTATTACAGGAGAAAAAAAATGTACAGACCCTACAATCACTAGGTCTTTATAAGTCACATATACTTGAAAACTGTGTGTATCCATGGGCTTCACAATTCACCTAAACATGAAATTTACTGTGTGTTATGTTGTGGTCCTCATAAGTCATGTAAACCTGACAATGTCCTCACAAGTCGCATTAAATTCAGGCCTGACCAAAATATAGCTCTAGGCTAAATCTCAATAGATGAGTGTGTTCCTGGGAGCACTGGGAAGAAACCCAATGATTCCCAGGCCTCTGAGACCCCAGGAAAGGTGTGTACCCATTTTTCACATTTTTGTCACATGTCCTGACATTTCACGAATACACGTAGGTTTGGGTGGGTGTGTGTGTGTGTGGGTGTGTGTGTGTGTGTGTGTGGGTGGGTGTGTTTGTGTGTGTGTGTGTGTGTGTGTTTGTGTGTGTGTGTGTGTGTGGGTGTGTGTGTGTGTTTGTGTGTGTGTGTGATAGAATGTTGGGACTTTCCTGGTGAGATCAGCATAGCAACAACAGGCAGAGCTAACATGATTGGTCCATCCTCTACCTTTTTACTATTGGTGGCTTCATCAACAAATCTAAGAGCAAAAAATGTTTGGAGCACACGGAAAGTTTGATATGAAGAGAAAAATCAGAGAGTGTGATTTTTAGAAAATGAGCTGAAAATAATGAGAATGTTTTAGAGATTTGATGATCATGAAGGGCTCAAACATACGGATGGACAGACGGACAGACAACTAGAAACCAGAACGTCTCCAGCCTCGGCTAACGCCATCATGGAGGGAAAACAAGTGAGAGGAAAATGAAGAGAAAAATAGCCCATAGGTTTTAGAAATGACAGCCACAGGAGGAGTATTTCTGACAATATGAAGTTGGTTGTAGAAAGCAGAGAGAGCTGTAGTCAGCGGCTCCAATGAAACATGAACCTTCATAAAATCCTGGACTGTGAACGTTCCTGGACCTGTTTCTGATCTATGATACTACAGGACACGGGTGTCAAACTCAAGGCCCGGGGGCCAAATCCGGACCGTAGAACAGTTAAATCCGGCCCTAAAGATGATCTGATATTCCTGTTCTAACTGTCCCATCAGTCTGAGGTCTGCAGATTTCCTCAAGTATAAAAATGTGAACTTATCCTGATGATTTAAGATTTCCTTGTTAAGTCATAAAATCTGAAAAAGTCAGGAGTAAAAATATTTAGATAAGAAGTCAGGAATGTGGAAAATTCACATTTTCAATTTAGCATCATACAATCAGGACTCAAACTCAGGATTTTGACTTTTTATTTCATACTTTGAGCGTTTCAACTCATGATTCTGACTTCTCATATAATATTTTGAGTTTTAAGATTGATAATTCTGATTTTTAAGTGATATTTTGACATTTTTAAACCTTTTTTTTCTATCTCACCTCATATTTTCAACTCCAAACTTTGACTTCATAATCCCAGAGTTTGACCTTTTAGACTCACAATTTAAAATTCTGAGACATATTTTGACTTTTAATTCCATGATTAAAATATATTTCGTATTTTGACCTTTTAAACTCATGATTTTGACTTTCTTTCTGATGAAGATTATAGCGTAAGTTCAGTCAGGAAGACCATATTCTCCATGCAGGTTTAGTAGCTTCTACCTGCACTATTTCATGCACTCCCTCCTTCTGCTCTGTCACATCATAATCAGCTGTTCACATCACCTGGTCACACCTATCCTCTTCCTCACTGTTGGCCTATCAAATCTCTGCCGCCCCTTTATAATCTGGCTTTCTCCTCCATCAGTTCATTCATGGCGTGGTTCCGAGCGACCCTCCACCTCCCCAGCACCGCCAAGTCTACAAGTCCATCAACTATGGACTAAGATGACTTGTTCAGCCATCACCACCAGTGTCTGGACTCCACGAGGGGATAGATCTTTCCGCCGCTCAGGGCAGACACCCTTCGATCACGCTATGTCCATGTGGAGTTCAAGTGCCAAAGAGACTGACAATAATTCAATATCACATCTATGTTAATATTTATTCATTATCTCACATGTAAAATAAAATGTTCTCTTTAAATCAGTCACTGGTCTCTCCTGATTGAAATATATTTGCCTTTAAAAAACATTATTTTTCAGTTTCATGTTTTGACCTTTTTGAACTAATAAATGTACTTTCTCAGATTGTGAGCCTTTAAACTGATCTTTTTAACTTTTTAAATGTCAAAATCATTTATCATCAGTGCTAGGTTTTGTTTCATATTTTATCACTGGTGAAATGAGTTTGACAGTTTCTGGTTAAATGTTGACCCTGTTAGGCCCTCAGGTTAGACCTGAATCCAGAATCCGGTCCCTGCTGTGATTGAGTCTGACAGCCCTGCTGTAAAGTTCTAACATTCTTACCTTCATGGTGATGCTTCTGTCAGAGGGATCTGATGAAGATCTACAGTCCAGACTTTTATAGGGTCCACAATGCATTGACATTAAATTTGACCTTATTAAACATTAACAGATGATTGACTCACTGCTAGTCCTGAGACTGTGTACTTTAGGATTCTAAATATTTACTGGACTTTATTGATCCCCCAGCAACACAACAAATGGACTTTATTTTCTACCCATTTTACCACAGTTTTCCTTTCTTAAAGCACAGGCTGCCATGTTGATCCCACTTTTGCTTCTTTTGACCAATTTGTGCCCATTTTTAACAGCTTTTTACTAGGGATGTCCGATATTGGCTTTTTTACTGATAACCGGTAACCGATATTGTCCAACTCTTAATTCCCGATACCGATAATATGCGGGTTTTTTTCCACCAAAACTAATGTAAGGTAACAACATCACATATACCCTGTTGTGAAATGAACACATTATGCCTAATTTAGTCACTTTATTGTGATGCCCCACTGGATGCATTCATAAATGTAACAACAAGGCTTTCAAATGCAAACGTTTGATTTCCCTGTGCAAAAATGAGAAACAACTTCAACTTAAGTCATTGAGAAAAGTGCCAACATGGCACTGCCATATTTATTATAAAAGACAAATGCTTCTTTTTTTCTTATTTTTTTACATGCTTCAAACAACAGCTTGGATCATGCTCTCCTGAGATAATCCTGACAATACCCGGCCACTACAACTAGGGCAAAATACTTAGTTTTGACTTCTTCACAAATGGCAAAACTACAACAAAAACATTGAAGGCAAACAGCTTCAGTCCAGACTAGAGTAGCACTAGTAATCGTAAACAAAGGAGTAAAAATGTTGGCTGATCTAAACTCAGGGTAAAAGTTTTTTGAAAGAATTAATTTATTTATGTTTTTAAATGAAAATCCAATAATTTCCGATAATACATTTTTATGCTATTATCGGCCGATAATATTGGGAGGCCAATAATATCGGACATCCCTACCTTTTACCATTTTTCACTTTTTTCTTTCTTAATATTTGCTGCTTACCCCTTTTTACTGCTTTTAGCCACTTTAACTGCTTATGCCACTTTTCAACCCCTTAAAGCCTGAAAACACAAATTACAGCCAGAAAATTTGAACTTTTTGGAACTGAAGTGTTCATTTCACTTTTTACTGAAATTTTTAAAAATCCAAATTGCCATAAAATTAAACAATTATATTTTTATTTTTTATATATATTATATTTTTGTATTCAGGTAGTCAGCTGACCTCATTCTCTGGGCACATAATGTTGCTGAACCTAGACCTGACCAACTGCAGCAACCCTTCTTAAACAGACTGAGGTCAGCTGACTACCTGAATACACTGAATGACCAGGTTATTCCATCAATGGATTTCTTCTTCCCTAATGGCACGGCCATATTCCAAGATGACAATGCCAGGATTCATCGGGCTCAAATAGTGAAAGAGTGGTTCAGGGAGCATGAGACATCATTTTCACACATGGATTGGCCACCACAGAGTCCAGACCTTAACCCCACTGAGAATCTTTGGGATGTGCTGGAGAAGGCTTTGCGCAGTGGTCAGACTCTCCCATCATCAATATTAAAATTAATGCAACACTGGATGGAAAGAAATCTTGTGACATTGCAGAAGCTTATCCAAACAATGCCACAGCGAATGCGTGCTGTAATCAAAGCTAAAGGCGGTCCAACCAAATATTAGAGTGTGTGACCTTTTATAGGTGGCCACTTTGTTTTTGGCCAGTGTATCTAAAAATGTGTAGTTTCACTTCTTTCAGGCTGTCCATGCTGTCTAAATCAAACTAAAGTTTATTTCTGCCTGCCACTGATATTTCTCTGTCTGAAGACAGTCTAGACCAGGGGAACTCAACCGTATCCTACCAAAGAGCCTTATTGTCTTAAAATACTTTATAGAGAGCCACGATCCAAAACCAGGGATGTAAAAAGATGTTTAATCCCCTTTGTGCCACTCTTATCCATTTTTGCCATTTTCTTCTATTTTTGACACTTTTCATTACTTTGTTGCACTATTTTTTGTCATTTGTAACCATTTTTGATACCTTTTTTCTTATCTTTTACCAGTTTTGGCCACATTTTAACATCTTTTCACCACATTATCTGCCTTTTTTTGTCTCTCCATGACCCATTTGGCCACCTATCACCCATTTTTGCTTCTCTCTAACCCTTTTCACCACTTTATCTGGTCATTTTTGCAGCACCTCTGCCAACCTTAACTCTTTTTTGAAAAACTTACTAATTATGACAGTAAATTTCTGTAAAACAGATCAAATGTTGAGTCATTCTAAAACTCTGTGGATATTCATTGTTTTTGGGTGGATTCAACAGCTGCAGACATTTAAAGCCAAAGGATACTCTTAAAACCACAACATCTTCTTTCCCTCCTTTTCTCAATTCAGTGATCTTTTAGGGGGCCGGAAGGAAGCTCTGGGGGGGCCCGGTATGCCCCGCGGGCCACCAGTTGATGATCAGTGCTCTAAGACATCATTCACTGCTTTCATTGCAGCAGTGGTAGTGCTGTTCTTTTCAAAAACCTGACTGAAAAGAAGACAGAATGGAATTTGATGCCAGGTAGCCTCTCACCTGGTCACTGACCAAGGACTGTAGCACTCTGGACAGTTCACAAAGTTTTGATATTGGTCCCTCAGCCTATTTCTCTGAAATAGGAAAGTTTGTGCAATGGTGTGATTTTAAATGTTAATAAAACTAAGGAGATGGTCCTAGACCCTAGATCGGTAGGGGACCACAGCCCTGTCATCATACATGACTCACCCACTGAGCAGGTCAGCTCATACAAGTATCTTGGGTTTTTTTAGATGACACTTTGAGCTGGAATGTGCATGCTGAAAGTCTGTGTACTCGTTTACAACAAAGAATGTATTTTCTGTACAGACTGAGAGCATTTGGGGTGGACAAAAGCATCATGGTTTTATTTTACCAGGCAGTAATAGAGAGCTTAGTCAGATATAGGATGTCATCTTGGTATGGCAACCTTACTACAAAACTAAAAACTAAACTGGCTCGTCTGGTGCACACGGCCATGAAGGTGATGGGGAAGAGCGAGTATCCGGCCCTGCAGTCTATTTATGAACAAACCGTTCTTAGGCAAGCTCAGAGGATAGTGACCGATTCATCCCGTTCTCCACTCAGAATATGACCTCCTACCCTCGAGAAGACGATACAGCGTCCCTCACTGCAAACTTAACCGTTTCAAGAATTCATTTGTTCCAACCTCCATCAAACTCCTAAACAATGCTTCTTGAGGCTGAAGATTGTGCAATATGTATAGTGTTTTTATTATAATGAATTTTTAGAATGCATTCATTTTGTATAGTATTGTTATTTGTTTGCTGGTATTGTTGTGCCTGATGATGTGTCGTTGTGGCTGTGGGGGCATCTATGGAGCAGCTCCTGAGTCCAGGACAAATTTCCCTGAGTGGGACAATAAAGTATATTTGATTGATTGATTGAGCTCAGACAGTGCAGTGAGCCTTAAAGGGCATTTCACCTATTTTTGTTCCATGAATCTCTTTGTTTTGGTGTCATTAGCCCACTTTAATGGTTTTAAGTGACATTAAAATGATTCATTTTGGTATAAAATTCATTTTGAAGCTAATCTGAAGTGATTAGGGCAAGGCAAGTTTATTTGTTTAGCACATTTCAGCAACAAGGCAATTCAAAGTGCTTCACAGTTCATTAAAATACATTGACAAAGGGAAAAAGAAACACAATTATTTTATTTATTTCCATGTTTTATGATTTAATCCATTACAATTAGTAAGAAAATGTTTTTAAAAGGGAGGTGTAAAGAAATGAAGTGGTTTAAAAGATAAATATTTCATTTATTGGTGTAAAATACTTTGACATTTGGTAATTCATGATGAGAAATTCATGTTTCTGTTTTATAAAGTTTATTGTTAAAATTCTTGGCAGTTCGGTTCATGCCATTTTGATGTGTTTCTTTGGTTGATGGTTAAACACAAGAAGATCAGGGAAAATTAGAACGAAGTCTGATGTGAAGAAGAGAAATAAACCAGATCACTGACATTTCTGCTCTATTTGTGTTGTTTGGTTTTTGAACCAGGACGTAGATGGCGTTTGTGAAGGCGAGCCCGGTGCCAGCTGTATGCCCCGCCCCAGAGGACGTCTGATTGGCTGATTGACTCGTTCAGATCCAGATAAGACCCACACTCTATGAACCTCCCCGGGTAGTAACAGACTGACATTGAACACAGACTCATCTGGATTTGTCAGACTAAAACTGAACTCTGAACTTTTCAAAAGCCCTTCAGGTGAGGTTTAGTTGTACTCAAAGCCGTTAGCAATGGCTGCCTCCACTGTACTGTGGTTAGCTGGGATATAGCTCTAGTAAAGCATCAACATGTTTATTTCTGCTGTAAAGAGACATTTTTATGGGGTGTGTCTGAGGTTTCTGTTGTGTCTGTGTTTGTGTGTAAATGTTGGTGCAGTGAGGTTTCCAGCTGTGTGTGTTGTTCTGAGCTTAGATAAAGACATCAGAGTGTTGTTGCTGATTCTGGGTTCATTCTGAGTTTTTTGCTCTTAAAGAATCAGGACAGGAGAGAGATGGACAGTTTCTGCTCATTTATTCTCATCAGGTAAGAACCAACAGGTGTTCAGAGCTCAACCAGACTGGATTTAGAAAACCTTCTGGTCTCCTTGTGGAGCTCCTTCTACATGATCAGAGAGGCTGGTGTTTACCATCTAAAGAGATCATGTTGATGATCAGCTGATTGGTCCTGGTGGTCTACTGAACAGGACGGATCTTCATGCTGATGCTCTTCAGGGAGTAGTCATGGCCTTTCCAATGTTTCCACTCCACTCCTACAGCATAAAGAGTGTTATCGGCCCCCCAGCGATAAACCCCGTTTGGATTGGTGATATGACAGTCGTTATACCAGAACGCCCCCAAGTGTTTTTTGGCACAGTTGCCAGACAACTTGTCCTGGTCTTTGTCAAAGGTGGAGAACTTCATTCCATTGTGATAGACCAGACCATCTCCTAGAGAAACACCAGAACATCAGGATTTTAGACATTACTGCAGACATGAAGACCAAACAAACCATCAGAGTCACCAACAGTAAACACATCTTCTCCTTCATTACTATAAAAACAAGAACAGACATCCTCACAGGTCGTCCTGAAACCAAAGAGAACTTCTGACTCACCGCCTCCATCCTTGAATCCAGAAACATGCAGGGTGTATCCGTATTTCTCAGGGCCGATGGAGAAGGAGGTGTAACGAGCAGACGCCGTGTTTCCATCAAAGTCCTCCATGTCCACCAGCAGCTCGAACTTCCTCCTCAGAGTCAGATGGAAAATATTTTCAAGACCTGAGAAATCAAACACAGAAACATGAAGGAGAGGATGAGTTCCCCTTCATTAGGTCAGATTCTAAACGTCCTAGTTTGATATGTCAGCGTCATCAATCATCTCTGGACTTCCTGGTTTTTCTGTCTTACCGAGCCAGTACTCTCCAGCAGCGCTCCCAAAGCCCATCTTATACTGATCCCAGGGTCTGTAGAAGTTCACCGAGCCATCCATCCTCCTCTGGAACACCTGGAGGACAGGATGGAGGTTAGCTAGCTAAAAGACAAGGGGTCTGTTCAGAAAGTCCAAAAAATGACCTCCTGAGTCCTTTCCTCTCCACTTCTCCTTAACCTTGGTGAAAAACGTCTCAGGGTCAAGGAAAGGTGGGAGTGAGAGGATATGAAAGGAGAGCAGTGGTGATTAGGGAATCTGACTGCTCTTTCATAATGCTCATTAGAGCTTGGATTAAAGTGTGAAGGATTGAGCTGACACTCACCGTCCATCCTCCTCCCTCTGAGTCCATGTCACAGTACACCTGGAAACACAAGCACAGTTAGGATCAACACACTGATCAGTACTGCTGGGGTCTGCCGCCTGGTTTCCACTGGTGTTCAATTATCTGTAAATAATCAGACGATGCCCCCTAGGGTCCAGAGCAAAGAGGTGCACTTTTTACAGATGGATAAAAAGCTGTTAAACTACATGTAGCCATTGGAGAGAGAGGATAATATTGTTCCATTTTTCATGAACATGTTAGATATTGAATAATGTTAAATATTCAGTTGGTGGCCTGGTACCCTAGACCATCAACAGCCCGAGATGATGGCTTAGGGTCCCAGGTCCACTTCTGAGCATCCCTATGTTAGAACATGGTGTTTGTTCTGGACAGACCATGACTAACACAGAGGTCCAATGCCAGAGCACCACTTGGGTTCAGATTAGGCAGGCTGTTCCCCTCAATCACTCCCTCCAGGTGTCTCCATCATTTCCCACATGGGCATTGAAGACTGTTAGAAGGACGATGGATTCTCCAAGTGGCACCCTTGCAGGACCCCACTGTGAGACTCCAAGAAGGCTGGGTACTTCAAGCTGGTGCATGAGCACCAACAACAGTCAGAGTCTTGTCCTCTGAAACCTGCAGTTGCTACGAGATGACCCTCTGGTCCACCGGGGAAAAGTCCAACATAGAGGCTACCAGCCGGGGGCTTGTGAGAATCCCCACACCCATCCGGCACCCCTCACCCTGAGCAACTCCAGAGTACGACAGTGTCCAGCCTTTCTCCAGGAGTGGGGTTCTGGATCTAGAGCTGGACCCTGCAGGTTGTAGGCCCACAGGTGCATGAATCCCTCTAGTCCCCCATCCCCCCTACCCCAGGTCTGGCTCCCTGGGGGTCCCCTGGTTTCCCTCTTTGGGTGAGGTGTGTCCCCTAGTGCCAACTCAATCTCAGCATTGCTCTTCTGTAACCCACTTGTTCCCACCCTGGGGTCTGAGACCCCCTTAAAGGTGCACCATAGATTTCAGAAGGGTTCACGGCTCTGTCTGCTTCTGGTCAGAAAGATTAAAGACTGGGAACCACCGCTCTAACCTGCAGCCCAGAGAGGCTGAGGCTTACCTGGGCAGCAGATGTGGCTCCGATGGGGTAGATGGTGTACACTCCACTGGGTCGGCTCTTATCTTTATGGATCTGACTGCAGTCCAACGGCAGTAAGGGATAACAGCTGATGAGCTGAGGAGCCAGGAGACAGAGGAGGACTGGAACCAGCTGGAATAAAGGCTCACATTTTTATTTTACAGTCATTTTCTGAGGAAGACTGCAGGAACTCAGCAGTCCAACCAGTCAAGGTAACACAAAACCCTGCTGGTCTGTCAATAAGAAAACACAGAAAAATATATCTTTGGTTTATCTGAGACAGGACAGAGAAAAAACAAACATCTATAAAGTTCCCAGAATCACATTAAAGTTTTAATCTTTAAAGTTTGTGTTGGTCTGCAGATCTATTTAAAGATCCCAGAAAGACCAACAGAGTCCAACAAACACACTGACAGCAGCTCTACATGTTTGGTTCTACATGAATATAACAAAGGAGAGAATTATTCAGACATTTATGTTTTATATTACAGTACTATCATCCTAAAACAGCCTCTAACAGTTAGCTCTCTACCTACCTTCATGGTGGAGTATGTGCTGAAGTGAGCTGATGAAGATCAGACTGTAGAAGAGAAAGCAGTGATGAGTCTGAGTCGGCCAAAGGCCCAAAGTGATCCCAAATAAAGAGCAGTTAGGGAGCAGAAGGAGCCGGTTCTTGTTGCTGAGCAGATCACTGAGAGAGTAGTAATGTTTAGTTCATGATCGATCCATCTCTATGTACCGACTCTTTTATGAATCATGGAGGCCGACTCCAGAGAGCTTTTTCCCTCCTTTTGTTAACCTTAAGGCCAAGACAGAAAATAACAATTTTCTGTTCTCTGAACTGCTGTGCCACAGGCATACCCAAGCAGTAACCAGTCTCAGGTTAAAACACCGTGGTGTTTGGTTGATTTAATAAAACCAACATGGTACTGCACACAAAGTTGTTAGGGACTGGAAGGAGCAGACGTTCCCATCACTAAAATACTGGTGTTTTTACTTTCTGGTTCCCTAACCCAGTATAGTCAGAAGAGAACCATGTTTATGCAGTGGTCTCCTCACCTTTTCACACCAACTTAGATTTAGTTAAACCAATACTAAATCTGACTGATTTAACCATGAAGTAGTGCTAAATGAAAAGGAGCAGAAAGCGTCTCATCCAATCTGAGAAAAAGAGCCTGAATCTCCATCATTAATGCTTTTCTCCCCTCTACCTCCATCTCTGTTTGTCCTCACCTGATGGAGTTCTGCAGCTCACCTGAGGCTTTGTGAGTCTTCGTGAATCTTCGTGAGTCTTCGTGAGTCTTCGTGACTTCTGATCGAAGCTTGAAGTCTGAGATTCTGTGAGTTCATTTATACTCTCTTCTGTCAATCCCTCCCTTGACACACCTTCGTGTGACAACAGCTGCATTTAGGTCATTTCCTCTTGGCAGTTTCCAAAATGTCATAAAGCAGAAAACCTAATAACAACCACACATGACAGACCTGTTTACCCATCCAAACATATAAAGACCTCAGCATAAATGAATCCTGAATACCAATTTTATTCAGTCATGGTAAACATTCACGTACCTCCCTGTAGCATATCTAATAATGTCAAGAAAGAGAACATGGCCCTGTAATCGTACGATAACTAAGGTTCTTAGCTAGCTTAGCTTGTAATTTCAAGATCAGTTTCATATGCAGTTACAAGACAAGAGGTCTAAATGATTTTTTCATTGGTGAATGTAATGTACTTCAAGGATTTTTTTGCATACTGCAAAGTAAACAATAAATGAGACACACTTGGACTCAGTGTGCAAGCGTAAAAAAACCAATATGGAGCAGAAGGAGCCGGTTCTTGTTGCTGAGCAGATCACTGAGAGAGTAGTAATGTTTGGTTCATGATCGGTCCATCTCTATGTACCGACTCTTTTATGAATCATGGAGGCCGACTCCAGAAAGCTTTTTTCCCTCCTTTTGTTAACCTTAATGCCATGATAGAAAAACATGGTTGTCTGTTCTCTGAACTGCTGTGCCACAGGCACAGCCAAGCAGTAAACCAGTCTCAGGTTAAAACACCGTGGTGTTTGGTTGATTTAATAAAACCAACATGGTACTGCACACAAAGTTGTTAGGGACTGGAAGGAGCAGACGTTCCCATCACTAAAATACTGGTGTTTTTACTCCCTAGTTCCCTCACCCAGTATAGTCAGAAGAGAACCATGTTTATGCAGCGGTCTCCTCACCTTTTCACACCAACTTTGATTTAGTTAAACCAAAACTAAATCTGACTGATTTAACCATGAAGTAGTGCTAAATGAAAAGGAGCAGAAAGCGTCTCATCCAATCTCAGGAAAAGAGCCTGAACCTCCCTCATTAATGCTTTCTCCCCTCTACCTCCAGTGTTTCTCCTAGGTTTACAGCTTTGGGGGTCAGACAATGACGACACACACTGACATACTTAAAGGAATCATGATGTTCATGTGATTCTTTGATAGCTATAATTATTTTTTTTATGCATGCATGTATGAATGACAGGGTTGGAAATTATTTTTTGCCTTCCTGCCTCATCAGGAGTAACTTTAGGACTGTATCAGAACAATTCTACACAAAACTCAAAAAATGGGCTGGACAAAATTATTGGCACCCTCAACTTAATATTTGGTTGTCTCTAACCATCAACAAGCTTCTTACACCTCCCAACTGAATTTTGGACCACTCTTCTTCTCCAAACTGCTCCAGGTCTCTCAGATTTGAAGGGTGCTTCTTCAACAGCAGTTCTGAGATCTCTCCATAGGTGTTCAATGGGATTTAGATCTGGACTCATTGCTGGCCACTTCAGAACTCTCCAGCTTTGTCTCCAACCATTTCTTGGTGCTTTTTGAGGTATGTTTGGTGTCATTGTCCTGCTGGAACACCCATGACCTCTGACCCAGACCCAGCTTTCTGACACTAGGCCCTACATTGTGGCCCAAAATCTTTTGATAGTCTGCAGATTTCATGATTCTTTGCACACAGTCAGGGCACCCAGTGCCAGAGGCAGCAAAACAACCCCAAAACATCCTTGAAGCTCCACCATGTTTGACTGTAGGTACTGTGTTCTTTTCTTTGTAGGCCTCATTCTGTTTTCTGTAAACAGTAGAATGACGTGCTTTTCCAAAAAGCTCTACCTTAGTCTCATCTGTCTACAAAATGTTCTCCCAGAAGGATTGAGGCTTACTCAGGTCCATTTTTGCAAACTCCAGTCTGGCTTTTTTATGTCTCTTTGTCAGCAGTGGGGTTCTCCTCGGTCTCCTGCCATAGCGCTTCATCTCATTCAGATGACCACGTATGGTCCCAGCTGACACTTTTGCACCCTGAGTCTGCAGGACAGCCTGAATTTGTGTGGAAGTTGACTGAGGATGTTTATCCACCATTCCAACTATCCTGCGTTGCATTCTTTTGTCAGTTTTTCTCTTCTGTCCACGTCCAGGGAGATTAGCCACAGCTCCATGGTTATAAACTTCTTGATTATATTACATACAGTGGACAAAGGAATTTCTAGATCTCTGGAGATGGTCTTTAACCTTGAGATTGTTCATATTTTTCCACAATTTTGTTTCTTAAGTCCTCAGACAATTCTGGGCTCTTCTTCCTCTTCTCCATGCTTGGTGTGACACACACAGACACACAACACAAAGGCTGAGTCAACTTTTAGACATTCTAACTGGCTTCAGGTGTGATTTCTAGATTGCCAGCACCTGTTACTGCCACATGTGAGTTTAAATGAGCATCACATGCTGGAAATAAAATGATTTACCCACAGTTTCAAAAGGGGAACAATCATTTTGTCCGGCCCATTTTTTGAGTTTTGTGTAAAATTCTGTCAATTTGTCTTTTTTCTTGTTTTTTTTTTCGTGTTGTTCCAATGCACATTAATGAAATCAACATGTGTACACCAAAAACATTTGTAATTGCAACAATTTCTGGGCGAAATGGTGTATTTTCTGGAAAAATTCCAGGGGTGCCAATACTTTGGTCCATGACTGTAGGCTCAGAGATATAAAAAGCTTACGATCAGAGAGGATCAGGTCTCTCTTGTCTACCATTGTCCTGATTGCAATAAACGTGCATTCAACTCGTTCTGACTCCTGACTCGTCTTTTAATGTAGTATTTCTGGCTACAACACTCCACGCCACTGAATCCAAACCTTTATTCTCTGTTCTTGGGTTTTCATTATCTGTAAGCCATAATCATCAACATTTCAAGAAATAAAGGCTTGAAATACTTCACTCTATGTGTAATAAGTCGATATAATATATGGGTTTACCTTTCTGAAATGAGTGACAAAAAATATTGAACTTTTTCATGATATTCTCTTTTTTTCAGATATACCTGCACTCTAGTGTGGCTGAATATCTGAGTAAATCAAAAATGCATCATGTTGGCAGCTGGGCAACTGATTTAGAGATTCAAGCAGCAGCAGATTGTCTGGGAGTAAATATATTTACATATTTTCGTGGTTGTTGGTTTGAATATAGTTGCAGAAATAAGCTGTTGTCAACTCGTTCTGACTCCTGACTCGTGTTTTAATGCAGTATTTCTGGCTACAACACAAACCAAGCAATTTCTTTGGAAAACCACAACAGCGATCATGAGACAGTTGGTTGCACACATTACGCCCAAATGTTATGGCTACTGCAAAGTAAAGACAGATGGTTCCAAGCATCACAGTGTCAGAGTTCAGAGCAAACAAAGCTGTAGATTCAGATTGTGGTGTTAGTAATGTCAGTAAGGCTTTGTTTTCTTTACACCGTTGTATAATGAAGTTGCAAGAACTCTTTGTAGAAGAGTCTAAAGTGTGTTGGACTTCAGGTCCTGTTTGTAAGACAGAGAAAGTGGTAGAGGATGGTAATAGTTTCTTTAGAGCTGTAGCTAAGGCAGTTAGTGGTAGTCAGACATGTCATGGTCAAATTAGATTAGCTGTTGTTAAATATATGGAAACCCAGAGTGAAGACTTCATCTCCTTGGTGGGAGAGCAGTATGTCTCATTGAATGATTATATAGAAGAGTCACAAATGAAGTATGTAGGTCATTGTGCTTCAGGCATATAATCTCAAACTACAGCAAATGGAGTTAACATATTTATATGTGAAAATGGAGAATGGAAGAAATTTGTTTGTAAGAGTACAGTGTTGGTAGACCAAGCTATATATCTGCAATGTGTGAATAAAACAATTAAGCCTGTAATTTGTGTTGGACAAAGTGAGGAGCAGGTTTGCTTCGATTTATGCAGAAGCAATAACCAGTGGCAGTTAAGACACAGGTGTAGAGAGAGCGTGAGTAATGTAAGTACTGATGTGGAGAGTGGCATGAACAATAACAAGTATTTGACAGACAAGAACAAACTCTTTGCTTAACAGCTTAATTACTTTCTAACACTGAACAACTGCTTTAATGTCTTCCAGTCAGGTTTTAGACCACATCACAGCACTGAGACCGCTCTGGTCAAGGTGTTTAATGACATTCGCTTAAACACAGATCATGGCAGAACTTCAGTCTTAGTGTTATTGGACCTCAGTGCTGCTTTTGACATAGTCGACCACAATATACTACTTGAACGACTGGAAAACTGGGTGGGACTGTCTGGCACAGTTCTTGATTGGTTTGCATCCTACTTAAAGGGCAGGGATTATTTTGTGTCAATAGGTAACTTTAAATCTGAGCAGACCAAAATTACATGTGGAGTCCCTCAAGGCTCCATCCTGGGGCCTATTCTGTTTTTTGCATGCTTCCACTTACTCAGATCATAGAAAACAACAAAATAAGTTACCATAACCATGCAGATGACACACAGCTCTACATTTCAATGTCCCCAGGTGACTATAGCCCCATACAAGCACTGGGTAAATGCGTGGAAGAAATTACCAAATGGATGTGCAAAAATTTTCTTCAGTTAAACAGAGAAAAAAACTGAGGTAGTTGTTTTTGGATCCAAGGAGGAATCCCTTAAAATCAGCATGCAGCTCCAGTCACTTCAGTTAAAAACCTCAGACCAGGCCAGAAATCTGGGTGTTGTCATGGATTCAGACCTAAATTTCAAAAGCCACATAAAAACAATTTACAAAGTCAGCTTATTATCACCTCAAGAATACTTCTAGGATTAAAGGACTAATGTCACAGCAGGACCTTGAAAAACTGGTCCATGCATTTATCTTCAGTCGAGTTGACTACTGTAACAGTAGTCTAACAGGCAGCTGCAGCTGATCCAGAACGCTGCTGCTCGAGTCCTCACTAAGACCAAGAGAGTGGACCACATCAGTCCTGTCCTGAGGTCTCTACACTGGCTCCCTGTCTCTCAGAGAATAGACTTTAAGATCCTCCTGTTAGCTTATAAAGCTCTGAATGGTTTAGGCCCAAAATACATCAGAGACCTTCTAGTCCAGTATGAACCATCCAGACCACTCAGGTCGTCTGGTACAGGTCTGCTCTATGTCCCTAAAGTCAGTACCAAACATGGAGGATCAGCGTTCAGTTACTATGCTCCGTATATCTGGAACACAGGTCTGCTGAGTGTTTAACTTCTTTTAAATTAAGGTTGAAGACTCACCTGTTCACTGCTGCCTTTGACTAAAAAACTTTTTACCTTTCAAATTTTCCATTTTTGCTCCAACTCTGCACTGTAGCTTTTTTTTTTTTTTTTTGCTGTTTTACAAAACTTTTTACTGTTTCTAATCCCCTTTTACATGCTTTGTTTAAAATGTTTTCATTGTGTTTCTTTTTCCCTTTGTCAATGTATTTTAATGACCTGTGTGAAGCACTTTGAATTGCCTCGTTGCTGAAATGTGCTATACAAATAAACTTGCCTTGCCTTGCCTTTGACATGATGTTATACCAGAAAAATCTATTGTACAAGCAAGGAATTGAAATGGATATAAGGATATGTGCGAGCAGCGCTGAAATGCAACCATTAAAATAAAGTATGGTGGAGATGCAGACCATAGGAATGGTGTTGTAGCAGGTAGAAGACCACAAACGCCACAAATCAAGACAAAGGTGTTTGAATTTGTCATGGAGCAGTTTTTGGACGAAGTAAAATCAGGTCCAGAGTTTGTGTGCTGTGTGTGCCATAGGTTGTTGTTGACAAATCAGGGACTGCATTGTACACAGGATGAATATAAGAGGCCAGGATTAGCTGGAAGAACAACTAATTGTATAACTGAAGATTATTTACATAAACGTAGTCAGGAATGTGTTTTGCCATACAAATTTCTGGACACATCTAGAGGTCAGATTTGGATTTGTTATACTTGCCATTTTAAGATCAATAAAGGGGAAGTTCCACCTGGAAGTGTAGTTAACAGTTTCAGACTTGGCTCAGTTTCTCCTGAATTGTCATGTTTGAATAGCTTGGAACAGCATCTCATAGCCTTGAATATCCCCTTTATGAAAATGTTGGCATTGCCCAAAGGTGGGTAAAATGGAGTTCACGGTCCAGTTACTTGTGTTCCTGCCAACACAGTGCAGACAGATAATCTGTTGCCTCGTTCCAATATGGAAGGGTCTTTGTTGTGTGTTTAATTAATGTGCAAGTTAACGTATAAAGGACACTATGAGTGTCAGTTTGTTGATACAATGCATGCCAGACAAGCGCTGCATTATTTGAAACAGAATAATGTACGTTATAAAGATCTAGAGTTCAATGAAGAATGGCTGAATGAGTTTTGTAGGAAAGAGGAGGAAGCTGTAGAGAAGACGACTGATGTCCAATGTAGCAGGTGGTGAAGGACCTAGTGGTGCACCAGAGGATGAGCTGTTACACCATAGACAGCAGCATTGTATGTTTCAGGATACTTGATTAATGCCTGTTGATGTTGGTCAGGAGGCTTTAGATCAGTACTTTGATGATATACTAAATGAAGGCAAATAAAGCTAAATGCTTCCCTGTTTAGTTCCCACAGGGCTGTAACACTTAAGGCCCAAACATACTCGGGCGGAACGTACGCAGAATGGACTCCGCGGAGGTCTGCGCGGACTCAAAGCGGACGTCTGCAAGGCCCATGCGTGCAAAGCTCAAATTTTATGATCGCGTGGACTCTGCTCCACGTACTGGTGTCACACAAAACACTGCTCGGCATGTATTTTTCACATCGACCCACATTTATTGTGACACAGACCTGCATTTTGCAATTGATTTTCCACATCAGTACTTCGCATGTCCTTCACCAACATGGCATACTCCCTTTCCTCGTCTCTTGTGGTATTTAATGGCCATACATACCACCGTCTCTTAATTTTATAGCTTTGCAAAGCCAGCAGGCAGAGCAGCTCCTCTTCCTCGTCGTCAGTGTAGGACACCATGACAGAAAAATGTAAACGCGAAAGGATTGTGGGTAATGAAGGATTTCACAGAAATTTCACAGGAAACTACTACATGGCAGTGCACTCAACTGGAAGCTCTGACGACTACGTGCATTCCACGCGGAGTCCATCCCGCTCACAGTACGCTGGAGTATGTTCAGGCCTTTACTATGCGAGTAGGCAGCATAGGTTGACCCTGTCTCGTTGTTTTAACAACAGGATATTAAACGCAGACGGTCGATTTGCCCAAAACATGTCTGAATTGGAACAGGTTATATCAAATGTTTCTATAGCATTCAGGAAAGGGAAGGGAGGTGGCATGTCTGTAAATGTAAGTGATTTGTTACTAATCTAAGTATACAGTGGTGTGAAAAAATATTTGCCCCCTTTCTGATTCCTGAATTTTTTGGGGAATTTTTTTTTTTTTTAAATGTTTCAGATCATCAAACCACTTTTTATATTCCACAAGGACAACCCAAGTAAATAGAAAATGCAGTGTTTGAAAGATTATTTAATTTTAAAAGGGGGGAAAAATCCAATTCTCTCTGGCCCTGTGTGAAAAGGTAATTGCCCCCCTTGTTAAATCATGAGTTAACTGTAATTAACCACAGTTTTTGGAAAGCTGCGTTCAATTTCACTGGCCACACCCAGGCCTGATTACCGCCAGATTTGCTGAATCAAAAATTCCCTTAAATAGAAACTGTCAGACAAAATGAAGTAGGCTACAAGATCTCAAAAAGAAACGCATCATGCCACGAGCCAAAGAAATTCAAGAACAAATGAAAAAAAGTGATTGGAATCTATCAGTCTGGAAAAGGTTACAAAGACATTTCCAAGGCTTTGGGACTCCAGCAAACCACAGTCAGAGCCATTATCCACAACTGGAGAAAACAAGGAACAGTAGCGAACCTTCCTAGGAGTGGTCGGCCAACCAAAATGACTCAGAGTGCAACCACGACTCATCCAGTAGGTCACAAAAGAACCCAGAACAACATCAGAAGATCTGCAGGCCTCACTGGCCTCAGTGAAGGTCAGAGTTCATGACTCAACCATCAGAAAGACACTGGGCAACAACGGCACCCATTGGAGAGTTCCAAGGCCAAAACCACTGCTGACCAAAAAGAGCACAAAGGCTCATCTCACATTTTCCAAAAAACATCCTGATGATCACCAAGACTTTTGAGAAATATTCTGTGGACTGATGAGAAAAAAGTTGAACTGTTTGGAAGGTCTGAGTCCCGTTACATCTGGAGTAAAAACAACACAGCATTTGATAAAAAAGAACATCATCAACAGTCAAACATGGTGGTGGCAGTGTGATGGTCTTGGGCTGCTTTGCTGCTTCAGGACCTGGACCACTGGCTGTGATTGATGGAACCATGAATTCTGCTGTCTACCAGAAAATCCTGAAGGCCAACGTCTGGCCATCAGTATGTGCTCTCAAGCCTGAGTTTCCGTTAGCCGGTAATTGCCGGTCATTGGCTGGTAAAAAGGGCAAAAGTCCGGCAGATAAAAATATAACCGGTCAAAATGTCCGGCAGAAAACATGCAAATGACCAGATAAGTAAATACTGAATACTTGCATATTATATTTTGTGTAAAGATATGTTGTGAGAATGCGTTAATATAAACTGAAAGTTGCCTAATCTAACTACATCTACTGTGCTGCGGTGCTGGGGTTGTTTATCTCCTCAGACAGCAAGCACATGGCTAATTATGTATGCACGATGACGTCAAAGCGAATCTATCTCTCTACTGCGCCTGCACATTACTGCTGGAGACTCTGCAGGGAAAGTTTGACCAGAGCTTTTGCATAAAGCAGAATTTTAATCTAAGTGAGGTTTTCCTGGTTAACCAAAGGCTTAATATCATCAGCGGCATGGAGGGATTTTGAGTATGTCATCACTGTGAGTAATGAAGAGGCTGAAACGAAGGGAACTGTATATAGCTGAGCGTCATAAACACCGATGCAGCAGCAGAGAGAGAGAGGCCTACGCCGGCTAATTAGCAGAAGTAGTCTTGGATAAGCCGTCAATGAGAGGAGGACTGGACCGGATCTGCTGTGGAGCTTTTATCTTTTCGGGACTAGTCCAAATAAACCAGGATGGTTGGATTTACTGCTTTATTATTGATATCATCGTGGGGACTGATGTTAGCAACTGACGGTAGGACTCATTTTTTTTTTTTAAATGTAGAGTTCTAACGCAGTGTCCAGTTAACACGGCACTGTTGTTATGTGTTTGGATGCTTCGTTTTTGTTGGTGGAGAATGGTATTTTAGTGTTGAAAGCTACAGAGAACATAGCGGCCAATGAGCTAACAGGCTAACGGTGCTAATGTGACGCTAACCATTGTTTATGAGTTCAACATGAGCGTATATTGTGTAACTGACTCCGTGTGTAAGGAAAGCCTTTATTTTGATAGTTTAAACCACTTACACAAAGAAAAAATAAGAGAAAGTCTTAGTGCAGTCGTTTCTAGTGTCTAATCACGTGTCTACCAGTTTTTAATAACGGGGTAATAATTACTCAGGTTTACTGTCGGCTTGGTTTCTACTGTCTCGGTTTTGGGTCAGGTCTGGAAATAAAAATGTGTCCTCTCTCCTGTTTAGCGCAGACTTGTGTATCAATGTATCACAGAATATCGGATTTATGTGTTTTGCTGCTGTAAATGCAACAAAATAATGTTAAAGCAAATGTCCGGTAGTTGTTCTAAATGGCCAGAATTCTTGAGGATTGCCGGTCATTTTGACTGGCAACAAAAAAGTCTAGAGGAAACGCTGCCTCAAGCTCAAGCACTCTTGGGTTATACAGCAGGACAACGACCTGAAATACACCTGCAAGTCCACCTCTCAATGGCTCAAGAAAAACTACATTAAGGTTTTGGAGTGGCTCAGTCAGGGTCCGGACTTAAATCCAACTGAGATGCTGTGGTATGACGGCAGTTCATGCTGGAAAACCCTCTAATATGGCTGAGTTAAAGCAATTCTGTGAAGAAGAATGGGCCAAAATTCCTCTACAGCGATGAGAAACACTTATCACCCGTTATCGCAAACACTTGATTTCAGTTATTGCTGCCAAGGATGGAACAACAAGCTATTAGATTCAGGGGGCAATTACTTTTTCACACAGGGCCAGATAGGTTTGGATTTCCCCCCTTAAAAAATTGGATAATCATTCAAACATTGCATTTTCTATTTACTTGGGTTGTCTTTGTGAAAAATAAAAATTGGTTTGATGATCTGCAACATTTAAGTGTGATAAATATGCAAAAAACTCAGGAATCAGAAAAGGGGCAAATACTTTTTCACACCACTGTCATTACACTTCAACACTACGTGACTGTCCTCCAGTAACCTCTGACCACGTGAGGCTCTAAGCCTTGAGAAAGGATGTTGAAAAAGTCCTGAGAGGTTGGTGTTTACTGGACCAGGAAGAGTGATCAGTGTGATAAATGGGAAGAAGGGGGGCTTGGAACAATGTCTGGACTCAGACACTGTTCAGTTCCAGAAAATGTTTTGTTAGATACCAAAGAAGTGTTTGGATTGTAACCAGGATGTGCGTGAGAAGAGAGCATCAACATTGAGACATGTTTTGATAGTAATGAGGAAGTACATGGGTGGAGGACATCAACATTTAGAAATGATCTGATTGGTATCAGGGAGTATGTGTATGGAAAACATTAAGAAGTGTGCAGTTAGGTGCACGTAGACATATCAACACAAAATAACAAGACACATTTTCCTCACTGCAACCCCCCCCCCGGCACGTTTTACACATTAAATTGCAGATGTACGTAAAGCACAATACAACTAAATGGAATTAAACAAAAATAAATAAATCAATGAATAAGTGAATAAATAAGTAGATAAATAAGTCAATAACTCAATCTTACAATAAATGCATACAGATATTACTGCTATATCCGTGAGTACAGAGCTTTAGTGTTTTCCAGAGCCCGGGACAGGGTATCTATTAAGTCGTCCCTAGCACCGTTTATTCGAGCAATGGAGAGCTCAATGGAAATCATGCCCAACATTAGGAAAGCCCAGTGCCTTATCCCAAGCTCATGTGGAGGTTTCCACCTCATTACCAACAGTCTTTTAGCAGCTGTCAGACCTAAAAGAATCAGTCTCCTCTCAGACTTTTTAAAACTCAATGCAGAATCATCATTCAGGAGTAACAAGTTGGGTGAAAAAGGAACATTAGTTTCACTAATATTGGATAAAATTTGTGATACAGTAGACCAGAAGTGCTTTACATCTGGGCAGTCCCACATAACATGTACATAGGTTCCCACTTCATTACAGTTACACAAATTACACAATGGTGAGGGGCTGAGTTGAAATCGAAAGCGTTTCCTCGGTGTTAAATAAAATCTATGTATAAACTTGAAATGAGTCATCTGATAGTTATAATTTTGAGATGAGAGTGCAACATTTTCCCAAACTCTTTCCCAGTTGATGGGTTCTTGCAATTGCTTCAAGTCCAAATTCCAGACCTTTGTCACACCCATATATGGACGTGTAACTTCCTGAAGTTTCTTATACATCTTGGACACAAAACCCACACCTTTAATTTTGGTGGTCATAAAATGAATGAGAGGGTGAGTGGGAAGCACCTCTTTCCATGGAACCCCACTAGTTTGAAGCACTGATCTCAGCTGCAAATAAAAGAAAAATGAGGCTGGTGGCAATTTATATTCTTTCCTGAGGTCTTCAAAAGACCTTAGACCATCTTCATTTATTACATGTGAAAGGGAGCGAATGCCCTGATTAGACCAAGATGGGAATAACATTGGTCTAAGCAGAGGAGCTGATTATTGAAAATTGGTCCTGGTCATAGATGGGGGTCTCTCTCATCATTTGTGCCTGTGTAACTCTGCGTATTCGTGCCTATTAAAAATATCAGCTAAGGTTGCAGTTAACTCGTTGTCTCCGACTCTTGTTTTTGTGTCTGTTCGCTGCTTTAAAAGCCACAACAATCTGAATTAGTGACAGACTATGGCCGCATTCACATTAAGCTACTTGTCTGTGCGCAGAGCATGTGCAGTGTTTTTTCATGCCCTCAAGACCATAGACACAATATACATAGACGCCTCATTGACTGTGTTTGCCCGCCACTGCTATACGTCTAGGTGTCCGCCATATTGCCAGAGGCAAGACCGTTCCATAAACAAATGCAAGTACATGAGGGATGAAGGGTTTTCTGATTATAAAACACACACGTTTACATTTAAGTGATGCTAATGAGTCATTTGTAAATAAGGTGGTTTACAGGTATATTTTTTTGTTAATTAGATGATCTAAAATGACTATCAGAGCCACAACTGTAGATAATTCATGTATTAATATCCTGCAACTGGAGGTGTGTCTCTGTTTCTTACTATTTAGAACTTAAATGACACAAACATACTGATAGAAGATATTATACTATATAGTAAATATATACAGAGGAGGGTAGTAACGCGTTACATTTACTCTGTTACAGGTACTTGAGTAGTTGTTTGTAAAATCCTACTTCTGAGAGCAGTTATTGAGCAGAGTACTTTTTACTTCTACTCCGTTACATTAACCATGCCCTGGTCGCTACTTTTACTTGTCTATAATTTATTTCATTAATTATTTTTTACACTCAGCTGAGCTCTGACAGCAGCGTGAGGTAAAATCCTCCACACCAGAATGTAAACAGAGGAGTGGCCCCGCCCCCTTAACCATCAACAGTTGGAGATAATAATATCTTGAATTTATATAGCGCCTTTCAAGAAACCCAAGGACGCTTTACAGGAACACATAGACATGGACAAACTATGTGAGGGGTAGGATGAGTGTAAGGGTGGTTTAGTAAAGACTGTAGGCTGTGGTGAACAGGTGGTGCTTGAGACGTTTTTTGAAAATGTCCAGAGATGGAGCTCTACGAATGTCTGCAGGAAGAGTGTTCCAGAGGGTGGGAGCTGCAGCACTGAAGGCTCTGTCTCCATAGGTTTGGAGTTTGGTTTTGGGCATGGAAAGTAGGCCGGTGTCTGAAGATCGAAGGTTGCGGGATGGTGTGTATGGATGGAGGAGATCAGAAAGGTACTGGGGAGCCAGAGCATGGAGAGATTTGTATGTGAGGAGGAGGACTTTGTAGTTGATACGGGACTTGATAGGGAGCCAGTGGAGGTGGATGAGGGTCGGAGTTATGTGTTGCCAGGGTCTAGTGTGGGTGAGAACTCTAGCTGCAGAGTTTTGGATGTACTGAAGCCTGTCCAGGGTTTTGCTGGGAACTCCAGACAGGACTCCATTACAGTAGTCCAGGCGGGAGGTTATGAAAGCATGAATGAGTGTTTCAGCCACAGAATCAGGGAGTGATGGTCGGAGTCTGGAGATGTTCTTGAGATGATAGAAGGCAGATTTGGTGACAGACTTTATGTGGGACTGGAAGGAGAGGGTGGAGTCCAGGATGACGCCCAGGTTTCGGACCTCGGAGGATGGACAGATGGAGGTCCCGTCCACATCGAGCATGAGATCTCCAACCTTCTGCAGCAGCGCTTTGGGGGCCACCACCATGAGCTCTGTTTTATTGCTGTTGAGTTTGAGTTGGTTAGAGGTCATCCAGGCTTTGATGTCGTGGAGGCAGTTTACCAGGGAGTGGGGAGGGAGCTGAATGGATGGTTTGGTGCTGAGATAGAGTTGGGTGTCATCTGCATAAGAGTGAAAGCTGAGACCGTGTTTGTGAATAATCTGTCCAAGGGGAAGCATGTAGATGGTGAAAAGGAGAGGTCCAAGAACAGAGCCTTGAGGTACGCCCTGGTTAACTGGGGAGGGGGATGAGTGAGCGGTGCCGATGGTAACAAACTGTTTTCTTTGTGAGAGATATGAGTGAAACCAGGAGAGAGCTGTATCAGTGATGCCAAGATGGTGAGACGGGCGGTCAAGGAGGACGGTGTGGGATATTGTGTCGAAGGCAGCGGTTAGGTCAAGGAGAATGAGGAGGCTGATGTGTCCACAATCTGCAGCTGTGAGGAGGTCATTGGTTATTTTGATAAGGGCGGTCTCAGTGCTGTGGTGAGTGCGAAATCCTGATTGAAGAGGTTCATGGAGCTCATGGTTGGACATGTGTTGCTGGAGTTGGGCAGCGACTGCTTTTTCGAGAATTTTGCTGATTAAGGGAAGGTTGGAGATTGGTCGATAGTTGGAGAGGTCCTCTAGGTCTGACCCAGGCTTCTTGATGATGGGGGTTACTGAGGCAGTTTTGAAGGATGAGGGGACAATTCCAGATGATAATGAGGTATTGATGATGTCTACCATGATGGGGCACAGAACAGACAGAGATGCTTTCACCAGTGGTGTGGGCATGGGGTCGAGGGAGCAGGTGGATGCCTTGGCTTTCTTGACCCATTCAGCCACTTGGAGAGTGTCCACGGGGAAAGACGGCAGTGAGGCGGAGGAGCGGTGTCCTGATGTGAAGTGAAATGAAGTGAGGTGGAGGTCCAGATGAAAGTTGCTGCTGGATGGAGGCAACTTTATCCTGGAAAAACTGCAGGTGCCTAGTGCAGCGGTCGAAGTTGGCTGGGGTATGAAGGTTGTCAATGGGGCGGAGATGGCGATTTATTGTGGAGAAGAGCATCCAGGGATGGTTTTGCTGGTCACTGATGAGGGATGAGTAGTAGCTGGACTTTGCTCTGGAGAGAGCTTCTTTGTAGGAGCGCACATGCTCTTTATAGGCCTCCAGATGGACGGTGAGGCCCGATTTTTTAGAAAGTCTCTCCAGCTGTCGGCCAGAAGCCTTCATGAAGTAGAGTTCAGCAGTGTACCAGGGGGCTGGGTGGGTAAAGGAGACTGAGCGAGTCTTCAGAGGGGCGAGAGAATCCAGGCTGAGGGATAGTGCTGTATTGTCGTGATTCGCCAGGGCATCAACTGTGGTTATAGGGTGTGTAGTGGTCAGGTTGGTAGCTAACATGTTCTTGAGGGCTGGGATGCTTATTGACTTGAGGTTACGGAAAGTGATGTTGCGTTTTGTAAGCTGTCTGGGGAGGGGGGTGGGGATAGAGAAGAAAACAGCATGGTGATCTGAGATGGCTAGGTCCAGGCATTGTGGAATGAATGGGGTGAGACCAGTGGAGCACACAAGATCCAGTGTGTGACCTTTGGAGTGGGTGGGTCCTTGGACATGCTGTGTGATGTTGAAGCAGTCCAGTAGTGATAGAAATTCGGAGGTGAGTGTGCAGCTGGTGGAGTCAACGTGGATATTGAAGTCTCCAAGGAGAAGTATGGAAGAAGACCTGGAGCAGACAGAGGTGAGGAGCTCAGACAGGTCAGACAGGAAGGTGGTAGTTGCTTTGGGAGGCTGGTAGATGAGGACGATCTGAAGCGGAGCTGATCCAGTGAGAGAGATTATTAGACACTCGAGAGCTGAGGTGCTGGGTGCTGGTAGCTCCTTAACCTGGAAATCTTCTCTATATATCACGGCCAGCCCCCCACCGCGACCAGTGGTGCGAGGTTTTTGGATAAACACATAGCCAGGTGGGGTTGCTTGATTTAGTGTGAAGTAGTCGTTCGGGCTTTGCCAGGTTTCAGTCAGACATAAGAAGTCTACTTTCCTGTCTGTGATGATGTCATGGATGAGGTGGGCTTTATTTTTTATGGACCGGGCATTTTGCAGCATAAATGTGGTGGAAATGTTTGAAGATGATAAGCAGAGGGGAGTGGGAGGGACGTTAGTGCATCTGGGAGGTCTCAGGTTACTGAGCTGTACGTGTGGTTTGTTGTGATGACGTCGTCGAGAGTGGGCAGGGCGCCGGTCCGACTGGACTGTGGGGACGGCGTGGCTGGAGTAAACAAACTTTAGTTTCTGTGCTCTGTGGATATAACGAGGACGACGCAGAAGGCGGAGGGATTTAATGTCTGTAAGACAGGCTGGAGTGGAGAGAGAGATGAGGTTGAGAAGCTACTGAGGCGAGTATTTGAGGAGCACCATGTTAGCTGCGCGAGGAAGCAGTGGGAGCAGGCTGCTGCTAGCTAGCTATCCACTAGCCCACAGAGGCTAACAGCTGATCGGCGGCTACAAGCTAACAGCTAAACCGGCGTCTAGCCGGGAAATCCTGATGGAAGATCCACAGGTGGTCAAGAGAGAATGCTCAAGATTCAAAGGAGAAAAGCACAGTCAGAGCTCCGGTGGGTCACTAGCTAAGCCAGGAGGCTAGAGGTTAGCCGGAGGGTGCTAACAGCTGATCGGTAGCTACGAGCTAACAGCTAATCCGAGAGGAATTACGGTTCACAGGCGTCTAGCTGGGAAAACCTAATGGAAGATCCACAGGTGGTCAGGAGAGAAAGCTCAAGATTCGAAGGGGAAAAGCACATTCGGAGCCCCGGTGGGACACTTGCTAAGACAGGGGGCTTAGAGGTTAGCCGGAGGACGCTAACAGCTGTGGGGCGGTGAGTACTTCGGCTGACGACAACACAAGGTTCATTGTAACAAAGTTAGAGCTAACTGATATCAATCAGCGCTCGATTGGATGGTTTAGCAACAGCAGAGGAACAGCAGAACTACAAGAAATAATCGAAGTTAAGCGAAAGCAGACAGTTTTCTTAGGATTGTGAAGCGGCGACAAACACGCCAGCGTCCTCACACATCCGGCGCACGCGCAGACCAGATAATGGCTGAAGATGTACCTGCGTCTCCTTCAGAGGAGCATGTTCATCCCTGGTCCAACATCCAGACTCTTTACTGTTCAAACCACAAGGAACAGCAGCCACATAATGCTCTGCCTGCTGTGTCTGCCTACAACGGTGAAAATGTCAAGCTCCAAAAACAGCACGTCAAATCTAAGACAGCACGTTATGGTGAGTAAGCTAACAAGCTAATGACGGCACTGCTAGTTAGCTAAACAAGCTAATGACGGCACTGCTAGTTAGCTAAACAAGCTAATGACGGCACTGCTAGTTAGCTAAACAAGCTAATGACGGCACTGCTAGTTAGCTAAACAAGCTAATGACGGCACTGCTAGTTAGCTAAACAAGCTAATGACGGCACTGCTAGTTAGCTAAACAAGCTAAGACTGCACTGCTAGTTAGCTAAACAAGCTAAGACTGCACTGCTAGTTAGCTAGACAAGCTAAGACTGCACTGCTAGTTAGCTAGACAAGCTAAGACTGCACTGCTAGTTAGCTAAACATATCAGTTCAAATCTCTGTTTTTATCTGCAGACTGCAAAGACACAGCTGTGTCAGAGATAAATGACGTCACGTGTCTAACCACCTCTGCCACAATCTTGTCACGCCATTATTTAACCATACGTCGTAGGGGAGACTGTTATCGTGTGTGTGTCATGATCAGAGCTAACATAGTTATGACCTGGGACAAATTTGCTGAGTGATAATCAGGATAAAAATTCATAAATTGGAGCTAAAAAGTAAAAAATAAATGAAAAGGGAAAAAGTCAGAAATGAGGCCAATTCATGAGATTAATTTCATAAATATGAGCAAAAAAATCAATAACACATGATAAAATAAATAAAAGTGATTAAAAAATAAGAATTGCAAGGTATAAACTCATGTATGTGAGATTAAAATTACCATGTAGAAATAAGATAAGAGTCTTTTTTTTCTCATTATATTGATTTTTTCATCCCATAATTGTGATGAACAAACATAATTTGACTGCTGTTTTATGTATTAAGTTTTTTTTATTTCTTTTATTTTTGGCAAGTTACGCTATGTTGTAATGCAATATATTTTAATACATTGCATAAAATGAAGTTACTCATGAAGTTACTCACTACTTGAGTAGTCTTTTAATAAGGTACTTATTTACTCTTACTCAAGTGCTTATTTTTATTACTACTTTTACTTCTACTTGAGTAATTATTATTGTTAAGTAACACACACACAAACACACACACACACACACACATATATATGTCTGTATATATATATATATATATATATATATACAGTGCTTAACAAATTTTTTAGACCACCAACCAAAGTAAGGTTTATGCCACAGCTGCCCTAAATTAACAGCATTGGTAATTACCAAAACCATTTTTGATGTTTCTGCAATGGTTAATACACCAATATGTAGAAGCTCTTTAACCCAAATGATATTTTTAATGCTAAAATAGAATTATTATTGTTATCCTGTGAGGGCACGAACTCTTGCTGCTCAGTGAGGCAGGTGGGACAATCAACAAAGTGCAGGGCCAGGTGTGAGTGTGGCTGATTGGCCTTGATTTGACTAGGTGTGGGGAGCTTACTTAAACTCCTGGGCTCCACTGCCCTGTGCTGACTCATTATCTCACCCTCAGAGATACTGAGCGCATCTCTCTGGGTTTTCTCTTGTGTGAGTGGAAATAAGAATCTTCTGAAACAATCTGATAATCTCTCTGTGTTTTTAGAGTTACCTGGTACCCAAATATAGTTGTGAGTCTGTGCTGAGTACCCTTACTCAGTAATTTTTGTTTTTTCTTTTGACATGAGCCTTGGGGCCTTTGAATTCTATTTAAAGAGAGCTTCTTAGTCTCCCTAGAAGTTTCAGTTTGTTAGTCAGCTGCATGGCAGTGGTGGTTTAGTTCTAAGAGGTATTTGTGAGTGGGAGCTTTTGGTTTGTTTGTTTTATTCCCCTCTCCCAACTGATCACTTGCGATTTTAGTGGTTATTCTTTTAGGATAACTTTAAGATACCCTTCATCTGCAATTGTGTCACAAAACCCCCCATTCTGACATATCCATGAATTTTCAAATGTACTGATTTACAAAAAACTGAAAAAATAGTAAAGCACATTATTATTTCTTGATTAAAATGTAAAATTATAGTTATTTACTGTCATTCCTGAACAGAAAAATGAGTTTTAGTGGTTGAATGTTATGCTTGATTCATTTCTGACTTCTCAGAGAAGCCCAGTGAGCCGGCTCAAATTTGGGTGAATTCAGTTTGAAATTCCTCATTCCTGTTCAAAATGGTAAAACGTGGAGAGCTGACTGAAAATGAAAGAGTCCGCATTAAAGCACTTCATGATGCTGGATGGTCTCTGAGACTAATATGAAAGCTGGTCTAATACATTTGTTAAGCACTGTATGTACATGTGTATTTATAATAATAAGAATCTGTATATAAACAGTTACATTTTTTTTTGGATACTTTCTTCTTTATCTATGACACGTTTTACATTGAATCTTCTTTTACTGATAGTGATCAAGTCATCCTTCCCTCCTGTAAACAAAATAACCATTAGGCAAAACATTGTTAAAAAGCTAGCTTAACCGTGGATATTAATCCACTAAACAACAACGTTTGGGAAATTAACTCTGAACGTGTTATCCTAGCCAAATACGACGAAAAAATCTGTTCAACTTACCCATGAAATGTTATTCCACATGATCTTGTCCCTTCTGTGCACCTTTTAGTGCAGACCCACGCAGCACAGGAGTGAGGCAGCTTGCCCAGGAATGCCACTGGCCAATGCGGCGTCTATGTACATTATGTCTATGCTCAGGATGCTGTTCAGGATAGGGATGTGTAATTACGTCACGTACTGTTGTATGGATACGCAGCAGCCATTTTATGGGCAACTGTAGTAAACAACGGAGGTAGAATGTGTTGAAAGCTTTGATGTAAAAAGGTCAAATAGGTCAATATCACTAAATAGAAAATATGATCATCTATGTTTCAGCTCTCATCAGAAGAGACGTACCTTATTTGGTTACTGTTGGACTGAAGGACTTTGGGCTGAAAAGGTGAGTCATTGTAAGTCCATAATGATTTGATGTTTAGTGTAGTTACCATGAATGTAATTGCAGTACTATAAGGTGTGAAGGGTTATGTAAGAATTATATCAATTCTGGCATCAATCCTAATAATCTCAGACATCAAGTATTATTGGTACAGCTCAACAAAGATATTTTAATAGGAAAGATTAATAAACATGGAGTCACCTATCTGCACAGGCGCAGCGGCAGCACCAGTGGAACTCCTTGGAAAACCGCAACAGCGATCATGAGACAGTAGTTTGTACACATTACGTTCCAATAGCTGTTATGGCTACTGCAAAGTAAAGAGAGATGGTCCAAGCATCACAGTGTCAGAGTTCAGAGCAAACAAAGCTGTAGATTCAGATTGTGGTGTAAGTAATGTCAATAAGGCTTTGTTTTCCTTTACACCATTGTATAATGAAGTTGCAAGGTAGTTAAAGTTTAAAGTAGACATTGTACAGTAAGATGTAGAAGGGTCTAAAGTGTGTGGGACTGTAGGTCCTGTTTGTAAGACAGAGAAAGTGGTAGAGGATGGTAATAGTTTCTTTAGAGCTGTAGCTAAGGCAGTTAGTGGTAGTCAGACATGTCATGGTCAAACTAGATTAGCTGTTGTTAAATATATGGAAACCCAGAGTGAAGACTTCATCTCCTTGGTGGGAGAGCAGTATGTCTCATTTGATAAAGAAACATTTCATAAATACCCCAAAAACTGAGATGAGTGAAAGACACGAGAGACAAGATGACTGAAGTTGAGCTGTTTACTTAGCTTCAGCCGAGGAGAAACAGAGACATCAACACAGTGAGAGGTTGAAGCCAGATTTCCAACGAAGCCCAAAGTAGTTCACACTCTTATGCCTTTAGTCAACCTTAATCTTGATCATAACTCAAAATATGATCCACAGACTCTGCCGCAGTGGAGCCAGACTGTCTCTGTCTAAGGTTCACAGACATACAGGCTGTGAGGAAACAATCCTTGACTAAAGGAACAAACTGCATTTTATCTAACTCAAGAATGAGAGTTTAGACCATCAAACCAGGAGAAGAGGAGAGACACCTAGAGTCTCCACTGCTGACCATACAGTGTGACCTGGGACCTTCAATTAGCTTTAAAGAACATCTATGAAGCATTAGAAATATAAGGGATATTGGAAATTTCCTTAACATCATTGAATGATTGTATAGAAAAGTCACAAATGAAGTATGTAGGTCATTGAGCTTCAGGCACAGAATCTCAAACTACAACAAATGGAGTTAACATATTTATATGTGAAAATGGAAGAAATTTGTTTGTAAGAGTACAGTGTTGGTAGATCAAGCTGTATATCTGAAATGTGTGAATAAAACAATTAAGCCTGTAATTTGTGTTGGACAAAGTGAGGAGCAGGTTTGCTTCAATTTATGCAGAGGCAATAACCAATGGCAGTTAAGACACAGGTGTAGAGAGAGCGTGAGTAATGTAAGTACTGATGTGGAGAGTGGCATGAACAATAACAAGTATTTGACAGAGAAGAACAAACTCTTTGACATGATGTTAAACCAGAAAAATCTACTGTGTGCCATAGGTTGTTGTTTACACATCAGGGATTGTTCAAAGGACGAATATAAGAGGCCAGGATTAGCTGGAATAGCAACTAATTGTATAACTGAAGATTACAGGAACATCTCAAAAAATGAGAATATGAAAAAGTTCAATATTTTTTGTCCTTCATGTCAGAAAGGTAAACCCATATATTATATAGACTCATTACACATAGAGGAGGGTAAGGTCAAAGGTCATTGCTAAAGAAGCTGCTTGTTCACAGAGTGCTGTGTCCAAGCAGATTCATAGAAAGTTGAGTGGAAAGAAAAAGTGTGGTAGGAAAAGGAGCACCAGCATGAGGGAGAATGGCAGCCTTGAGAGGATTGTCAAGAAAAATCCATTCAAGAATTTGGGGGAGCTCCACAAGGAGTGGACTGAGGCTGGAATCAGCACATCAAGAGCCACAGACCAATCCTAGACATGGACTACAGACCAATCCTAGACATGGACTACAGACCAATCCTAGACATGGACTACAAATGTGGCATTCCTGGTGTCAATCCACTCCTGAACCAGAGCCAGCGTCAGAAGAGTCTTACCTGGGCTGTGGAGAAAAAGACCTGGACTGTTGTGGTCTCAGTGGTCCAAAGTCCTCTTCTCAGATGAAAGTATGTTTTGCATGTCATTTGGAAATCCAGGTCCCAGAGTCTGGAGGAAGAGTGGAGAGGACCAGAATCTACGTTGCTTGAAGTCCAGTGTGAAGTTTCCACAGTCAGTGATGATCTGGGCTGCCATGGCATCTGCTGGTGTTGGTCCACTGCGTTGTCTGAAGTCCACGGTCAACGCAGCGATCACCAGGACATTTTAGAGACCTTCATGCTTCCTTCTGCTCACAAGCACCATGGAGATGCTGATTTCATTTTCCAGCAGGACTTGGCACCTGCCCACACTGCCAAAGGTACCAAAAGCTGCTTCAATGACCATGGTGTTACTGTGATTCTGACCTGAACCCCATAGAGAATCTATGGAAGATGAGAGACACCAGACCCAACAATGCAGATGACCTGAAGGCCGCTATCAAAGCAACCTGGGCTTCCATTACACCTGAGCAGTGCCACAGGCTGATCGTCTCTATGCCACGCCACATTGATGCAGTAATTCATGCAAAAGGAGGCCCAACCAAGTATTGAAGGCATAGAAATGAACATACTTTTCAGAAGCCTGACATTTCTGTTTAAAACATCCTTTTTTATTGATCTTATGTAATATTCTAATTTTCTGAGACACTGAAGTTTGGGTTTTCATTATCTAAAAGCCATAATCATCAACATTTCAAAAAATAAAGGCTGAAATACTTCATTCTATATTGAACTTTTCATGATATTCCAAGTGTTTGAGACATACCTGTACTTACTTAAACGTAGTCAGGAATGTGCTTTGCTGACGAAAACTCAAAACATTTTAGTCTAGTTTTAGTCGACATAATCTCAAAACATTTTAGTCTAGTTTTAGTCGACATAATCTCAAAACATTTTAGTCTAGTTTTAGTCGACAGAATCTCCAGACATTTTAGTCTAGTTTTAGTCGACAGAATCTCAGACGTTTTAGTCTAGTTTTAGTCGACATAATCTCCAGACGTTTTAGTCTAGTTTTAGTCGACAGAATCTCCAGACATTTTAGTCTAGTTTTAGTCGACAGAATCTCAGACGTTTTAGTCTAGTTTTAGTCGACAGAATCTCAAAACATTTTAGTCTAGTTTTAGTCGACAGAATCTCAGATGTTTTAGTCTAGTTTTAGTCGACAGAATCTCCAGACATTTTAGTCTAGTTTTAGTCGACAGAATCTCAGACGTTTTAGTCTAGTTTTAGTCGACAGAATCTCAGACGTTTTAGTCTAGTTTTAGTCGACAGAATCTCCAGACATTTTAGTCTAGTTTTAGTCGACAGAATCTCAGACGTTTTAGTCTAGTTTTAGTCGACAGAATCTCAAAACATTTTAGTCTAGTTTTAGTCGACAGAATCTCCAGACATTTTAGTCTAGTTTTAGTCGACAGAATCTCAGACGTTTTAGTCTAGTTTTAGTCGACATAATCTCAAAACATTTTAGTCTAGTTTTAGTCGACATAATCTCAAAACATTTTAGTCTAGTTTTAGTCGACAGAATCTCAAAACATTTTAGTCTAGTTTTAGTCGACAGAATCTCCAGACATTTTAGTCTAGTTTTAGTCGACAGAATCTCAGACGTTTTAGTCTAGTTTTAGTCGACAGAATCTCAAAACATTTTAGTCTAGTTTTAGTCGACAGAATCTCCAGACATTTTAGTCTAGTTTTAGTCGACAGAATCTCAGACGTTTTAGTCTAGTTTTAGTCGACAGAATCTCAAAACATTTTAGTCTAGTTTTAGTCGACATAATCTCAAAACATTTTAGTCTAGTTTTAGTCGACAGAATCTCCAGACATTTTAGTCTAGTTTTAGTCGACAGAATCTCAGACGTTTTAGTCTAGTTTTAGTCGACAGAATCTCAAAACATTTTAGTCTAGTTTTCGTCGATCAAAACTCAAAACCTTTTAGTCTAGTTTTAGTCGACAAAAACTCAAAACATTTGAGTCTAGTTTTCGTCGATGAAAACTAAAAACATTTTAGTGTAATTTTAGTCCATAAAAGTCCTCACATTTTAGTCTTTACTTTTAGTCCAAGCATTTATTCTCTCGTCTAAATCTGGTACCAAATCATGGTATTGTGTTCTCTGCCAAACCTGGGGTCTCTCCTTTCTACAGCTGAGAGGCAGAATAGATACAGATGCATTGCTTTTTGACAGATTTAGCCCCAGTGGAGAAAAATGACGGATTTTGAATGTCTGACGAAAACTACATTACATTTTGGTCTAGTTTTAGTGATTTTGAGAAAAATTACACTTAGTTTTTGTCAGTTTTAGTCATCACAGATCTATTTTTTGTTAGTTTTAGTCTAGTTTTTGTCATAGAAATAAAGGCTGTGGACAAATAATTTTAGTCATAGTTTTAGTCTATGAAATTAACACTGATGTACACAACTATGTAACTGTCATGTTTTCTGTGCCATTAACTCATTTCATATTCCATGGAGATACAGACAACAAAGGTGAAAATAGTAACGCAGAACTGTGGGAAATGATTCATTTTCACTAAAAAATGTTCCAACTCCAGGAAATGCTGAAAAATGTCTGCTTTCTGAACTTAGCCACTAATATCTGTAATAACAGAACAGGGTTACAGGTATCAAAGATGTCGTGTTTTTGTGAATTTTCACTGCTCACATACTCTACGAGGGGATCAGCGAGGTCTCTCTGTCATCAGCAGCACAATGCACTGGTTTGCCAACACCCCTTTATTACCACACACATGGGCAGTGCGCCACACCCCGACATGGGCCGGGGTGCGAGGGCCCTTCAGTGCTGCTTGCAGTCCTAGTTAAGGCCCGAGCCCTGACCAGAGAGCCTTATTGTATTTGCTTTGCTTGATTTTCTCACCTGTTTCAGGTCTCTTTAGGGGGCCTTATTCTGTACATTTTTGGCAGAGAAAATTATTAGTTCATAGACAACCTTTTTAAAGGACTGAAACCATCAGAAAATCTTCCAACAATGTTGATAAACTCTGAAATAGATCATTTCTCTGTTTATTTATCTATTTCCCTGTGTGTTTGTCTATTTTATTTTTTTGTTTATTCTTTTATCTGTTATGTGCATGCAGTGAAATGTGTTTGTGTTGCATGAATGGTTTTATATTTCACCAAATGTGTTTTTTATGGTTCACCAAAAAAGTTTTTAAATCTAATAATTTGGTTATCTGAGGAGGAGGAGGCTCTCTAACATCCACCAGAGGTCAGAAACAGAGCTGTCAGCTGGTTTCATGAATGTGAGCATCATGATGAGACCTGAAGATAGCAGCAGTCTGCTGTGCTGTAGCGCCCTCTGCTGGCTTTAACTCTCAGTACAGCTACAACAACTTTCACTGGAATAAAGCACAAATTTATAGAAACAATACTGTAATATTAACACTGACATGTCTATAATAAAGGATCAATACTGTAATATTAACACTGACATGTCTATAATAAAGGATCAATACTGTAATATTAACACTGACATGTCTATAATAAAGGATCAATACCTGAGTGGGACAATAAAGTATATTTGATTGATTGATTGATTGAGCTCAGACAGTGCAGTGAGCCTTAAAGGGCATTTCACCTATTTTTGTTCCATGAATCTCTTTGTTTTGGTGTCATTAGCCCACTTTAATGGTTTTAAGTGACATTAAGATGATTCATTTTGATATAACTTTCATTTTGAAGCTAATCTGAAGTGATTAGGGCAAGGAAAGTTTATTTGTACATTTCAGCAACAAGGCAATTCAAAGTGCTTCACACAGTTCATTAAAAGAAAAAGAAACACAATTATTGTATTTATTTCCATGTTTTATGATTTAATCCATTACAATTAGCAAGAAAATGTTTTTAAAAGGGAGATATAAAGAAATGAAGTGGTTTAAAAGATAAATATTTCATTTATTTGTGTAAAATACTTTGACATATGGTAATTCATGATGAGAAATTCATGTTTCTGTTTTATAAAATTTATTGTTAAAATACTTGGCAGTTCGGTTCATGCCATTTTGATGTGTTTCTTTGGTTGATGGTTAAACACAAGAAGATCAGGGAAAATTAGAACGAAGTCTGATGTGAAGAAGAGAAATAAACCAGATCACTGACATTTCTGCTCTATTTGTGTTGTTTGGTTTTTGAACCAGGACGTAGATGGCGTTTGTGAAGGCGAGCCCAGCCCAGACAGACCGAGGATGGTTAAGGACAAGGTGTGGCCAGCTGTATGCCCCGCCCCAGAGGACGTCTGATTGGCTGATTAACTCGTTCAGATCCAGATAAGACCCACACTCTATGAACCTCCCCGGGTAGTAACAGACTGACATTGAACACAGACTCATCTGGATTTGTCAGACTAAAACTGAACTCTGAACTTTTCAAAAGCCCTTCAGGTGAGGTTTAGTTGTACTCAAAGCCGTTAGCAATGGCTGCCTCCACTGTACTGTGGTTAGCTGGGATATAGCTCTAGTAAAGCATCAACATGTTTATTTCTGCTGTAAAGAGACATTTTTATGGGAAAGGGAGTTAAAGAGTGGCAAAAATAGAAGAAAACTGGCAAAAATGGATAAAAGAGTGGCACAAATTGGGTTAAGGAAATAAAAAAGGGCAAAAGGTACAAAAATGTGTTAAAAGTGGCAAAAAGTATCAAAAATAGCCTGGTAAATTTGTGGAAAGGTGTTCAAGAATGGCACATATGGGAAATAATTGGCAGGAAAGTTGCAAAAGGGGGTTAAAGAGTGGCAAAAAATGTGGAAAAGTGGCCAAAATTGTTTTTTAAGTTGCAACTATTGTTAAAAAATTTCAATGAAAAGAGGTTAAAAAGTAGCAAAAATAGAAGAAAAGTGGAAAAAATGGATAAGAGTGGCACAAAGGGGCTAAAACATGCAGGGAAAGTGGTTTAAATGTGTTAAAGAACGGCTAAGTTTGGGTTGAAAAGCAAAAAGGGGTTAAAATGAGTAAATACTGGTGTTAAATCACAGATGTGAAGGCCCCATTCTCTGGGATTTTCAGGGATCCAGCCAATGCTGTGGGCAGGACTATCTCTATGTGGCCTGCTGCATTATAGATAACAGAGATAGATCTCACTGGTAATAACTAATAATGTTCTGTGTTTTGATAGAAATACTAATAAAATAATATTTCAATCAGACCAAAATATTCATTTAATTTTTGTGTATTTGAAAGTCCGGCCCCCAGAGTTTCTGCTGAGAATAAATCTGGCCCTTGTGCAGATATACTTGATGACCTCTGACCTAAAGCAACATCAATATACAATCTGAAATCTAATGTAGCACAATACCATCTGTAAACAACAACAACCACTAATATAAACTCATTTTACCTGAAGTTCAGGTACACTGTAAAAAAAGATACACCATAACTACTCAATAAAATTGAGGCAACAGATTGCACGCAATATTATTAAGTAAATCTAACTATGTTAAAAGTTGAGTTAATGTAAATCAAATCAGATGCTTAAGAATTACCTGTTTAAATTATGTTGATTCTAACAAAGCACGCAAATGAATTAGCCAAATTTAAACAAAAATATTAAGTAGATATCAATTAAAAAAATGTCTAAATTAGTAAAAGGTACTGATATAAATGATTAAATTCAATATATGAATTATATATAATTGGGTAATACTAATCTTCATATTCAGTGCAATTTTTAAAATTTCCTTAATAAAATTAATTAAAATGTAAATATATCCATTTCTTGGGAATTACATACATATTCGTGTAATCACCTACATTTTAGTGTGAGATTAGAATTGGTCGATCAGAAAAGATAGAATAAATGTTACTTAAGTAAGATACAATGACATTTAATGCTTGACAAAAGTAACACTTTAAATCAGACTTTATTAAAGGAACAGCATTTTAAGCAGCCTTTAACATACAGAGGACACTGCCGTTGAACCCTTTAAAAAAAACAAAACGCAAGGGTCTATTGCAAAGTATTCCAGGAAACATTAAGACTTATGTAAACTGTTCTCGCAACTTTAATTTCCAAATAAATAAAAAGGCCTGTCTCAAATGAGACTCCCAGAAGACCAGTGGTCCTGGTATAAACTAAAAGAATAGTTTCCTGTCTAAAAGAAAAACCTTGCTGAAGTGCATGTGACACAAGATAAATAAATTAAACGGAATGTAGAAAATTTTTTTTACAACAGATGACCAAAACAGAAATTGCATTTACATGCCCAAATTGGTACTAACATTCAAACCTGGCACTTTCAAATGCTCAATTCTCAAGCTCTAGAGAAGCAGAACACTGAAGGACTGAAGCTCCTCCTACTCTTAGTGCAATTATCCATCTAGAGGACAACAAAAATACATTTGAGAAACTCATCAGCAGTAACGCACATTAGTTTTCATGCTCTCTTACCTTAGTAACACGATGAATAATATCAATTTTGATCCTAAAGAACAACAAAAGTCCTTCAATATGTAGTAAGTTAACATTTTTACCATGAACTGATCACAACAGCAATTTCACTTTAATTTTTGGTAATAAGCACTAACAAATCTGGCACTTCCAAATGTGCTATTCTTAAGCTCTGTGGAGGCTGAATATTGAGTCACACAGAAGTATCAGGTTCAAAAAAGGTTGTAAAAAAGTAAATCAAATGCTTTAAAGAAAATAGGACTCAAGAGTACCATTTAAGGACACTGTGTGACTTGAAAACATTGTGCCTGAAGTTTAGGAAACATCCTCTAGCAGTGCTAGTGCCATAACATAAAACAAAAAAGTGCACTGGTATGCTATTTCAATAGTGTTTGTGGTTTAGAGTCCAGATCAGTACAAATCATTCTCAGGCTCTGCAGGAGCTGACCATTGTGTGGCACAACAGCTCGCACTGTGGACCCAGGCTTATTTCAAGCCAGAAGTTTGCTCCTGAAGGACTGGACTTTCTTTGACAGCTTTGTTGCTTCTAGTTCCATTAGAAGTTTTTGGAATACCTCAAAGGTGTACTTAAGCTTCCTGGGATAACTGAGGTTCAGTGTGTAGGTCAAGCCAAAGAGGAGACAGCAAGCTCTGGCTATGTCTCCAAGTCCTGTGATAACTTCCGTGCCCTCAATGACGATTCCAATTTCCTTTGAGTTGTCACTTGGGGAATGTCCAGCCTTTGTGATCACAGTGATCGTCACCACAAGCTGCTCAAGTTCCTCCAAGTCCTCTGTGTCCTGTAACATGAAACTGTAATCAGTGTCATGGTCTTAAACTATCAAAAGATACTAACACATCAAATTACAAAACAGTGTATCTATGCTTGATGTGAACTGCAACATTTTGAACACTGAAAAGCAAGAAGTAAAGCAAGAAAATCCTGTGATTTCTCATAAAATAAAGGCTGTTAAAATTTGTGGTGAAAATTAAAAAAAAAACAATGACAACATACAACTGCAGCTTTCTGCATCATGTTCTGCCTCTTGTACTCTCTATCCAGGTGCTGCCTCTCACCAAAACCAAGCACTTTTCAGAAAGTGTGTGAACATGTCTGACATTAACAATCTCTTGCATGCTAATAAATTAGTGAAATGGAAACTCTAGCAGATCTCCAAACCTGATTCATCAGTTTCCAGAGCTATCATTGCAAAATTGCTTATTTTAAGCAGCTGAAGCTGTACGGTGGGGCAAAAATCAAAAATATGTTTAAAAAATTGTGAAACAGCTGTGTCAATCTATCTAAATGCAATTTAAGTTCACCTACATTGAATTCTGTGATCAGATGTTCCCCACTTTCACCAAGGTATTCTACCAGGCACCGAAGGACAACCTCTCTGGTCCTCTCAACAGAAGGGTGTGGAGAATCCTGGCAAAGAAATGTAAAAACTAATAAGTCATAAAAGAAAACAAAACACACTGAAGATGTAGATGTAAACACATGACACTTTTTGCACACACTGGGTCCAATTTTGGGGTTTTGGTCATCATGCCTTTACATTCTGACAGTGTTTTCCTTACCTGCTTCACAATAGATCTAAAATGCATTGAGTGAATCCTTAAGCACCATTCTCCTTTCTTCCCTTCCTTCAACCATTCATAGATGTCTTTATCATTCCTACACACACACTTACGAGTGCCATAATTCTGTTAAGAAGGTACACTGGTGAGATACAAATTGGTTTGCATGGCCCTTTAAGCTTTGTGTTAAGTGTTTATTAAGTGTTTTAACTGAATCTAAGGCAGTCCCCCCTTTCCAATAATATCAAACACATGGTGATAAAACTGTAATTAATGTCTTGAAATTGAGCCTAAAATCAAACATACGGATTTCCCTAAAATTATTTGCCAGGCCCAGGTGTTAGAGTTGATAGAGATGCATCAATTTTCAGTGATTTATTCTTCATGGAAGAAACACGATTTTTGGTTAGCTAAATCCATACATACTACACAGTAATCATACAGAGAAAAGACCTACAGCATAGTCCTAACTTGCTATAAAAAGTACATTGGCCACTGTATTGACCATTCTTTGAATATTTGAAACGTTGCAGTTCAAAAACTTTGTGGCTTCATAAATAGAAAATATGGTCCAGGAGGTTTTCAATTTTTATACTCACAGGTCGTGATTTGATTTTTATTTAAGGCTAAGGGTGTAAGAATTTTTGACAGTAAAATACCCTCATGACTACATCCTCATGTGTTAAGATAGTTATTAAAAATGCTGCAGGAACAGAACTTGACATTTCTACACTACTTTGGGATCTTCGGATCAGGAATATAAATGTAATTTTTTATTTTTCTTCAAAAAATTTTAAATTCTGTCTATGTAGAAATTAATGTTACACTGTCAACATTTTCACATTTATTAAATGAGCTCAAAAAAGTGACCCATGTGTGGCTTATGTATTTTAACTAAGGGTAATGTAAAATTTGTGGCCATTCAAAGAAAGATTCATGGGATCTTTAGCTGCATTTGAACACATCATTCTTTGCCATACATCGCAACTCAGATTATGAGTGTCAGTAGACAGTAGAACGGATGAGCAGGGAAAATTCTAGAAACATAAAAACTGTAACACTGCAGAGGATTTTCTATGAAATGAATGTTGGAGCAAACTATCAGTGTAAATAACAGGTGAACAGGCTCTGAAAAGGCAGGCTGCGTTTCAGTGTTAACTGCAGTCCTGTCGCTCATCAGTCATGTAGTGTCACAAGGTGGAGGTAGCCAGAGAGACAGAGGTCTAAGCAGAGCTGAAGGGCAGTTGTTTGCAGAGCAGTGCAGCATAGACACCGCTAGGTGCAAACAATGATTACACTAAAATCAATGAAAAATCAATGATATTTTGGCTTGTCATTGGCCAAGTGGCCCACCAGGCACATACAATGACAGGGGAAACCTTAACTATGTGACAGTACTTAAAATACAAAGCACTCAAGAGATTCATGTAATAACCACAAAACTTAAAAAAGCTATAATGCTAAAATATTATCTAGATGCATAATTTCACATTTTTACTAGATTTTGCCATCTTGAATTGTAAAAAAAAATAGTGATTAAGAATCTCATAAATGAAGCTTCTTTTAATTTTGAAAAGTATTGTACCTCCATTAGTTCCATTATGATTCGCAGTCTTTGTCCAAGTGCTCCACCTTTGGCTCGAAACAGCTTGAGTAACTTGGGAGTGTGAAGGTCCAACGCAGCCATAAATGTGGGCTCCAGAGGCACAGTAGTGATTCTCTGAAATTCTGCACTGATCTGAAAAGTCAACAAAAGAGAAAAAGATATCACACCAAATCTTACACATTTCATATATTCACATACAATAGCTTCTGCCGCTTTGACAGAGTACTCGATTGAACTGTCTTCATATTTTAACTTCTTGTCTCTTAACAGCAATTACAAGAGTAAACTCACCTGGGAACAATTAAACAGGGCAGGCCAACGGTCCTTCATGGCTTGAATACTTGGACATTGGTTGATGACTTCATGTCGCCTGAGGGCAAATGTTTTGCTCATTTTGTCACTGACCATCTTTTCATTATTCTTCTTCTTGAACTCAGTGATTAGTTCTTCTCTTATTTTTTCCAAGCTGTGCTCATCTTCACCAGCAGGGTAGGGCGGGAGATAGTTGACCTCTGCTCTTCTTGCCTTTTTAACATTTTTTGCAGACGTCCTGTCATCAGGACTTTTATGCTTCAACGCATTGCATGTAACATCTGGAATTCCAAAGCCTCTTAGCTTTGTTCTATAGTTACTCATTTTATATTTAATGCTAGTCTGCCACCCACTGAGACCCGAAGAGCTCCCTGGATCCTTCAGACATGGGTGGGCCTTGATAAGCGCTTCAGCGACAGAGAGGACTTGCAGGGATGATGGATAGGCAGTGTATGTATAAATGGACTGAGCTAGCTTTTCAAGTATGTCAGACCTGATGTTTGGAGTTGTCAGCAATGTGCTGTCTTTTTTGTAAAGTTCATTGGCTCTTTCAAGAACTATCTCGGTTTCAACAGAGAACTCTGGAACAATGAATTCAGTTGGCCATGGCTTTCTCTGTTGGTTGCGGTTTGGTGATAAGATGATTGTGCTTGGGGTTGATGAATCAGACGAGTCAAGGGACTCCTGTGCAGTGGAGGGTGGATCAAAGGATTGCTCTGAGGTGACACTTGCAGCGTAGCTTTCATTGTGTGACACTGGATACAAATTAAGAACAACTGGTTCAATTGTCACGACCTTTACTGTTGCTCTGTGTGTAATTTGAGCAGTGGAGTGGAGAGTAAAAAAGTCCTCAAAATCTGGATCTAAATATTGCAGGCTGAAGTCCCCAGTGATGCTTAATTGCTGTTTGATGGCTAAATTCAGCTCCTCAGTAGTCTCTGGTATTCCAGACAGAAGTGTCAGTTTCTCTATTCTGTGTCCAAAGATCACCCGGAGCACTGCTGAATCCATGTCCCGTGGCCTAGTGAGGAAAAATACAATCTTTAAAATTCTGAAATCCTGTGGTTATTCCACCATTATGCACCAAAATAGTATGATCCTCTGAGAACAAGTGATTGGTGGGCAGCCATTTTTAAAAACAGGTTTCAATGCAAAATCATCACCACCCAACAGTTTGTGATGTCACCTAAAATGTGCAACAGACAAACCGTTTCAATGTAACAACGCGCTTCCCTGCAAGACTGTAAGCTGTAAGTGGATAGACATCCTGAAGGCCATGCTGATGAATGAGAATAATTTCCCTACAGCTTTCCAACAGAAAAGATCTGTAGTGCTCCAGGTACCAAGCATTCAGCTTCTTGACAATAAAATAGAAATCGCTTTCCAAAATCAATATCTGTATGATCTCTACAAAGTCTGGAAGCCCTCCTGTAAAACCATACGGCAAGATCATCCCAGCTGAATATCTTGTTCCATGGTATGTTACAGTGTTAGACAACTGTACACTTGTTAGCTGAGGAAATTGCTTCTTGATGGACTCCTGAATTTCAACATGCAGTACTTCCAAAGGCAAAGATGACACTTTACTGACAAACATGGCAGGCTTAGCCATATTTCTTTGCCAATTGTAAGCCATCATCAGTTGATGTTTTGTTGAAAGTGAGAGCAAGACATTCTTGAAATTGCTTGAGAACCTCACCACACGTTTGAAGAACCTATGTTTGGCCTCAAAGCGCATCGTCCACAGTCCCACTAGAGGACCAAAGGCTTTTATGAGTGCCGGATAGTGTTCCAAAAAATGGTGTTTGGGTGTCAAACACAGCTGAGGGAATACTTCTTTCAATCTATGACGATGCTCAGATATTTTCAAGTCAAGGTAAGCAACACTTTCAAGAGAGTGTTGAGGAGCCACTGAAAGCTCTACAATGTCCTTAAGAGTCAAAAGAATTTGCCACGCTTGATCATCAGAGGGTATCCTTGAGCCAATGATTAGTGGCAGTAATCTTATGAGTGCCCAGTTTTCATGAGCATTTCCTCCTACAGAACCACGGCTTGCAAAATTTACAGGGATTGACTGGGGACGGTCAAGATCATCTGCAAACTTAAAAGGAAACTGCTTGATTAAGTTATTAAGTTCAGATAATGTAAAGTATTTGTTCTTAATGAAAGTTTTCAGACAATGCGCTAATTCTGCAGGAATGATGCCTTCAAGAAGGTCATGGAGAAGGTCAGGAGGGTAACCTCGAACAAAACTGAAGTGACTCAACTTATTAGTTAGTGGGCAAGCCTTCTTGACCCCGTAGCAATGTGGCAAGCTGGGATCCTCTTCTGCAGTTTTGAGATGTAAATGATGGGCTTCCTCTGTGCGAGGTGGAAAATTTCCGCAGCGAACCTCCGTTTGAGAGTATTCAGAGCGATGTCCTAAGCAGAACCTGCAAATGTAAGGGCCTGTAAAACTCTCGACAAGTCCACCAAGAGAGTATGCACCAAGATTGTCGGCTGCCACACAATATACTGTGCCTCTAATATTCTTTCCAGCACAGGCAACGAAAACTCCCTCTTGCTCCAAGTAAGACAAATCTTTCAAGAGAGGCTCTAATACAGTATCATAGCCAAACCTTTTCACATCAGCAGCTTTGCAGAGAATGGCCAAATTTATTGCACAAAGTGTAGAGCGCAGTCCAGGTGGTACATTTGCCAGCATCCAATAAACGGCTGTTATCTTGTGTTTTTTGCGTGACGTTCCTAATGGGTTGCAAACCTCGAAATCATCCACGTAGAGAATTAAGGCAATTCTGGGCTCCTCTACTGCAAAGAATGGATTTTGTTTGAAATATTCCCTATCTTGAAAGGAAATGTACTGAGTGGATGAGCTTGGTTGTTTTTTTAAAACCTCATTTGCAATATCCTTATTGTTAAGTATAGTTTGCAAAGTCTGAAGAAGGGGCACGTATTGAAAGCTGAGATTCTCCTGTGAGTCAAGGATGTACTCCACTGGCTCAACAAATTCAAACTGCTCCTTGAAGTATTTTCTTCTTTTATACACAGAGCCAAAAGGCCCATCCAGTCCCAGTGCTTTGCTTAAAGGGTGTGACTTACAGAGTTCTTTTACTAATTTGTTGACAATGTCCTTCTCCAAAACACAATTATTCTTTTTTAAACTTCTATCAACTAGCTGACGAATTACTGGAGCAGATGCTGTGTACACAAAATGAAGCTCCTCCACCAAATCATCAATACATTTACCAGAAACGTTGTACACACTTTCCAACTTCAAGAGAAGTGAACCAATTCTTTGGTGAATTTCATTTGATATATCCACAGGATGATTTCCACTGGTATCCTCATTGTCACTGTCACCTAAATGATCAGTTTGATGTGATAAAGTTTGGTGTTCACCAATGACATCTGGCTTGAAGTCTTCAAGTGAATGACATCTGTGCTTTCTGCTTTTGTGCGAAAAAAATGTTACATATATATTGGTGGCAAAAGTGCATCCAGCAAAAACACACACTACGGTTTCATATCTCCTCAGGTGATTACCAAGGTGAAGGAAATATTCTTTTTTAGTGGGATGCTGAGTTGAGCAAATTAAACACGTAAAACAGAAGATGACTCCTGGCCCTCTAGTTTCATCTTCTGGATGATATCTTGAAAGATGTGTGCGTAGGGCATTCAAAGTTTTAAAGAAGCATGGACAATCATGAACAAGACAAGGTACCGAATTTCCAATTTCAAATGTCCTGTGCTGTAGTCTGTAATGGGTCAGAAGATCACCCCTTGTTGTTGCTATGAATCCACAGATTTTACACCGCCATCTCATCTGGAGACACCTAGAAGAGAATTCAGAAAAATTAAAATTAGAGATGTGCCTTTGCTCTTATTTGAATATAAAAACATCACCCTCTCAATTACATGCGTACTATAGCTTCATTAGTTTGTACTGAAGGGCTAGTAAAAAGTTATAATTGGGTTTTCAGACTTCTTCTAGAAGTATTCTCTTTGTCTTTTCAACACAAGTTCTATTCTAAATATGTATTCTGGATAATAAGTAGAAATTCTTGTCCTAATGCTCATAATATGCCCAATGAGTTTAACGCAAGACATCGCATTTCATTTTAAATTACAATTAGGATAAGACTTCTTTAGTCTCAACCATCAATGTTGCATTTTACTCAACAAGGAAGAAGGATCTGTAAACAAAAATTAAGTAATAATAAAATCAATAGATATTTTTATCACAACTAGCAAAGGCAGAGAGAGAAAGAACCCAGCTCAGTCTATGAAAAGTGTTCACGCATCAAAACTTAACTTCCACGAGTAAATATTCATTCTTAATGTAGTGGGTTAACTTCCTAGGACTACTTTTTCCTGCATGTTTCATGTATGACAAAAGTTAAGTTTTTAACAACATTCACAAATTCACTTCATGCATGTTTTTTTTTAAAGTAAGACATCTCTGCACTAACAATAATAGAATGAACACAGAGGGAAACTGTAGTATAGCCTGCTAGTGACAGCACGTGTCAGCAAGCAGCAAGTGAGGAAAAACAGTAAACCAGAGAGTATGAAATAAAGAGGAGCATTTTATGCTTTTTAGCAAGTGAATAAAAGTAATGCGTGAGACCTTGTCGGGATAACTGCTTGCAGGAATCTCACAGTCACAGTCAATGCGTGATTTAGCAGCTCTGGGCTAACAGCTCTTGATTGTAATAAATTCGTGTTTTTTTAATGGAGCGTAGTCGTCAGTTCACGAAACCTAAAGCTGTCATGCTCGGCTGTGCCGAAAAAGTACGGTTCAATACACTGTCGTTGCATTGCCAATTTATCTCCTCGCATTATTCGACACATTTTATCTACCTTTAGCTGCTGAATGAGAAAACTAGCTCGCCATGTTGATTGTTCACGTCCCTCCCCGCGTGAACGATTTCTCCCGGCTTTCATATTTTTGATTTACATTTCAGTTACAGTATTTGCAGCTCTTAAACGTTAAACTGTTGATGTGGACCCGACATTTTTGTAAGATAACTTTGGTTAAAGTTTATGATAACGACAGAGAGAATTGGTTATACTTTACCTGCTCGGTAAGGAGACGACACAAAGAGGAAGTCAAGCAAACGGAAGTACAGTGACCACCGTTTGGAAAATAAGATGCTCATTTTACACAGCGGTGATAGCCCTGAACAATACAACGCGACGGAAAAGTATATCATCTTAACATAAACCCATTTACTTTCCACTACAATTATATGAGGCAGCGTGTCTGTATTTTCCTTAAGGAATATCGAAAACTTTTTAGCGGAAGTATTTATCGGTAACTTTCAAAATAAAAGCTTGTGGTTTAGACTGTCTTGACATTACATGCATAATTTACCTTTTTGTCACTACTGTGTCTCTATCTCTCTATATAACTTTGATTGCTAGTTTTGTTTTGTAACGTAGCATACACTCAAAAGTCGTCATTAACATTGCAGTATAAAATAACTTTCCTTACCTTTGTCAACCAATTTAAATTGATGAGTTACATGGAGGGAAAGGAGAACCAGTCATCTGCACTTTCTGTCTTGTGACCCGATGATAGCTTGGTGAATTCAAACAAAGAAAAAAGGCGCAAAATAACAGGAAGTGCCTGTCAATTAAAAACTGACTAATTCTATTGAGTTGGATTCATTCAAAATTCTCTTGATTTAGAATTACATAAACATAAAGATTATATTTAATGTAACCAAAATAAGCAGATATTATCTCAAAAATTTTTGTATGAAAGTTACTTAAACAATTGCCACAAAATCAAGGACGCATTTATTATGAATACATTTTATCAGACATATTAAATAAAATGTACATGGCTGCAGAATCATTTATTACAGTGTACTTGGACATCTTTAGCCCCCATGTGTTAGTGAGGCTGTCATTAGTCCTGGTCCCTGCAGGGCAATTATGCTCATCCCAGCAACATGGAGGAGGTCCAAATGTCCTAAAATATTAAAAAGCATATTTGCATACTAAATATCAGCCTGAACCACACGAAAATAAATAAAAATCTGCGTAACTTTGTATGTCATCAATAGAAAATGCAATTTTCCTGTTCTTACCATGAAATGCAGAGGGATCATCACTTCTCTGCAACACAACAACAGTGGTTCACTGTGTCCTGGACATGCCATGGTGATCTCCATCCTGCAGAAGCAAAATAAGGATTACCTTCAATAAAGATAGTCTTACAAAGAGTTTTAATTCAGGATGTTCCCTGGCATCCATTACCCCATTTGGCTAAACGCCCATTCAAACTGCATTTAACCAACTAGTCTAAAAAGCAGAAAATACTGAGAAAACAGTCAAATTCCTCACAGGGTCATTGTGTTAGCGGGTTTGATGTGAGCCTGATATCGGCCCAATCCTGATGTCCACACTCACACACTCACTGACTTTGAGGCAGGCTCCCTCTAAGCCTGTGAAGCAGCGTTACTCAGCCCCGCTCAAACAAAATTGAAAAATACATTTGCAAGAGTCACAATCTAAGTGGTGAAAAGTGGCAATTACAAAAGTTAAAGGTGGCAAAGGTGGTCAAAATGCAGCAAACACTGGGAGAAAAGTGGCAAAAAAGGCAAAATGTGGCAAAAATGGGACCATAAAATAAGTTAAAGCTGGCAAAAAATTGTCAGAAAGTGGCAAAAATCTGAAAACCATGGGAAAAATGGGAGGAAAAAAAATAAGAAAAAAGGTGGGAAAATGGACAAAAGGTGGCATTTAATTGCAACAGCTTAAATGGGTGGGAAGTGACAAAAAAAGGCAAAAAGTGGAAAACACCGTGAGAAAAGTGACAAAAATGGGAAGAGACAGCTGCTGAAAAGGGCAGAAAGTGGAAAAATGGTCCAAAAGTGGCAAAAAAATGAGTGAAAGTGACTAAAATGGGCAAAAATCAGAAAAAAGGTGGTAAATGGGAATTAAGGAAGGCAGCGGCCATTTACAGAAGCTACCGCCCTCTATTGGCGGGAGGTTCATTACAGTTTAAAATATTAGAAAGGAATTTCAAGACTGTTCATAAACAATGTTAGCCAACTTTGTTCAGCTGACCACCGTTTCACCGTGAATCCTTAGTTTTGTGGAGAAATGTGGAGATAAAGTTGAAAAGGGGTCAGCAAGTAGCAAAAATTGGGTGTGAAGTGACAAAAAAAATGAGTTACAGGTGGCAGAAAATGGACCAGCTGTGGCAAAAACAACACAATACAATAAAATAACTTTATTAAACGTGGCAGAACATGAGTGAAAAGTGACTAGAATGGGCAAAAAGCAGTCAAGAGTGGCAAAAATGCACAAAAATAGGAAAAATGGCTAAAATGGGATAAAAGTGGTAAAAAGAAGTTTCAATAATGGGGGAAAAAGGAAAACGTGGTATTTAATGGCAAAAGGTAGCTTAAATGGGCAAAAAGGGCAAAAAAAATTTGAAAAAGGGCAAAAATGGGATAAAAGTGGCAAAAAATAGGGGAAAAAATGTTATGTGAGGTGGTGTAGTTGGACCCAGAATGCGGAAACGGAGGAGCAGGTTTTGACAGTTTTATTGTGCAGGTAAGTGAGCAAGGGAGGGGGGATTCCAAGAGTCCAGGTGAGTGAGAGAGTGTGCTGGTGCTGGCTGCGGTGATCTGGGCTGGAGGCACTGGAAGAAGAGGAGAGGCACGTTAGAGGTGAGTCCACAAACAATAAGCACTGGAAATTACTGATAATAATCATCAAAAAGAGCACTGGAAACTTCTCTGAGGATCTCGAGAGAGAGTGAGGCTGGAGCTGGAGTTTACCATGAGGTAAGGTAGGCAAGACTCAGGCGCTGTAGAGAGCTGCAGCCGGTCTTAAATAGTGCCCGTCAAATGAGTGATTCGCTGCAGGTGTGGACTCTCCACAGCACCGGGGGGGAGGGGTGGATGCCTCAGGGAGAGCAAAGTAAGGTTAGCAGCCAGCACGAGATTCCGGAAACCGGAAGTTTACCAAAATAAAACAATGAATACAAATTAAAACACCACAAAAAAAGAGTTATTTAATGGCAAGAGGTAGCTTAAATGGGTAAAAGGGCCAAAATGGTCAATAAGTGGAAAAAATAGAAGTGGCAAAAATGCACAAAAAATATGAAAAAAGTGGCATTTATAATGTCAAAAGGTAGCTTAGCTCGACCATGAGTGGCAAAAAATGCAAAAAAAAAGCAAAAATTGAGAAAAAATAGGAAAAAAAGGTGGTAATTAATGGCAAAAGGTATCTTTAATGGGCAAAAAAAATTGGAAAAAGGGCAAAAATGGACAATAAGTGGCAAAAAGAAGTGGCAAAAATAGGGGGGAAATGTGGTATTTAATGGCTAAAGGTATCTTAAATGAGCAAAAAGGTTTTTTTAAAAGGTTTTTGGGGAATAATATTTCAAACTCAGACATAAAAGAGCCCCAAATAATCCCAAACGAGCCTCATGTGGCTCCATGTTGAGGATGACTGCCTTTAGCAACATAACAAAGGAACTTCATGCTGAAACCTCAACAACAGCAGCAGTAAAGGTTAAACCAGCTTCTACTGTAGACCAGCTTCTACTGGAAACCAGCTTCTACTGTCGACCAGCTTCTACTGGAAACCAGCTTCTACTGTAAACCAGCTTCTACTGGAAACCAGCTTCTACTGTAAACCAGCTTCTACTGGAAACCAGCTTCTACTGTCAACCAGCTTCTACTGTCGACCAGCTTCTACTGGAAACCAGCTTCTACTGGAAACCAGCTTCTACTGTAAACCAGCTTCTACTGGAAACCAGCTTCTACTGTCGACCAGCTTCTACTGTCGACCAGCTTCTACTGGAAACCAGCTTCTACTGGAAACCAGCTTCTACTGTCGACCAGCTTCTACTGTCGACCAGCTTCTACTGGAAACCAGCTTCTACTGGAAACCAGCTTCTACTGTAAACCAGCTTCTACTGGAAACCAGCTTCTACTGTCGACCAGCTTCTACTGGAAACCAGCTTCTACTGTAAACCAGCTTCTACTGGAAACCAGCTTCTACTGTAAACCAGCTTCTACTGGAAACCAGCTTCTACTGTCGACCAGCTTCTACTGTCGACCAGCTTCTACTGGAAACCAGCTTCTACTGGAAACCAGCTTCTACTGTCGACCAGCTTCTACTGTAAACCAGCTTCTACTGTAGACCAGCTTCTACTGTTGACCAACTTCTACTGGAAACCAGCTTCTACTGTCAACCAGCTTCTACTGTAAACCAGCTTCTACTGTTGACCAGCTTCTACTGTCAACCAGCTTCTACTGTAGACCAGCTTCTACTGTTGACCAGCTTCTACTGGAAACCAGCTTCTACTGTTGACCAGCTTCTACTGTTGACCAGCTTCTACTGTTGACCAGCTTCTACTGTTGACCAGCTTCTACTGGAAACCAGCTTCTACTGTCAACCAGCTTCTACTGTAGACCAGCTTCTACTGGAAACCAGCTTCTACTGTAAACCAGCTTCTACTGTTGACCAGCTTCTACTGGAAACCAGCTTCTACTGTAAACCAGTTTCTACTGGAAACCAGCTTCTACTGTAGACCAGCTTCTACTGTTGACCAGCTTCTACTGGAAACCAGCTTCTACTGTCAACCAGCTTCTACTGTAGACCAGCTTCTACTGGAAACCAGCTTCTACTGTCAACCAGCTTCTACTGTAAACCAGCTTCTACTGTTGACCAACTTCTACTGGAAACCAGCTTCTACTGTTGACCAACTTCTACTGGAAACCAGCTTCTACTGTTGACCAGCTTCTACTGGAAACCAGCTTCTACTGTCAACCAGCTTCTACTGTAGACCAGCTTCTACTGGAAACCAGCTTCTACTGTTGACCAGCTTCTACTGTAAACCAGCTTCTACTGGAAACCAGCTTCTACTGTTGACCAGCTTCTACTGGAAACCAGCTTCTACTGTAAACCAGCTTCTCCTATCAACCAGCTTCTACTGTAAACCAGCTTCTACTGGAAACCAGCTTCTCCTGTCGACCAGCTTCTACTGTAAACCAGCTTCTACTGGAAACCAGCTTCTACTGTAAACCAGCTTCTCCTGTCGACCAGCTTCTACTGGAAACCAGCTTCTACTGTCAACCAGCTTCTACTGTAAACCAGCTTCTACTGTAGACAAGCTTCTACTGGAAACCAGCTTCTACTGTAGACAAGCTTCTACTGGAAACCAGCTTCTACTGTTGACCAGCTTCTACTGGAAACCAGCTTCTACTGTAGACAAGCTTCTACTGGAAACCAGCTTCTACTGTTGACCAGCTTCTACTGGAAACCAGCTTCTACTGTAAACCAGCTTCTACTGTTGACCAGCTTCTACTGGAAACCAGCTTCTACTGTTGACCAGCTTCTACTGGAAACCAGCTTCTACTGTAAACCAGCTTCTACTGTTGACCAGCTTCTACTGGAAACCAGCTTCTACTGTAAACCAGCTTCTACTGTTGACCAGCTTCTACTGGAAACCAGCTTCTACTGTAAACCAGCTTCTACTGTTGACCAGCTTCTACTGTAGACAAGCTTCTACTGGAAACCAGCTTCTACTGTAAACCAGCTTCTACTGTTGACCAGCTTCTACTGGAAACCAGCTTCTACTGTAAACCAGCTTCTACTGTAGACAAGCTTCTACTGGAAACCAGCTTCTACTGTAAACCAGCTTCTACTGTAGACAAGCTTCTACTGGAAACCAGCTTCTACTGTTGACCAGCTTCTACTGGAAACCAGCTTCTACTGTAAACCAGCTTCTACTGTTGACCAGCTTCTACTGGAAACCAGCTTCTACTGTTGACCAGCTTCTACTGGAAACCAGCTTCTACTGTAAACCAGCTTCTACTGTAGACCAGCTTCTACTGTAAACCAGCTTCTACTGGAAACCAGCTTCTACTGTCAACCAGCTTCTACTGTAGACCAGCTTCTACTGGAAACCAGCTTCTACTGTCAACCAGCTTCTACTGGAAACCAGCTTCTACTGTAGACAAGCTTCTGCTGTAAACCAGCTTCTACTGGAAACCAGCTTCTACTGTAGACCAGCTTCTACTGGAAACCAGCTTCTGCTGTAAACCAGCTTCTACTGTAAACCAGCTTCTACTGTAGACCAGCTTCTACTGTAAACCAGCTTCTACTTTAGACCAGCTTCTACTGTAAACCAGCTTCTACTTTAGACCAGCTTCTACTGTTGACCAGCTTCTACTGTTGACCAGCTTCTACTGGAAACCAGCTTCTACTGTCAACCAGCTTCTACTGTTGACCAGCTTCTACTGTCAACCAGCTTCTACTGTAGACCAGCTTCTACTGGAAACCAGCTTCTACTGTAAACCAGCTTCTACTGTTGACCAGCTTCTACTGGAAACCAGCTTCTACTGTAAACCAGCTTCTACTGTCAACCAGCTTCTACTGTAGACCAGCTTCTACTGGAAACCAGCTTCTACTGTAAACCAGCTTCTACTGTTGACCAGCTTCTACTGGAAACCAGCTTCTACTGTAAACCAGATTCTACTGGAAACCAGCTTCTACTGTAGACAAGCTTCTACTGTGCTTCTACTGTTGACCAGCTTCTACTGGAAACCAGCTTCTACTGTAAACCAGTTTCTACTGGAAACCAGCTTCTACTGTAGACCAGCTTCTACTGTTGACCAGCTTCTACTGGAAACCAGCTTCTACTGTCAACCAGCTTCTACTGTAGACCAGCTTCTACTGGAAACCAGCTTCTACTGTCAACCAGCTTCTACTGTAAACCAGCTTCTACTGTTGACCAACTTCTACTGGAAACCAGCTTCTACTGTAAACCAGCTTCTACTGTTGACCAACTTCTACTGGAAACCAGCTTCTACTGTTGACCAACTTCTACTGGAAACCAGCTTCTACTGTTGACCAGCTTCTACTGGAAACCAGCTTCTACTGTTGACCAGCTTCTACTGTAAACCAGCTTCTACTGTTGACCAACTTCTACTGGAAACCAGCTTCTACTGTTGACCAACTTCTACTGTTGACCAGCTTCTACTGGAAACCAGCTTCTACTGTCAACCAGCTTCTACTGTAGACCAGCTTCTACTGGAAACCAGCTTCTACTGTTGACCAGCTTCTACTGTAAACCAGCTTCTACTGGAAACCAGCTTCTACTGTTGACCAGCTTCTACTGGAAACCAGCTTCTACTGTAAACCAGCTTCTCCTGTCGACCAGCTTCTACTGTAAACCAGCTTCTACTGGAAACCAGCTTCTCCTGTCGACCAGCTTCTACTGTAAACCAGCTTCTACTGTCAACCAGCTTCTACTGGAAACCAGCTTCTACTGTAGACAAGCTTCTACTGTAAACCAGCTTCTACTGTAAACCAGCTTCTACTGTAAACCAGCTTCTACTGGAAACCAGCTTCTACTGTCAACCAGCTTCTACTGTAAACCAGCTTCTACTGGAAACCAGCTTCTACTGTAGACAAGCTTCTACTGTAAACCAGCTTCTACTGGAAACCAGCTTCTACTGTAAACCAGCTTCTGCTGTAAACCAGCTTCTACTGTTGACCAGCTTCTACTGTTGACCAGCTTCTACTGGAAACCAGCTTCTACTGTAAACCAGCTTCTACTGGAAACCAGCTTCTACTGTTGACCAGCTTCTACTGGAAACCAGCTTCTACTGTAGACAAGCTTCTACTGGAAACCAGCTTCTACTGTTGACCAGCTTCTACTGGAAACCAGCTTCTACTGTCAACCAGCTTCTACTGTAAACCAGCTTCTACTGTTGACCAGCTTCTACTGTAAACCAGCTTCTACTGTTGACCAACTTCTACTGGAAACCAGCTTCTACTGTTGACCAACTTCTACTGGAAACCAGCTTCTACTGTTGACCAGCTTCTACTGGAAACCAGCTTCTACTGTTGACCAGCTTCTACTGTAAACCAGCTTCTACTGGAAACCAGCTTCTACTGTTGACCAGCTTCTACTGTAAACCAGCTTCTACTGGAAACCAGCTTCTACTGTTGACCAGCTTCTACTGGAAACCAGCTTCTACTGTAAACCAGCTTCTCCTGTCGACCAGCTTCTACTGTAAACCAGCTTCTACTGGAAACCAGACCAGCTTCTACTGTAAACCAGCTTCTACTGGAAACCAGCTTCTCCTGTCGACCAGCTTCTACTGTAAACCAGCTTCTACTGTCAACCAGCTTCTACTGGAAACCAGCTTCTACTGTAGACAAGCTTCTACTGGAAACCAGCTTCTACTGTAGACAAGCTTCTACTGTTGACCAGCTTCTACTGTTGACCAGCTTCTACTGGAAACCAGCTTCTACTGTCAACCAGCTTCTACTGTAAACCAGCTTCTACTGTAGACAAGCTTCTACTGGAAACCAGCTTCTACTGTAGACAAGCTTCTACTGGAAACCAGCTTCTACTGTTGACCAGCTTCTACTGGAAACCAGCTTCTACTGTAGACAAGCTTCTACTGGAAACCAGCTTCTACTGTTGACCAGCTTCTACTGGAAACCAGCTTCTACTGTAAACCAGCTTCTACTGTTGACCAGCTTCTACTGGAAACCAGCTTCTACTGTTGACCAGCTTCTACTGGAAACCAGCTTCTACTGTAAACCAGCTTCTACTGTTGACCAGCTTCTACTGTTGACCAGCTTCTACTGGAAACCAGCTTCTACTGTTGACCAGCTTCTACTGGAAACCAGCTTCTACTGTAAACCAGCTTCTACTGTTGACCAGCTTCTACTGGAAACCAGCTTCTACTGTAAACCAGCTTCTACTGTTGACCAGCTTCTACTGGAAACCAGCTTCTACTGTAAACCAGCTTCTACTGTAAACCAGCTTCTACTGTAGACCAGCTTCTACTGTAAACCAGCTTCTACTGGAAACCAGCTTCTACTGTCAACCAGCTTCTACTGTAGACCAGCTTCTACTGGAAACCAGCTTCTACTGTCAACCAGCTTCTACTGGAAACCAGCTTCTACTGTAGACAAGCTTCTGCTGTAAACCAGCTTCTACTGTAAACCAGCTTCTACTGGAAACCAGCTTCTACTGTAAACCAGTTTCTACTGGAAACCAGCTTCTACTGTAGACAAGCTTCTGCTGTAAACCAGCTTCTACTGTAAACCAGCTTCTACTGGAAACCAGCTTCTACTGTAGACCAGCTTCTACTGGAAACCAGCTTCTACTGTCAACCAGCTTCTACTGTAAACCAGCTTCTACTGGAAACCAGCTTCTACTGTAGACAAGCTTCTACTGTAAACCAGCTTCTACTGTCAACCAGCTTCTACTGTAAACCAGCTTCTACTGGAAACCAGCTTCTACTGTAGACAAGCTTCTACTGTAAACCAGCTTCTACTGTCAACCAGCTTCTACTGTAGACAAGCTTCTACTGTAAACCAGCTTCTACTGTCAACCAGCTTCTACTGTAAACCAGCTTCTACTGGAAACCAGCTTCTGCTGTAAACCAGCTTCTGCTGTAAACCAGCTTCTACTGTAAACCAGCTTCTACTGTAAACCAGCTTCTACTGTAAACCAGCTTCTACTGTAGACCAGCTTCTACTGTAAACCAGCTTCTACTTTAGACCAGCTTCTACTGTCGACCAGCTTCTACTGTAAACCAGCTTTTACTGTACTACTGCTGTAAATTCTCAGTGGCCTAAACTCATTTTTCGACTCAAACACTCTTTTGGCCCAAACTTAAACACTGTTAAGGTACTTGGACTCAATTTGCAAAACTCATTTGCGTTTTTTTGCAAAACCTTAACCACATTCTCAACACATTTCACACTGTGATACACTTGTGTTGCAAAATTGTAAACACTGGCAGCAAAATGTGAACACAACTCCAACACAGTTGTCATCTTTTACACACAGCAACTCAAAACTGAACACACATGTTTCTAATGATGTGATCAGACCAACTGAGCAGGATAAAAGTCAGTTCAGAGTGCACAAGTGGCACATGCACCTCCATCAACAATGGACAGAAACAAACAGAGAGGCAGAGGAGTTCCTATGAGAGGTGGTGGACAAGGAGGAAGAGGCTGAGGAAGACCAAGAAAAATCATCACTGATGAAATTCGGGTAACTATCGTACACCATGTCCTTGTTCATGGGATGACAAAGAGAGAAGCAGGACAAAGAGTCCAACCCAATCTGAGCAGATTCCCTTTGGCCAGCATCATCAGGACATCCAGAGAAGAGAACAGGTCATTGTTTCTTGTTGTACAACATTTGACATACAGAATACTGTACCGTAAGTACTTTAATGCTCATTACAATACTATTTTTACTGGCTGTATATGTTTGTAAGTGCATTTTCCTCTTTGTAGAATTGAAAGACGACCAGATCTATGACCGACAGCCCGACACCAGGGAAAATTTATTGGAGGCAATGGAACAGGCCTGTGATGATATACAGTTACTGTGGAGTCTTGGCAAGTGACCAAATAATGAGTTAAAAGTGGCAAAAAATTAGTGAATGGTGACCAAAATGGGAAAAATCAGAAAAAAAGGTGGGGAAATGGTCAAAAAGTGGCATTTTATTGCAAAAGGCAGCTTAAATGGGTGAGAAGTGTCAGAAAGGAGCAAAAAATTGCAAAAAGAAAACTGACCCTTACCCTTATCCCTCCTCCACCTAACTCTACGGAGCGTCATCTCAAATAGATGCCAAGGCCGGTCAGAAGACTGGTGACGGGAATTGCAGCTCATTTCAGAGATCCGGATCATTCAGCTAAAGAAGAGCCTTACACTGATTTCTCAAAATATTTCCCAAATATATCCAAATTATAGAAGGGCCTTAGTGAAAGAGGAGACTAAGAACCTGATGGTCTCTCTGAGCTCCAGAGATCCTGGAGGAGAGGAAACAAAGTTCTAGAAGAACAACCATCCCTGCAGCCTCCACTGATCTGGGCTTTATGGAGGAGAGGAGAGATGAAGACGCTCAGTATAAATCACATGAATGCCTGTTTGGCCATTACTGGATTGGGTTCAACTGTTACCCAGAAATGCACAGGGCATAAAAATAAAAGAATATCACGCTCCAATAAGACAGAAGAACTAAGAGTTTTTACTGCAAAGCACAATTTTACCCTGTTTGATTAAACTGGTGCAATTATACAATTCATTTTCAATTTACTAACAAGCCGTTTATTATTTGTACCCGGTCTGAAGGAAATCCGATCAAAGTCACGATGAACTGGGCAGTGTTGACAAAGCTAGACTGGTAAGCTCATGACAAAGATCATTCTTGTGTGTAAACTTAATTTTGACATTTTGAGCTAAAAAAAACAACAACACACAGCCAGTTTGGTCAGGAAAACTGCCTTTTATTAGTTAATAAACCCACAAAAGCTGAAACTCCACAGTCAAACACACAAACAGAGGACAACTCAGCCTGTAGAGGGCGCCAAATAAAGAAAAACAACAAAAACACGCCTCTAAACCCTCAGGCAGGGGTGTCAAACTCAACCACAGCTGCAGAAATCTGAATTCAGGTCTAATCTGAGGGCCGAACAGGGTCAAGATTTAACTGAAAACTGTCAACTGTGTTTTCACAGGTAATGAATTATGGGAAATTAAACAGAGATGATAAAGGATTTTAAGATTTCTAAAAAAAAAAAAAAAAGAAAGTCAAAATGATTAAATACCACAGCATCAGTGTTACTGTGTCCATGTCAAATAAATGCTAAATAAATAAATGAGTTAAAGGTTTAAAACCTGAGATAAAACGTCAACTTTATAAGTCCTAAAGGTCAAAACACAACATTAAAAGTCAAAAGGAGGTTTTAAAAGGCAAATATATGAAATAGGGTTAAAATCATGAGTTTAAAGGTCTAGATATGAGATAAAATACAAAATCAAGAGTTTAAAAGGTCAAAATAGAAGATAAAATTCCAAATTGTGGTGTAACAATAATTAGCAGCAACACTGGTTTTATGCTTTTTTTTTTTGTATGTTTAGAATGAGCCTAGATTGACACAGAAGAAATAAAATGCATGTATGATGCTTTAATGGAGTTTTTTTTGATGAGTGTAACTCCTGCTTGTAAACACTGAATTTTAGACTTTACTGTAGGAGCTGAGCTGGAAACGACATTTCAAAGTTGCCACCATCAGGTAAGGTGGTCTGGATGGGAACCCCTCTACATGGATGCGGTGAGTACAAGTCTTTTTAAATGTCATAAATCAGAACCACATTAAAAGAAAGTCAAAATGATTAAATACCACAGCATCAGTGTTACTGTGTCCATGTCAAATAAATGCTAAATAAATAAATGAGTTAAAGGTTTAAAACCTGAGATAAAACGTCAACTTTATAAGTCCTAAAGGTCAAAACACAACATTAAAAGTCAAAAGGAGGTTTTAAAAGGCAAATATATGAAATAGGGTTAAAATCATGAGTTTAAAGGTCTAGATATGAGATAAAATACAAAATCAAGAGTTTAAAAGGTCAAAATAGAAGATAAAATTCCAAATTGTGACTCCAAAGTTCAAAATATGAGATAAAATGGGGTGTAACAATAATTAGCAGCAACACTGGTTTTTATGCTTTTTTTTTTTTTGTATGTTTAGAATGTTTTTACTCCACACACTGAATATGGCTAAAATGTCGCCATCTGGTGGAGAGTAGTAAAAACGACCAAATCCGAGGCTAAAGCCTAGATTGACACAGAAGAAATAAAATGCATGTATGATGCTTTAATGGAGGTGAAATAAAAAAATTACAGTTTGAATGGGTTTCAATGGGGCATTTTTTTTTTTTTTTTGCTCTTAGCATGAGTGTAACTCCTGCTTGTAAACACTGAATTTTAGACTTTACTGTAGGAGCTGAGCTGGAAACGACATTTCAAAGTTGCCACCATCAGGTAAGGTGGTCTGGATGGGAACCCCTCTACATGGATGCGGTGAGTACAAGTCGCCAACTTCTCCAAGTTTTTAAATGTCATAAATCAGAACCACATTAAAAGCTGTCAGTACAGGTCTCAGATGCGTGCCAGTGAACCCTTTTCTGTTATCATTGCCACATATTGCATAATCTACCATGCTGTTGGCTGCCAAGCATGATCATCAGAATTGCCATGGGCATTAACTGTCATGGTGTAATATTTCCCACAGTCGTAGCGAGCTATTAAAGCTGTGAAACTATCCTGCAGGATAGTAGATAGAGGTAAAAGGAAGTTAAAATGTGGCTGAAATGGCTTTAAATTGGCAAAAATGGGTAGAAATGTGGTGAAATGGGATGGGAAATTGATATAAACTGGCAAAAAAGGGTTAACTAAAAAAGAAAAAATAAGCAGATATTGGCAGAAATTGGTTAAACTAGCAAAACAGGGCATATCAAATGTGGTTAAAATGGGAAAAACTGGGTGTAAAAAGGTTTCACAATAGCAGTAATGGGTCACCAGTATTAATTTTGTCGACTAAAACTATGATTAAAGCTATTCGTTGCAAGCTTTTTTTCCAATGACAAAACCTAGACTAAAACTAACAAAAATAGATCTGTGATGACTAAAAACTGAAAAAAACTAAGTTTAGAACCACATCATTGAGAGAGAATTATCTTTCAGTTTAGATATTTCTTTATTCTTTCTTTCTTTATTATCTTTATCTTTATAAATTCTAGGTTCAGTTATCAGATGCGTTCCCATGACTGAGTAATCTTAATGTTCTTTGGTGGTTTCGTTGGTGTTTTTTCATTGATCAACATGTCTGTCATGTTGCAGTCATTTCTTTGCTCTTGGCTTTATTTCTAAACTGCCAGGTGAAAATGTCTGTTGTAACACATTCAGCTGTTGTCACGCTAAGGTGTGTTGTGGGAGATGGCAGGAGAGAGTATAAATAAACTCACAGGTGATCAGACTTTCAGCCTCCATCAGAAGTCACCAAGAATCACGGACCAATCAGCAGAGCAACAAAACTTCATCAGGTGAGTGCTCACTTTAGAGATGGAGACAGGAGAGGAAAAGCATGAATGATGGAAAGTCTGTTTCTGAGATTAGATAGGACTCTTTTAGTCTTTCATTTAGCACCAATTTGTTCCTGAACTCATTCAGACTCATTTTGACTGAAATCTGGGAGCAGACAACTTCAGAAAAACCTGAGACATCACTGCCAAAACAAATTTCTCTCACAAGGGCTGTCAAAAGATTACAAACTTGAATCACAGTTAATCACACAAAATTTGAAGTTAATCACAATTAATCACACCTTATTCATCGCATTTAAAAATGATCTTATTTTGCATTTAAAATAGTTATTGTGCCATTTTTTGATTGTTTGACTGTCTTAAACTGAAGGGTATCTGACTTCCTGTCCGATACAGACCTGCTTTTATAGATATGCTGAGGATCTGATGTAAAGTTAACCATAGAAGAAAGAGCATGTTATGGATTAAAAGGAAATAGGAGGACAGTAAAACATTGATATTACTGGATGGATGGAGGCCTGAAAGAGACAAAATAGGGATTAAGAGCGATTAAAATACTTCAGTCCACTAACTGAGATTTGTAGTTGACTGTCATTGATGCGATAAATCTTGATAGCCCTACTTATATTGATCTGATTTATTCTGAGTAGAAACCTGAGTTTTCTAGTGATGGGAATGCCTGCTCCTTCAGCTTCTACATGGGTTATCATTGGACTAATACTGGCATTATTAAATCAACAGAATTTCACAGAGCTTTGACCGACTGATGCATGACAGACCTGGGAGAGAACAGGAAAGTTAAACCATCACAGCTAACAATGGGCCTTAATTCTCTAGAAAAGAGCCCTGCATGCTCAGACAAGTTCACTTTATTGAATGAACATCTGTGTGTTTACCATGTATGTTGTACGAAAAATCACACCAGGTCTCTATGATTTTGGATGAAATAAAAATATAGATTCACTTATAGGATGCCATTTTTGTGCCAAGCATTCATGGTTGCAATGTCATCTGGCTGCAGTGGGTTTTCACGTCTTCTTTATTGGCTTCAATCTTAATCTCCATCAGAGTAAAAGTTGTCATTTTAGTCAGTTAAATAGCAGTTACTGATAATCAGCAAAGAGTGGAGAGGCTCCAGAACCTCTGACTGCAGTAGGGCTGTCGCAATTTTACCGATATTGACAATAATCGTGGTATTAAAAAATAAAATTTCAATATCGTGCTAAAAATGTGCATATGATAATACTGTGTAAATGATCCAGTGCCACTTGAACACAGTTTGTTTGCTACATCTGCCCCGTTTTCTTCCGCCCTGCTTTGTCTCCCTCCTGTAGCACCCCAACAACCCCTCCCCTATGGGCCGAGATTGGTGCCACCAGAAACTGAATTTGAATAATGATATTGAATTTGAATTTAATGTTTTGAAACTGAATTTATTTGCTTTGAAACTGATTTTTTTTTTTTTTTTGCTTTGAAATTGAATTTTATTCACTTGAGCATTCAACTATATATATTCCTTACACTCAAAAATAAACAATTCAATTTCAGTTCACTCAATTCAAATTCAGTTCTACAATTCAATTTCACTTCAGCGTGGCACATGTTTACATCATCCACTTCCGTGAGGAAGAGTAATTGAGCACAGATAGTCCTCAACTGAGCGAAGCTGGCGTCTTTTCGGCTTTGTTTTAAGACCAGGGACGCAATAATCAGGTTTGTATTAAATTTAAAATCATTCATATTTATCATCGTTTACAGGACGAAAAACGCAATGTAAGTCCTAACATTACTGTAGCTATTGGAGCTAGCTACTAATATGGTTCAGCATGGATAAAGTCAATATGACAGGGATAGCTGGCTTATAATATTTTCCTCCAGTGCATGTAATGCCTAGCTAGATTGAAGAAGAAGCCAGCTGGGGGAGGGTGGTGGAAATTGTTCCTCTCAAACAGCCAAGTTACCTTAATGCCATTTAAAATAGTAAAAATTTTTGCACGAAAGGAAACGGGACAGACAGGCTGTCTGACAGCTGCAGTGCACCTGTTACTGAACAGGTAAGCATGAACAGGGGGAATGGCTGACAGCGCAGGGTTGTACATCAGTGACCGATTATACCTGAGAAGGATTTTTTCTGACCATCTGGGCACTTTACTTAACTTCATCCAAGTTTTCTCTCCGTGATCAATAAACTACCGAACAGTTTCCTCTGGCGGGGCGCTCCTCACTCGTTATGCTCCGTCATTATTTAAAAGCCTCATTCATACAGGGAGCACAGAGTAGCAAAATAACTATTTTAAATGTCGTTAAGGTAACTTGGCTGTTTGAGAGGAACAATTTCCACCACCCTCCCCCAGCCGGCTTGTTCTTCAATCTAGACATTGTATGCACTGGAGGAAAATACTGTAAGCCAGCTATCCCTGTCATATTGACTTTATCTATGCTGAACCATATTAGTAGCTAGCTCCAATAGCTACAGTAATGTGAGGACTTACATTGCGTTCTTCTTCCTGTAAATGATGATAAATATGAATAATTTTAATCGTAACACAAACCTGATTATTGCGTCCCTGGTCTTAAAACAAAGCGGAAAAGACACCAGCTCCGCTCAGTTCTTCTTCTATTTGTATTTTTGGCAGTCCCGCTCAGTTGAGAACTATCTGTGCTCGATTACTCTTCCTCACTGAAGTGCATGACGTAAACATGTGCCACGCTAAACTGAAATTGAATTGAATTAACTGAATTTGAATTTTTGATTTTTGAATTTAAGGAATATGTAGAGTTGAATGCTCAAGTGAATGAAATACAATTTCAAAGCAAAACAATTCAGTTTCAAAACATTAAATTCAAAGTAAAATCATGCTATTCAAATTCAGTTTCTGGTGGCACCAATCTCAGCCCATACTCCCCCTTCCTCCTCACACACAAACACTGACCCTCTGCAATGACACAGCAGCTGCAGTGCCTCCTTAGACAGGTATGTTGAGTGTAATTCATCTGCTAAAAGAGAGAACACAACATAAAGTTAAAGATAAATTTGATTAATTGTCCCATTGTTATTTAATTTTTTAATTGAAATCTTGATAATATCGTTATTGTGACATTTTCTACCCACGATAATCACGATGTGAAAATCTGATATCGTGACAGCCCTCGACTGCAGTGAATGTTTTTCAAACGTACCACACACTTGTGAACATACTCGTGTTAATTCACTAAAAGTATGACTGAACATGATCTGATGATTTGTGAATTACTCTGTAGCTGCCAAAATTAACACTGATTACACACATCAGGACCATCTTAAAGGTCACATATTATGCAACATACACTTTTTCAGGCCTTTTTTTTTTTTTTTACAAAAATACGTGCCCCTGGCCTGTCCACAGTTCCCCTCAGAATCAGATAATGCCCCCCTAATGCTCTTTAACCCAAATGATATTTTTAATGCTAAAATAGAATTATTGTTGATATCAATGAATTTTCAAATTTACTGATTTACAAAAAAACTAAAAAAATAGTAAAGAACATTAATATTTCTTGATGAATATGTCAAATTATAGTTATTTACTTGCATTCCTGAACAGAAAAATGAGTTTCATTGGTTGAATGTTATTCTTGATTCATTTCTGACTTCTCAGGGAAGCCCAGTGAGCCGGCTCAAATTGGGTGAATTCAGTTTGAAATTCCTCATTCCTGTTCAAAATGGTAAAACGTGGAGAGCTGACTGAAAATGAAAGAGTCCGCATTAAAGCACTTCATGGTGCTGGATGGTCTCTGAGACAGATATGACAGGTGGTCTAATAAATGTGTTAAGCACTGTACCTCTTCAGATACAAGTGGCAGAAATGAGTTTTCTCCAGAGGGTGTCTGGGCTCAGCCTGAGAGATAAGATGAGGAGTTCAGACATCCAGAGGAAACTAAAAGTGGCACTGCTGCTCCTTCGCATTAAAACGAGCCAGCTGAGATGGTTCAGGCATTTGATCAGGATGCCTCCTCGGCGCCTCCCTTGGAGGTCTTTCAGGCAAGTCCAGCAGGGAAGAGACCTCCGGGATGACTCAGAATGTACTGGAAGGATTATACAGTATATCCTGTCTGCTCTGGGAACGCCTTGGGATCAATGATTTGACTTGTTTTGTTTATAAACTGGAAAAATAGGATCATTTACACACAATAATATAATCTTGAAATGTTTTTAAATTGTTCCTGTTTTGTCTATGAGAAGTAAATATAGCACTGGAGGCATTGTTCTCACTCAGTTTTACATTTCTCCACAGGTTGTAGAAATGGACTCAGAGAACATTAATTTTGCTGCCCTCGGTCGTCCTTTCACCATGGGGATGCTCTACGATGCTCGCAAAGATGAGCTGATTACAGGTAAGTCTTCATCTGAACTGCTCAATTGATTTCATTTCTATAAGCCAAAAATGTAATCTCTATATACCTGTGATCCCATAAACTAAAATTCCCAAATCAATCTAGTTTTTCTCCTCTTAAGCAGGCTAAACAGTACTTTATATTAAACCTTAGAGCTCACAGCTATTTTTTCACCATCATGTTGGACTATTTGTCTTTAAAAGCTTATAACATCAACCACAGTCAAGCTCTACACATCTTTTCTTTCAGGGCTTTAAGAATATATCTACTACAGTAATGTCACTTGATTTTTGAAAGAGTTATAGGACTCTAAAAACAAAATTAAAAGAAACAAAATTTGAAACTTGAAGATTTTTACTGATAAACAGTGTTGGGCATGCTACTTTTAAAAAGTAATTAGTTACAGTTACTAGTTACTTCTCTCAAAAACTGAGTTAGTAACTGAATTAATCCCGTATAAAAGTAACTAGTTACAAGGGAAAGTAACTAGCCAGTTGCATAGAGTAGAACTGCATAGGCAGGTACTTGCACAGAACTTTTCCATTTCAGTTCAGTCTGTGTCACAAGTTTTTGTGAAGCTGGAACAGAAAAATCCAGCTTTAGCTGCTTGGACGGCGTGGCTCTGTGTTCTTCTTTGTTAGCAGATCTCACGCTAGCCACACTGCTATCATCATCAACAGTGTCAACTACGTTGTTTTTGTCCACTAGTTTTGTAGAAGCGTGTGCCGTTGAGAAATGCTTCATTAGATCAGAGTTGCTAACAACAGACGTGGACAAACACTTCGCTCCGGGACATAATGGACACTTCACATGTACATTCTTGCCTTTTACCTCAAGAAGAATAAAGTAGTGTCTGTACTTTCACTTTGAAAATGCCAACTTTCCCTCCAAACTCGCCATTGATGCAGCTTACCTCTGATAGTTTGGGTGTCTGGGCTGCTGTGTGTGTGTGTGGTTTGTGTGTAAACTGAACACTGCCTCTGATTGGCTTACCATGAAAGCTTACTCTACCTTAGCCAATCATCATCACTTATGCAGTTGTCTCGTCCCTCCATCCTCCCTCACCAAAGAAAAACATAAACAGTTTTGCAGCTCCTGTGGCTGAGAGCCAAGTCGGATGGCCAGAGCTTCAATGAGTAGCTTTAGTTTATAGGCACCACATTTAATTGTTGGTAACGATAACGGCGTTGTAATGATGGAAATAGTAATTAGTTAGATTACCTGTTACTGAGAAAAATAATGCTGTTAAACAGTATATGTATACAAAAAAGTCCAGGTGCTTTTTTGCAGTTAGATTCAGTTGTCCCATTCCTTTAAGCAGTAGAGACGCAACATCTTGCTACTAGAGGACAGCCCTACCCACAATGCACTGCATGTAAACATTGGCCTCAACAAATATGGCGCTACCCTACGAAGAAAACCAAAGTAAATGGTCTGAAATGGATTAGAAATGAACAAAAAGACTCATCAGTTCTAACATCGTGGATTTAATCTTTCAAGACCCTAAACAGTCACTGAAGTTCCGAGCTCCCTCAAACGGCATCCTTAAGGGCTACGGAGACATCGAGGGTAGCAAACAAAGGGCAAAATGGTCAACTTTCAGAAGAGGAAATGTCTATGACTAATGGTTTAAAAGTTATTAACGTTTTTCTAAACTGTGTCACTTCTTGTTGTATAAAACAACACTGTCGTCAGAGACCCCAGAAAGTCAGCCAAGTTCCAGGCCCTCTAGAAAATGTTCTGAAAGAACTAAAAATGCATGAAAAATATATTTGGAAAGGCACAACACAAAGCTTTCACAGGTAAAAACAAGATAGAGTCTAAAACTTGTGTTACCAAGCAATTTACAAAGGAGTGCGCCTGCAGCACTGTTCTGTGCTGTGTGAGGTCCTAGGGTATAAAATGGTTGCTAATTATGCTGTCATGTCCAGATTTTGAACAACCAAATCAAATCAATCCCCTTCAGTACACTTGTGTTCAAATTTGAAGAATGAAGGGATTTAATGTGCTGACACACAACAGTGACTCCCACTGGTCGCGTCACTGAAGAACAAACTTGTATAAGAGAGCACTTACCACAATGTCAAACGTCTGAAATTGTCATAATGCCAAGACTGAAGAAAGAGTGTTATGACCACCTTACACCTGATGACTGAGACAAAGGGAGCAAGCTGAGACTTGACTCTTTACAAAACTGTTTCAGTTCAGCAATATTATTGGGTTGTCTGGTGTGCATCGCTCTCTTGAGGTCATGCCACAGCATCTCAATTGGGCTGAGGTCAGGACTCTGACTGGACCACTCCAGAAGGCGTATTTTCTTCTATTGAAGCCATTCTGTTGTTGATTTACTTCTATGCTTTGGTTTGTTGTCCTGTTGCGTCACCCATCCTCTGTTGAGCGTCGGTTGGTGGACAGATGGTCTTAACTTTTCCTTCAAAATGTCTTGATAAAATTGAGAATTCATTTTTCCGTCAATGACAGCAATCCGTCCAGGCCCTGAGGCAGCAAAGCAGCCCCAAACCATGATGGCCCCTCCACCATATTTCACAGTTGGGATGAGGTTTTGATGTTGGTGTGCTGCGCTTTTTTCTCCACACACAGTGCTGTCTGTTCCTTCCAAACAACTCAATTTTGGTTTCATCTGTCTACAGAATATTTTGCCAGTAGTGCTGTGGAACATCCAGATGCTCTTTTGCAAACTTCAAACGTGCAGCAATGTTTTTTGGAGAGCAGTGGCTTCCTCCGTGGTGTCCTCCCATGAGCTCCATTCTTGTTTAATGTTTTACTTATTGTAGATTTGTCAACACAAATGTTAGCATGTGCCAGAGACTTCTGTAAGTCTTTAGCCGACACTCTAGGATTCTTCTTCACCTCATTGAGCATTCTGCGCTGTGCTCTTGCAGTCATCTTTACAGGACGACCACGCCTAGGGGGAGTAGTAACAGTGCTGAACTTTCTCCATTTGTAGACAGTCTGTCTTACTGTGGACACATGAACATCAAGGCTTTTAGAGATACTTTTGTAACCCTTTCCAGCTTCATGCAAGTCAACAATTCTTGATCGTAGGTCTTCTGAGAGCTCTTTTGTGCCAGGCATGGTTCACATCAGGCAATGCTTCTTGAGAACAGCAAACTCAAAACTGGTGCGTGTTTTTTATAGGGCAGGGCAGCTTTAACCAACACATCCAATCTCATCACATTGATTGGACTCCAGGTTGGCTGACTCCTGGCTCCAATTACCTCTTGGAGAAGTCATTAGCCTAGGGGTTCACATACTTTTTCCACCCTGCACTGTGAATGTTTAAATGTTTTGTTCAATAAAAACATGAAAACATATCATTTTTTGTGCAGTATTAGTTTAAGCAGACTGTGTTTGTCTATTGTTATGACTTAGATGAAGATCAGAACACATTTGATGACCAATTTATGCAGAAATCCAAGATATCCCAAAGGGTTCACATGCTTTTTCTTGCAACTGTATGAGATCTATGAGACTGTGACTGGTAGATGGGTTCAAAGGAGGCTCTAGCTCTCTGCCCACATACTCCTGGAGATTGTATGGCTACTAGTCTTTCTTCATCCAGTGACTGATGTTTTCTCGTTCCTCTAGGTCTGACACTGTGGCATAGTAAAGATCTTGAAGAGAATACAGTTGAAACTCCTCACTCCACCAGTTCCTTTAAAGTCTCTGCATCTGACTCAATCGAGTCCAAGTCCTCTCTGATGGATATCAACGCCTCTCTGGAGGCCAGCTTTATGAGCGGATTGGTTAAGGTTGAAGGGTCTGCCCATTATCTGAACAATACAAAGAAGTTCAAGAATCAGAGTCGGGTGATCTGTCAGTACAATGTTACCACCTGCTTCAAACAGCTGTCTCTGGCTGACTTGGGAACCCTGAATAAAGAGCAGATAGAACGTATCAAGAAGGGCTTTGCAACACATGTCGTCGCAGGCATCCTCTACGGGGCAAATGCTTTCTTTGTGTTTGACAGTGAGAAGCTTGACAGCAGCACCACACAGGAGATCCAGGGCAGTATGGAAGCTGTGATAAAGAAGATACCCTCTTTCGACGTTGGGGGCAAGGTTGACATCAAGCTGACTGATGAAGAAAAGAAACTGACTAATAAATTCTCCTGCAAATTCTATGGAGACCTTACTCTTGAAAGCAACCCTACAACATTTGAAGAGGCAGTGAATACATATGCAGAACTTCCAAAGCTGATAAGAGAAAAGAAAGAGAACTGCATTCCTCAGAAGGTCTGGCTGTTGCCACTGAAGGATCTGGAGTCCAGTGCTGCCCAGCTGCAGTGTGAGATCAGTCAGGAACTCTTAAGGGAGGTGCAGGACGCCCTGGAAGATTTGACACAAGTAGGAATGAGGGTTAATGAGGCTATGGATGATGAAGATGTTAAGCGCTTTCCACCAATTCAAGGGAAGTTACACCGTTTCCAAAACCTGTGTGATTCATATGTGTCTGACATCAAGAGGGTGTTTGCAGAGAAACTGCCCCTCATACGTGAAGGTGAAGAAGATGAGAAATCAGTAAAGCAAATGTTGGAAGACAGAGCAAAGTCCCCCTTCAGTCATGAACGTCTCAGCAAGTGGATGGACGGTAAGGAGAAAGAAATCAATGTCATCAAGTTCTGCCTGGCCATCATGAAGGGAGCCAAACCAGAGATCAAAGTTGTCCCAAATCAATCTGCTGTTGAAAAAGCGGTTCTCAAGGCTGGTAGTCAGGAGGCCCTGTGTTATGTTTTCACATCTCTGCACAGCCCTGACTCTGGCCTTGAGGCAATAGCCGACTTCTTGGATTCAGCTGAAAAAGAAAATGCAGAAGAGGACCCCTGGTACTATTCAGAAACAGTGGTTAGAAGGATGAGGAGTATGGCCAGGTTTTTTAAGAGTGTGCAGTTTCCTGACAACTACAGCATCCTTCTGATAACATCTATAGCAGATGAGAACCACAAAGGAGCAACCATCTACAGGCTCAAAGAAGGCATCCTGAAACCAGAGCCTGAAAAGCGTGATTTGGCTGATGTAAACAACAGAGGAGACTTCGCCATGTGTGAGTACTTTTTCCAACTATTTGAGAAATAACTAAACAGTCTTCCCTACATATGTCCTCCTTATCAACCCTAGTTTAATTTCACACATTTATTTGCTGCTTCAGGTCATGGCACTTAGCTTTGATATCATTTATGTGTTAGAACTTTACCACATTCTCAGTTTAAAATGTGTTTAAAATATTCCAAAGCTGAATCATGCCCTTTTTTTACTCCTCCACCAGACTTCATTGATGTCACCCTGGACCCGGACACAGCAAACCAGAATCTCACTGTGGATCAGAGGGTGGAACGCAGTGAGGCTAGATATGGACCAGCTCAGATGTATCGGGACCTGCCTCAGAGATTTGATGATCTTCCTCAGATTTTGTGTAAGGAGGGGCTGACTGGGTGCTGTTACTGGGAGGTGGGCGTGCACCCTGGTATGGAAAACACTTCAGTAGGTGTTTGCTACAAAGGGATCCCCAGGAAAGGGGAAGGAGATGATGCCAAGCTCGGTGCGAACGCCATGTCCTGGTGTTTGGAATGGAAGACCACTGAATCAAGAGTTGAAGTCACTGCATGGCACAATAATGAACAGAAACAGCTCAAGTATTATCCCTGTTTTCTCACACTGGTGGGGGTGTATCTTGACTTTGCTGCTGGAACTCTGTCTTTTTATCAGTTCCAAAATGATGCACTACACCACCACCACACCTTTAGTACCACTTTCTCAGAGGCAGTTTACCCCGCCTTTTCTATCGGGGAACGCAGTGTAGTAATGGTAAACTACTAAAGTCCCAAAAACAAAAGAAGATGAGCACTTTTTTAAACAACAAATCAGGTGTGTTTTAAACGTCTGTATTCCATCTGACATAATAAGAACACACTGGAGTTCAATTTGAATCAGACGCTGCATAAAATCCCAACATGCATCCAAATTAATTTTCTTGCTCATCTTTAACATTACCAGGACAGTAATTTTCCAAAGAGTCACTCAGCTCCCATCATTTAAGCCTCTTCTTTGGCTTTTTATTCCTTTAATGATAGAGGAGGACAGTGGATAGAATCAGAAACAGGGATGAGAGTGGGGGAGGGACATGCAAGCGAGGCCTCGCCACTAGGGGCGCACTCATGCCAGGCCATCTGTGCCTGTTAAATGACATCTTTATGAATGTTTTTGGAAGCAGCCATTTTTATCCTTAAAGGACTTTCCAATAGAAAACTGAAGTGCTACTAGAGGATTGACCTTTATTCGACTGCGTAATCATTCATTAGAAATAAAACATCATTTTTCCATGTTAACAGATTTTTTCAAAGTAGTTTGATGGTTTTGAGAAAAAGAAGTTATTCAGAAATGTATCAGGACAGTTATTGAGTTTTTGGGGATTATTAAAGTGTGATTTTGGTGTTTGTTACTTTGATTTTGTCATTGAGTTATTCAGAAATGTATCAGGACAGTTATTGAGTTTTGGTGATTATTAAAGTGTGATTTTTGTGTTTGTTACTTTGATTTTGTCATTGAGTTATTCAGAAAAGTATTGCAACAGAATTATTGAGTTGTTTTGGGATGATTTCAGTGTGACTATTTTTTAATTCTATGTTGTCGACGGGTTAATTTGTGAACTGATGAAAGATTTAATGTGACTTATTTTACCAAGTTCTAATCATTTTTATTGAGTCATTAATGTTTCTGAGGGTCTAAGGTGCATGTTTTTTTATTATCTTATTATTTTAACACTGTCTCAGGCAGTTTTAGCCTCTGCTGTTTTTATGTATTGGATTATGGAGTTTTGTGTTTTGTGAATCCATCAACTAAATAAATGGCAGTTTTCCTGGGTATGTTGTTTCTTATCATAGTCTGTAGCAGAAAATATTAAAGTGTTTTTTTTCTTCTTCAGGACATTCCTTATGGTTGTTCTGGCTATGGCTGATGTTTGTGCAATGGCTCTGATCTTCTCTCAGCCTCACAGTTGCCTTTTTTTTTCACCCATAGACAGCTCTCTGGTTTTCATGTTGGTTACAGCACTAATGCAGTCTGCATAGGCAAAACCCAAACCTGATACTGAGTGTAGACATTCAGCGCTATTTACAGTTTAAATAATCAATGTAATGGGACACGTCTGAGCAACAAAACACACCTGCCAGTCACATGTTCCAGTACTGTTGCTCACATGAAAACTGGGTGACTTCAAACAAAAGGTGCTATCTTCTAAGTCAGGGGTGTGAAACTCAATCACAGCAGGGGCCAGATTCTGAATTTGGGTCTAACCTGAGGGCCTAACAGGGTCAAGATTTAACCATTGAGAGTCAACCTAAATGAGTTTGAGGTTGTAAGGTCAAAATGATGAGTTAAAAACTCAAAATCTGAGATAAAATGTCAAACTTAGAAGTTTTAAAGGTAAAAATATGACATCTAAGGTTACAATAATGTTTGAAAAGGCAAAATATGAGATAGAATACTGAAACCGTGATATTAAACATTCAAAAAATGCCCTAAAAGTCAAAATCACAAGTTTTAAAGGTCAAAACATGAGATAAAATTTCAAATTCATGAGTTTTAAAAGTCAAAATATGAATAAAATTCAAAATCATGAGTTTTAAGAGTACAAATTGAAATAAAAGTCAAAGTTAGGAGTTGAAATGGTCAGCAAAACTAAAATCAAATTCAAAATCATGATATTTAACAATCAAAATATGAGATAAAAGTGAAAGTTAAGAGTTGAAATGTTTGCAAAACAGAAAAAAATCAAAATCATGATATTTAACAATCAAAATGTGAGATAAACATTGAAATTGTGAGTTTAAAATGTCAAAATATGAGATAAAATTTCAAATTCATGAGTTTAAAAGTCAAAATATGAAATAACTTAAAATCATGAGTTTTAAAGGTAAAAAAAACTGAGATAAAAGTCAAAGTTAGGAGTAAAAATCTTGACTTTTAAAGGTCAAAAATAGGATTTAAAATGTAAAATAATCAATCTAAAAGGTTAACATATGAGAGAAAAAGAGAAAACGTTAGGAGTTGAAAAGGTTAAAATATGAAATAAACGGTCAAAACCATAACTTTTAGTCATGTCAGATGCAAAATTGAAGATATACAGAAATATCTCCTTTGTTCCTGACTTTTTATCAAATTATATTTACTGTTTGCTTTTTATAATTTTTATGACTTAACAAGGGCATTATAAATCATCAAGGGAAAGTTTACATTTTTATACTGGAGTAAATCTGCAGACCTCTTACTGGTGGACCAGTTCTAATAAAAATATCATATGATCTGGTGGGCCGGGTATAACTGCACCATGGGCCAGTTTTGGCCCCTGGGCCTTGAGTTTGACACCCCTGTTCTAAGTTGTGTATCAGATCCAGATGTAAATTAACCTGACACGCCAGATGGATTTGATTCACACATCCATCTGGTAAACTGCTCATTGACTGCGTTTACATGGACTTTAGTATCCCATTTTCTGTTGGGTTTTTTGAGTATCCCGGTTTCTCTTTGTGCATGTATACGCCTGCAGAAACTGGGATATTACTGTATCCCGGTTTTGAGAAACCAAGTTTTGCTACCAAGTTTTGCTACCTGAGAACTCCAAAAGAAAACAGGACACTGTGCCATGTAGACGCAGTATCCTGTTTTCTGGCTGCTGTAGACTACGTGCGCAGGCACAACTTTGATTGAACTTAGTTTAACTTCAGATACTGTAAATACTGCGTCTGTCTGGGCGGCGGAGGATCAGCTGATCCGCTCTGCCCAGAGAGAGTGACAGCTGAGCGTCAGTGTCTGCAGAGGATCAGTCTGTGATCAAAACGCGCTCATATTTAGATAAAACGTGAACAGTTTAAATTTTCAGCCATGAGCGAAACGTGAGCGTACTTTACTGTAGAGACAGAGAATGACCGCTAACGCCATGAGCGCTTACTCATTTGAGATCTCCCTTTCACTCCTTACCATCCTCTCAGTCTCTTTTTTTCTGCAGATTAAGCGTTCTTTAAACGAGATTAGTTTTGTTTTCTCCCGTTGTTGGAATGAGGTGGGTACCATTACTGCAGCGTAATGCTGGCATTTAACTGTTTTAAATCCAAAATAACCATCTAATTTTTCTCAAATTTCAAACTTTCTGATGCTGTTAAATAACATCACAACTATCTGCACAGATATGATTCAGTGATCAGAAACCAGGATACTACTTTCTCTCATATATACAGAGATATGAATAACCGGGTTTCTCTGTGCTCATGTAAACACAGTATCCCGAATATGATAAAAACCGGGATATGACTCATAACTGGGATACTCAAGTCCATGTAAACGCAGTCACTGATAGTATTTGGGAAAGGGAAGAGCCTTTGAAAGAAAACTTGGAGGGTAATTGGATGAAAGTTCTGTCAGTCACATCTTTACAGGCCAATCAGAGCAACAAACACTTGACATCGTAGCCGCTACCGAGGTGCGCGTGCACTGCTACCGAAGAGTAAACTCCATAGAGAACTGCATAACGCAAACCATGGCGACTGTAGACATGTAAGTACACGACTTTTGTCATTTTTGGAAAGAAAACAACTCACTGCTGTTCTTTGTTCTTCTTTTAACGAAGAAATATCATCAAGTTCTGAAAAACTGGCGCTTTAGCAGCATCCACGCTAATGTCTCCCACCATAATTGCACTGGCCTCTTGTTGCTGCTTGTTTATATCACGACTCTGCCGCGCCCGAAAGTACTGCCCCTCGTCGCTGATTGGTCCTGTCACTTTCTGACCAGGCCCAAACGGTTCAGACGGGAGCTCTGTAAGATGGATTAACCAGTGAGAAACACAGAAACAGGTGAATCCATCTGCTTTGCAAGGTTAGATATAAATACCTTGAAATAAAAGCTGAAATGTTGATCTCTTGTTGAATAGTCATCTTTTCATGTCAAATCCAAATATTTTAGGTCAATAGCAAAAATAAAGGAATAGGCCTCACTGTTCCAGTACTGTTGGAGGGGAGTGCACAACTTTTAATAATGGCAGCCTTGTTTACAGTATGCAGTATATATAAAAAGCCAAGTGGGCTATCTTGTGTATTGCAGGCACTGAGGAGAGTCTTCCATCTAGCCAGGGTTTTTCTCTCTGTTTCTTCCTGGAGAATTCCCCTTCACATATCTGTTCTAAACATGGCAGGACTCCAGCATTTCAGCAGGGTTTTTGTCTCGATCTCTTCCTGGAAAATTCCCCTTCACAGTCTGTTCTGAAACTTTATGTGACTGTAGCATTTCTGTGACTTGGCAGGTGATACTTTTCAGACATATTTCCTCAAAACAAAAGAGATGGTACAGGTAACAGAAAGAATTTGTTGGCAGGCATTTTCTTCTTCAGGCTCATCATTTTTCTGAGGCCACAAAGAATTAAAATGTAACTAGGGCTACAAGCAGCAGTGAATGGGCCTTTGTACCTTTGTACCACGTCGGTACTTGGTGGACATCTGGTTGTGACATGGCAGACGGGGCCTGCTGCAGTTTTTCTTTCAAACAGCCATCATCTCATGTCATGCGATGTCAAATGACTGAGGCAAACCATGCAGGGAGTACTGCCCATTACCGATGGTTATGACTGTAACAAATATATATTGCTGGCATAAAGACGTGGTCGAAGAGAAGCTTGGGTTTAATTTGCATGAATAATTAGTGCTACCTAGCTGCTAATGCCTCACCTCTGAGAAGTGCATGTGACACAACTGTACACCTGTGATTGTGAGCGTTTCCCATGTTTTGCAGATGTGTTTCCACCGTTGAATGAACAGACCATTTTGTGGCACGCCTTTGTGGCAGTTTCTTTTATCTCAAACCCTTTCATAGCAACCGTTTTGAAGTGTTGTACATCATTGTGTTCAAGAAGACCAAGAAATGTATGCCATACTACTTTCAAGTTCAAATCTTACATGTTACCGGTCTTAGAATGGATGAATATATCAGGATAAGAAAACACAGGTAAGTGGTGTTTGAATGTGAACTGAAATCTAACCCAATAAACTGTGCATCTTCATTTATACTGATCAATGATATTTCTAACTTCCAGATAAATTTTTGTCCTCATCTGATCTTTCCTTCCGAGTTTCAGCCATTTACTGTCTTCAGCAGTTTTTCTCTTAAAACAGTTATTGATCATTTAGAACAGTGTTCATTTGAAAGCAGTTTTTTTGTATTACTTTTAGTGTTAAGGTTATGATATTAAATAGTTTTAGTCACTTTTTAGTCATTTCAAACATTTATGAGTTTACTCTAAACTCACTAAACAGGAAACAGCATTTTGGTCCAGTTCTTGTCCAAAATAAGTGATATTTTGGTCAAACTTTTAGTCAAACCATTCTTTCTCTTTTCCCAAATCCGTGGCCAAATCACTGTGTATTCTGTTATAACATCCTAAAGTGGAATCCCAGCTTTCTACAGCTGAGAGGCAGAAGAGGTGCTGTGTGCTGTGTATGTTATGCCGTACTATACAAATCAGTTTTTTCTGTTGGTTGTCTATTTTGTTACTCAAACTAGAGATTCAAAGTTGTGCTAAACTGTGAGTTTTCACCATAGGACCGGGCCGTTATCGGTGCCCAAAGTTAAAGTTTGTTTTTGTCTATTTATTGCTGAGAAATTACACCAATATTGCCCTCTAACTTTTTGGTGTTATTTCAATCAACACTAAACTTCACAAGAATAATCAAGCATTGGCCCTGTATACATCCATGCATCAATATCATTTCTTTGTCACAGCAGAATACATCATCGTATCTTAGCCAAACTTCATGTGCCTGATAACAGTCCAGGCTAGAACACATTGATATTTTTAAATTTTGAAAAATTGTGCAGCGCCACCCTCTGGCAAGAGAAAGTCACTTCTCCTGAATTTCACATTCTGGTACCTCCATGGTTGGCCAAATCACGCTGAAATCTGCTCAGGCAGTTCCCAAGGAGTTGATATTACACATATGCTAGGGTCAAAATTTTATCTAAAAAGGCGTGGCCCTGGGGAGTTTTTGTTTGCCATTTACCATTACAAAGCAGCAAACAGGTATTTGAAGCTGCTGGTGCCTCTGGAGTCCCACCAACCTCAAGGTGTAGGATCCTCCAGAGGCTTGCAGTCATGTATAAAGCTACTATTCAGCTCCCCCTAACCAATGCTCACAAGCAGAAATGGTTGCAGTGGGCCCAGAAATACCTTAAGACTCATTTTCAAACAGTCTTGTTGACTGATGAGTGCCGTGCAACCCTGGATGGTCCAGATGGAGGAGTAGTGGATGGTTGGTGGATGGCCACCATGTCCCAACAAGGCTGTGATGTCAGCAAGGAGGGGGCGGAGTCAGGTTCTGATACATGAGGATAGAGCTGGTAGGCCCCTTTAGGGTCCCTGAAGGTGTGAAAATGACCTTGGCAAAGTATATAGAGTTTCTGACTGACCACTTTCTTCCATGGTACAAAAAGAAGAACAATGCCTTCTACAGCAAAATTATCTTCATGCATGACGATGCACCATCTCATGTTGCAAAGAATCCCTCTGTGTCATTGTCTGCTATGGGCATAAAAGGAGAGAAACTCATGGTGTGGCCCCCATCCTCCCCTGACCTCAACCCTGTTGAGGACCTTTGGAGCATCCTCAAGCTAAAGATCTAGATTTACGTAATAATGTGGAACATGGTGTATAGTGAATAACAATGCTCACTCAGAATTCAGTCACCACTACAAAATAGCGTTTTCACTCTATAGTGAATAGAGAGTGATCTCAGACACAGCCTATGTTTTACAAATTCTCTGGCAAGACGACAGTGTCACACTGAACTCGCCTACATCTAAAAAATAAATCCTAGCCCCACTGGTGACAGGAAGTGACACAAATGGGTCATATCTTCATTACTCTTTCTGTACTTTACCTTTTAAGCTCTGCAACCCACTGCCTGGGTCTGCTAACAACCAACTATTCCCACACTCCAGCAGTTGTGACACACCCTGAAGTGCATCGGAATGCAAGGGCCCTCCAGCGCTGCCTGCAGCTCTAGTGTCATATTTGTATTCTTTTTTCCCCTTCTTTAATAGTTAAGACTATGTGTGCTGAACCATGGCCCCCAAACAATCATGGTTTTATAACAGTAATTTATCCAAAGGAGTGACCATAACATACTGTATAAAAGTTATACAAATACTGTGCAACACCAAATCTACAGGCCTACAGACTCGTTTCAAAGAATTAAGAAGTCACCATGATACCAGGAAGTATTTTAAACTGTCAGTGAATGCTCATGGTACTTTTGTTGATCTTAAACTTGGCCAGAGTCAACATTTCTGCCTTCATACCTGTTTTAAAACCTGGCAAGAGATTAGGTTCCTACTCAGCTGCATGACAGCAAGTGGTTTGGTTTGCCCTTTTGTCATATAGTTGAATCATTTTGAGGCTAGAGAAGTCATAAATTGCATTTTCAGCTGAATTTGGGGAAACAACTTCAAGCATTAGTTGTGTTGAACTATTTCAATTCCTATTGTTTGATTTATTCATTGAAAACAGCTGAAAGTCTGTAATTTTTCACCATAAACCAGATTTGCAATAGGGATTGACTAATTTTATTGCAACTGCATTCACCAGTACACCTAGTGATCTGTTGAGCCCCTGCGCTTTTTTTTGTTAAAGTGAACGAAAAAAGCTGCACATTTTACAGATAAAGTATTCCCAACTATAGTATCAAAAAATAGATGTTTAACAAAAGAAAGTTTCCTTTGTTTTTATTGTTAAGGTAGATCTGCAAAGAGACACTTAGGAGAGGGAAAGAGCCACATGCGGCTCTGGAGTTGCAGGTTGCCAACCCCTGCACCAGGTTCGGTTTGTAACATCACTTCTTATGTTGACATCACTCATGTCATTTCCATTTCCTGGGTACCTGCTGTGGTGTTACTGTTATTTTACTGTTAGAAAATAACAGAAGAAAAAAAGAGTTATGCACACTGTCCACTAGGAGTCGTTGTGAGACACCTATGAGAGTTTGTTGACGTGTATCCATGGTTTCAGGGGGAGTCTAATAAACCGAGTCAGACATGTTCACAGTCAACAAGAAATAAGAAGGAGAGAGAACGGTGAGCATTATGAGTGACAACGGAGACGAGCAGAGTGGAGAAGGAGTTAGCAGGAAGGCTAACACGAACGCTGCTACATTTAGCATTAAGCCACCGGAGCCCTTTGATTTCTCCAAGCCTTACGAGTGGACAAAATGGATCTGGAGATTGGAACGCTTTCGTCAAGCAAGCAATCTAACTGCAAGCTCTGAGGAGAACCAGGTGAACACTTTAATTTACTGTATGGGTGACGAAGCTGACCATGTTTTGAGAGGCCTAAAGCTAAGTGCTGCGGACCAGCGTCAGTACACCACAGTGAGGGATGGCTTCCAGTCTTTCTTCATAGTGAAAAAGAACGTCGTGTATGAATGTGCAAGGTTTAATATGCGAAAACAAGAAGCTAACGAGACCGTCGACGCTTTTGTTACTGCCCTGTTTGCATTAGCCGAACACTGCAACTACGGAATGCTACATGATGAGCTAGTAAGGGACAGGATAGTGGTCGGTCTAGCCGACACAAGACTCTCAGAACGCATGCAAATGGAAAAAGACCTTGACCTGGAAAAGGCTATAAACATGGCAAGACAATCAGAGGAAATCAAAAAGCAACAAGACACACTGAGGAGTGAAGTCAGTGGTGTTAGAAAGATAGATATAGGTGTTGTTGACAGAGTGTTTAAAAGCAGACAACAAAGAAAAGATGAAATTTAACAAAGCAAAAGGAGCTGGAGCAAAGCCACATAGCTTTCTAAGCAAGAACACAAAAAGCTCTCAGTGCTACAAATGTAGAGGCTTACCCCACCCAAAACATGAGTGCCCTGCTAAAGATGCTAAGTGCTGTTCCTGTGGAAAAAAAGGTCACTACCAGAGAGTGTACCTAACAGGTAAAGCTGTGCATGGTATAGAAGAGGAAAATGGAGCTTTCTTCTTTCTTTAATGCTTGGACTGCATTAATAAAAATATGTGACAAAAACATAACCTTTAAACTGGACACCGGTGCAGATGTCACAGTTATATCAAAGAAAGACTTAAACAACATTTTCCTAGAAACACAAAAGCCAGTTCTACAGAGAGCAGTGAAACCACTGCTTGGTCCAGGGAGGGTCCCACAGGATGTGTCAGGGTTTGCCAGACTACAACTGAGTACTGGATCGAAACAGACCATAGAAAATGTATATGTGGTGAAAAATCTGGGAACACCTTTGCTGGGGTTACCTGCCATTATAGCCCTTGGCTTACTCAAACGTGTGGAAAGCATAGATCTAGAGAGCTTAAAGATCAGCTACCCCAAGCTATGCAGTGTTCTGGGGGAGGTAAAACAACCATACACCATTAAGCTTCAACCAGATGCTGTGCCATTCTCCTTGAAAACCCCCAGGAGAATTCCTTTGCCATTAATAGGGAAAGTCAAAGAGGAGCTCCAGCAGATGGAAAGTCTGGGTGTCATCAGTCGAGTGAGTGGGCCGACAGACTGGTGCGCAGGCATGGTGGTTGCACCTAAGAAGGACAGCAAAAAGGTTTGTTTGTGCGTGGACCTCACAGGAATAAACCAGTACGTATGCCGTGAAAAGTTCATCCCGCCATCAGTTGAACAAAGCCTTGGGACACTTGCAGGAGCAAAACTGTTCAGCAAACTTGATGCCAATATGGGCTTCTGGCAAATTCCACTTTCTGAGGAGTCTGCAAAGAACACAACGTTTATCACGCTCTTTGGGAGGTTCCACTTTAACCGTTTACCTTTCGGTATAGCCTCAGCACCTGAACACTTCCAGTGCATGATGGCTGAGGTTACTGAAGGACTGGACGGCGTGGTTTGCCACATCGATGATCTTCTGGTGTGGGGGCGTGACCAGGAAGAGCATGATGCTCGACTACACGCAGTTCTCAAAAGCTTGGAAAAAGCAGGTATTACACTGAACATGAGCAAATGTGAACTCTCCAAAAGTGAGGTGGTCTTCCTGGGCCACGTTATCTCAGCTGCTGGTATCCGCCCTGACCCAAGGAAAACGGAGGCTATCATGGAGTTGAAGGAGCCTTCAAACGTGAGCGAGGTGAGGAGTTTTCTTGGAATGGTCAACCAGCTTGGAAAGTTTACTCCACAGCTGGCGGAGAAAGACAAGCCCCTCTGCAACCTCCTGTCAAAGAAAAATTGCTGGGTCTGGGAGACAGATCAGGCTAGAGCATTTGAAACGTTGAAGAAAGCCCTATCTTCACCACCAGTGCTTGCTATGTACGACCCGAACAGAGACACTAAGGTTTCAAAGACGATGGCATCCCTCTACACCGTGAGTCCATCCTTACTTTATGCATCACAAGCTGGGTTTCCATTACGGTTTTTCACAAAATAAAAGCGATTTTACTTAAATTTTGATAAGTACAATCGTGCTTTAAGGTAACTTAAATGGGCAAAAATGAGAGGAAAAGGTCTAAAAGCAGGAAAAACAGCAAAAAAAAGAGTATAAAAGTAACTTAAATGGGCAAAATTGGGAGAAAAAAGGTCAAAAATCAGCAAAAACATGGCAAAAAATCAGTGCAAAAGTGATTTAAATGGGCAAAATGGGAGAAAAAAGGTCAAAAAGCAGCAAAAAAATAAGTGTAAAAGTGACTAAAATGGGCAAACATGAGAAAATGGTCAAAAAGCAGCAAAAATATGGCAGTGTATATATATACACACACACATATATATATATATATGTATATGTATTTTGGGGGGGGGTACATTCTGGACCTCACTTATTTTGAAACCCTGGCTACAGCCCTGACCATCCCCCCTGATTTTTTTTTACAACTCGACTACTGCCCGTATGTATGGCAAAAGTCACGTTAACAGGTATAAGTATAATGTTAAGAAAAGTCTCGGCTCCTCTTCTGCCCACACGTACCGCGCCATGTTGTCTCGGAGTGGTCATGTGACACTGTACGTCGCGTCCCGTGACTTTTATATATGCGGAAAAAGTGTTTCCATTACACTTTTGCAATATATTTCTATATCAAAACGCCTGCAAAACCTCCTCATGAAAGCGTAAAAACTTTTTATCGATATTTTAGAGGTTTTTTAAAATTAAAGTGTTTCCATTACCAGTTTTTCATTGTGCTATTTAGATTTTGCACATTTCCAAGTGTATTGGAAGCCCAGCTACAGTCTGGTACGCTGCAGCTGAGGCACAGGAACAGACTACAGCGTATCATCCACTCTGCAGAGAGGGTGACTGCTGCAGCCTGTCATCTCTCCATGACCTGTACGCCTCTAGGACTCTGAGGCGTGCCGGTAAAACTGCAGCCGACCCCTCTCACCCTGTACAAGGACTTTTTGAGGCCCTCTCTTCTGGCAGGACGTTGAGGTCCATCAGGACCAAAACCTACTGCCACAAGAACAGTTTCTTCCTCTCTGCTATCAAACTAATGAACAGTACCCTGGCCCTCCCCCCAGAGACTCGCACTGAACCCGCAGATGGAACAATGCATGTTAATACAGATTTATTAGAGTGGTGCATGAATGTCTCAATCACTATTCACAACAACTTCAGGCCAGGGTGTTGATGTCATTGGATGGATAGGCATGTCTGTCATGCTGTGGTTGTTTTTAGATTTTTTTCTGCAGAAATGTTTGAATCCTGCCAAGAGGAAGTATCATCTATTTCACAGAATGGTATTTACCAGCTGTTGTCACGCTAAGGTGGAAGGAGGCCGCAGGAGAGAGTATAAATAAACTCACAGACTCTCAGACTTTTAGCTTCGATCACAGACTCACAGAAGACTCGGCTTAGCTACAAAACTCTGTCAGGTGAGTATGAACCTTAGGGATGGAGGTAGAGGAGGAAAAAGGTTAATGATGGAAATTCAGGCTCTTCTAAGATTTGATATGACTCCTTTTGCTCCTATTTACGAGATACAGCAGAGATATGATTTGCAGCTCAACAACTTTAGCAAGACTCTGATTTTACTCCAACTTTGAAATCTCTTAAGAAGTCATTAAGACCGGAATAACTGTAGAAGGTGTATTTTATGTTATTTTCTTACCATAAAAACACTCATAAGATCTGGTCTGATTCACTGCAGGCTCAACCCTGAAAACAACAGGACAAATTTTCAATTGGTCATTCACCAGACTGTTAATATTAACAATCACCGTTATCAATTTCTTTCCTGTTGTATTTAATCTAAAACATATGTCATTTTGGACAAAAGTGTTTGCTAAATGTCATTGTAAAATTGTGCCCATCTTGCCTGGTTATGAAGGTATGGTGCTCACTTCACTAACATTTCTCCATTGGTTGTAGAAATTGACTCAGAGGTCATGGAGGTTGCAGCTCTCGGCCGTCCGTTCACCCTGGGGATGCTGTATGATGCCCGCAGCGATAATATCATCCCAGGTAAGGGGAGTTTTCTGGGGCCCAGCCAAATGGAGGTCAGCAAAATCATGGTCCACTGTAAAGTTAAGCTGTGGTATTTTATATTTTACATTTTAGCTGAATAATAACTACTCTGATTACAGAAACAAATGTCTTTTGAATTCATTTGTGTAGTAAGTCGCCCTCTTAAAAATGTAAATCCTTTTGTTAAAGCACAGTAAAGCAAAAATGAAAAAGTTACAGATAGCTTATAATGACGCATTTAGAATATTTCTGAAATTACCTAGATGGACGAGTGCTAGTCACATGTTTTTTTACCAATAATGTGTCCACATTTCACGCTGTACTAAGACAGATTATGTATAAATTTATGGGTCGATTAATTGATTCAGAAAATGAAATAATAAAGTCACTTACTCAGCTCACAATGAGTGAAATAAGGTTCTCATCTTGTTACTGGAAACATTGGTACAAATGTCTCTTTGTGTTATGTGGAGGAGGTTATGTGATCGGGTGGGTTCGTTCATTTGTTACTTGGTTTGTTTGTTAGTTTGTTTGTTCGTTTGTTAGCAACATAACTCAAAAAGTTGTGGACGGATTTTGATTAAATTTTTTTAGGAAATGTTAGAAATGGCATAAGGAAGAACTGATTCGATTTTGGGACTGATCTAGATCACCGTCTGGATCCAGGAATTTTTTAAAGGATTCTGTACTATTGGGAGATAGGGCTAAATGCAGACGTCTGCACTGTTACCACTTTACACCAGGAGATGGGGGACATGAGTAACTTCAATCCCAGCAGCAGCTTTTGGGTGTGTTTCTATTCAAAGTTTGGGAGTTTATAGAGTTTGAAAGATGTTCGCCTGGTCCAGGAGACGAGTTGGAGAGTAACAGAGAGAAAGACAGCAAATTGTAGCGAGAATATTCACAATGCTGGGAGGAATAGAGGAATATTCACACTCTGACATGACTTCCAGTTGTCCGGTGACACCATGGGTGCATCTGTTGGCACCCTTAGCGAAGCCAATGCTTTGCCTCACTGTGTTTCCGAGTAATCAGCAAATGCCGTGGTGGGGGGCACATGGGGATGGATCCAGGAATTTCTGAAAGGATTCTTCACTATTGGGAGACAGGGCTAATGGCGGAGGTCTGTGCTCTCCGAGTGCTTTTCTAGTTTTAAAAATATTCTTAGTTTTCTGGAGACCCCATCTTAGTGTCTCGTGACCCTCAATGGGGTCCCAGTCCCAACGTTGAGGACCCCTGATCAGTCCTAGAGAGGACGACATGATTTCTAAGCTCTGTTGCAGCACACATCACGGGTTGCTTACACTCAGTTATTCCCATACCTGTGGTTGTGACACACCCCAACATACACTGGGGTGTGAGGGCCCTCCAGTACTGCTTGCAGGTCTAGTTTATCATAATTAATTCTTAACCTAACATTGGTACAGCTTATAGTTTGTTCCATCTACTGTCATTTAGAACTATCAGTGATAGTTTGTACAGCTTGTGATGAATTAAACATGAGAAAAAATAGAGGAAAATAGAATAAATTAAAGCTGCAAGCAGCATTGGACGGGTCCTCGGTGTGTCGCACGTCCCTCATGCCCGTTTGACCTCCACTTTGAGGGTTTCATCCCTCTTTGACCCTTTGACCTGCTCAAAGTTAGACTGAGGTGTGTCCCTGCAGCTCTGTCAGGAGCCTCAGACTTTATAATGGGTGGGTATTAGACATTCCATTTTCCCGCCTTCGGTGAGTCACATGACCAGCTGCACGGTAAGCTTATTGTAATGTTCAAAAAACCTGCATCTGTAAGACACACAAACACACACTCATGCGCGCTTTGCGCGCTAACACACACACAAATGCACCATCTCTCCCATTCACTTCATATGGGATATATGTGTGGCTGTCTTTGGTGACTGACGTCGCCAAAGACTTTATGGGGGACTGTATGTGGATGAGAAGCCACCCACAGTACCAACCATCCCGTTACAGCATTGTTTAAATGGGCTGCTTTACTGGAACAGCTCCGTGTGTGTGTGTGCGTGATCAGAGCTCATTAAGGGGCTTCCCCTGGTTGCCATGGTAACTAATGCCTGCATTCCGGGTGCTTTCATCTGTCAATCAGTGGATGACATCATCACTAACTGCTCTCTTGATCAGGAGTGAAATTGACCGAAATCTTTTTGAATCTCACCTCACAGATGCCACAATTTTGACCAAATCTCTGTACAAAAAGATATTTTTGCAGTAAATGTCATCAGGAATCCATCCATGTCGTTTTTAAAGCTGTAGGACCTTTGGATTTTTGTGTAGAGGCCCAACTGCCACAGCTTATGTGGATCAGATTTTTTCTCACCCCATTCATTTGAATGGGAGCAGCAGGGAGGGCTTCTTTGGGGTTGACCAACTTTGAGGGCTTGTCATTCGGAAACCGTTTGAGAAACAACAAAATCCATCAGAACTTTTGATCAGCAAGGCCTAGCGTGTCTTCTCTGCGCCGTTCAAGCTGATTCGATTTATGGTCTCGGGGCCTTTACATTTTGTTTGGAGCCCTTTTTCCTGGAAATTTTTTATTTTGAAAGGCAAATTGCCGGCTTCCTGTTTGAGATAGGTTAGGGGTGTCAGTGCGTGATTTGTGGGTCTCGATGAGACGAGCGTTTCAACGTTGGTTTGATCTCTCTATGACATTCCTACTGGCCGTGAGGGCCGTTTTAGTGTGCCTAGGTGGCGCTAGAGAGCACATTTTGGCATGTTTTTTTTTTTTTTTTTTTTTTTTTTTTTTTTCATTTTATCAAATTTTTTTGCCGAATCTGAGGTGTGTGCCAATTTTGGTGAGTTTTTGAGCATGCTGAGGGGGTCAAATTAAGGTTTAAAGAGGCTGTGGAATAAGAAGAAGAAGAAGAAGAAAGAAACGGACGAATAACAATAGGGTCCTTGCCCTCCTTCTAGCTCCTGCTAGAAGGGGTCCTCGGACCCTAAATATACAACATAAAAAGCAACACATAAACAGACTAATATCTCCTGATTTGAAACATTAAAAATGAATACATCAAAAATGCAAATCTAAATACGTGCATTTTAGAGCAATTGGTCATATTTATGCTTTATGAAGTGTGCAGTGACACCGTTGTCATTAACTCAATGAGTGCCAGCTCTTTTTTACAATGGAAAGTGGCTTGTGCCAGCGTTTTTGGCCATTTTGAGTCATCTTTCAAGACCCACAGAATATTTTGTACTATGACTCTGAAAACAAAGAAAATCTCAAATGAAAGAAGAAACTCTCTACTTCATCATGGAAAAAGAAAACATTTGTTTGCACCTTGTTCCGTTCTTGATTTATCTGAAGTTGAATACAGGCTAGTTTCACCAAAAAGACCACTTGTTTTCTAGAAAGCTGAGAAAAATGCATTTTTGTGAAATAGAGTCTGTCAAGCAGAACAGTGATTTGAATGCTTCTTCCTCTGTTCTTATATATATCGGTTAGCAAATATGAACATCACTGCCACCTGGATTGACAGATAAATACTGCCCCCCCCCCCACACACACACACACACACACTTTAATAGTTTGATGTATTCACCCAAACTATGACAATTGGAGACAAATACAAATTGTGTTACATCCCTAGTAATATAGAAGAGAAATGAAATTGGGGATTTTTCTTTCAGTAACAAATGAAAACTGTAACAAATGATTGCTAACTCAATTGAAATGCAAAGGATGAAGAATGATGGGTGGTTAGTCCTTTGGCAGTGTAAGCCTTTTGTAGCATAACTAAAGTCTGGTCCAGGACTACACCAGCCTTCATTGTATAACCTTTATTGAAAGGAAATTTTTCACCATTGCCTTACAGGGTTAAAAGGATGTCTGCCTCCTGGATCCTGCTTGGGACTGATAGCTGAAGGATCTACCTCCCATACTGCTTTTGAAGCCAGTATGTATTCGTAGTCTACTTTCTTCATCCAGTGACTGATGTTTTCTCATTCCTCTAGGTCTGACGCTGTGGGATATTAAAACTCTTGAGGAGAATACGGTTGAAACTCCTCAGCCCACCAGTTCCTTTGATGTCTCTACCTCTGACTCAGTCAAGTCCAAGTGCTCGATGATGGATATCAACGCTTCCCTGAAGGCCAGCTTTTTGAGCGGACTGATCAAAGTTGGAGGATCTGCCCATTATCTGCATGATACAAAGCAATCCAACAGTCAGAGCCGGTTGACCTTGCAGTACAAGGCTACCACCCACTTCAAAGAGCTGTCTCTGGCTGACTTGGGGACCATAAATGCAGAGCAGACAGAAGTTACTCAGAAGGGCACTGCAACACACATCGTAACAGGCATCCTCTACGGGGCGAATGCTTTCTTTGTGTTTGACAGTGAAAAGCTTGACAGCAGCACCAAACAAGACATCCAGGGCAATATGAAAGCTGTGATTAAGAAGATCCCTTCAATCAAAATTGATGGCCAGGCTAATCTCAAGATACTTAATGAAAACAAGGGTCTGACTGATAAATTCTCCTGCAAATTCTATGGAGACCTGGTTCTTGAACGCAACCCTAGCACATTTGAAGAGGCAGTGATGGCGTATGCAGAACTTCCAAAGCTGATAGGACCAAAGGGAGAGAACTCTGGTCCTCAGAGGGTCTGGCTGTTGCCACTGAAGGATCTGGATTCCAGTGCTACCCAGCTGCAGTGTGAGATCAGTCAGGAACTCTTAAAGGAGGTGGAGGACGCCCTGGAAGATTTGACACAAGTAGGAATGAGGGTTAACGACGCTCTGGATGATGAAGACGTTAAGCGCTTTCCACCAATTCAAGAGAAGTTACACCGTTTCCAAAAACTGAGTGACTTGTATACGTCTAAAATCAAGATGATGGTTGCAAAGAAACTGCCCCTCATACGTGGAGGTGAAGAAGATGAAACGTCAGCAAAGCAAATGTTTGAAGACAGAGAAAAGTCCCCCTTCAGCCGTGAACGTCTCAGCAAGTGGATGGACGGTAAAGAGAGAGAAATCAATGTCATCATGTCCTGCTTGGCTGACATGAAGACAGTCAAACATGACATCAAGATCGTCCCAGATCAATTTGCTGTAGGAAAAGCGGTTCTTGAGTCAGGTAAAGATGAGGCCATGTGCTATGTTTTCACATCCCTGCCTGACCCTGGCCTTGAGGCAATGGCCAACTTCTTGGATTCAGCTGAAGAAGAAAACCCAGAAGAGGACCCCTGGTACAATTCAGAAACAGTGGTTAGAAAGATGAGGAGAATGGCCAAGCAGTTTAACAAAAACAGTTTTCCTGACAACATCCTCCTCCTGATAACAGCTGTAGCAGATGAGAACCATGAAGGAGCATACATCTACAGGTACAAAGAAAGCATCCTGAAAGCAGTGCCTTCAAAGCTTGACTTGGGGTTCGTGACATGTAGAGGAGATTTCATCCCCTGTAAGTACTTTTTTCACTATATGATAAAAGATAATGGATAAATGAAACAGACGAAAACATACTATTCAACACTTTATTTTAAGTTCTCTCTTGTTGCTGGTGGTTTGACTTCATGTGAATGCAGCAAATTTGGTCTTCTGGTTGTAAACTTGGGCTGCACAGTGGTTAAGGGGTTAGTGCTGGTGTTATAATAGACCAGAGTCAATACCTCTGTAAAGTGCCTTTTGGTGTCGTCATCAGAATCACTGTTATCATGAAAATATAACAGAATAATGAAACTCTGAGGTCTTCTTATAAATGACCAAACATTTACACATGTCAGTACAATGAAAAGTCTCTTGAAATATGTTTTCTTTATTTTAAAATGTTTTTTTTTTTCATTAGATGTACGTGTTTTGGCATCTCCCTCACACAGCTCTGCTAACTACAGTGTGTGTAAAAAGTGGTTAAATGAAACTAGATTATTTTTTTACAGGGTTTAATTATCCACAACAAGTCATTTGATAAAACCAGTAATTTTGATCAATGTTATTCTATTTTCATACTCATACTGAATACTTTACATGTGTCCCTGAAATTGCTGTCCACCCTATTATTATGGGGTAACGGTGCCTTTAAGAACCCCTCTGGTGTTATCAGTGGCTTTACTACCACCATTTGACCTTCCTTCAGTTGAGACTGAATCAGTGGCTAGCTCCAGAGAAACTATTTACACTTATAGTTTCTAACTTTCATCATATTATCTGTGTTGTTGGATGATGTCAAGCTTAACATGTCCACTCTGTCATGGTGAACTATCAGTTACTATAAAACTTTTCAGAAATTCTAAATATGTTTGTGAATCAGTACGCAGACACCTTACTAACTGAATCATGCAGGTTACTGAAGGTCCACCATGTGTTCGAAAAACGCTAACATTAGCCAAAAATGTCCACCCTGACTATTAGACTATACTCTATCATAATAGACCAGTGTTCATCATTAATATTATAATAAAGACTATATTATAATAGACCAGTGTTAATCATTAATATTATAAATAAAGACTATATTATAATAGACCAGTGTTCATCATTAATATTATAATAAAGACTATATTATAATAGACCAGTGTTAATCATTAATATTATAAATAAAGACTATATTATAATAGACCAGTGTTAATCATTAATATTATAAATAAAGACTATATTATAATAGACCAGTGTTAATCATTAATATTATAATAAAGACTATATTATAATAGACCAGTGTTAATCATTAATATTATAAATAAAGACTATATTATAATAGACCAGTGTTAATCATTAATATTATAAATAAAGACTATATTATAATAGACCAGTGTTAATCATTAATATTATAATAAAGACTATATTATAATAGACCAGTGTTAATCATTAATATTATAATAAAGACTATATTATAATAGACCAGTGTTAATCATTAATATTATAATAAAGACTATATTATAATAGACCAGTGTTAATCATTAATATTATAATAAAGACTATATTATAATAGACCAGTGTTAATCATTAATATTATAATAAAGACTATATTATAATAGACCAGTGTTAATCATTAATATTATAATAAAGACTATATTATAATAGACCAGTGTTAATCATTAATATTGTAATAAAGACTATATTATAATAGACCAGTGTTAATCATTAATATTATAAATAAAGACTATATTATAATAGACCAGTGTTAATCATTAATATTATAAATAAAGACAAGGTAAAAGGTAAAAACCCTCCAGCTGCTCTGCACAGGTCACAGTGTGTTCCCCCATTAGACTTTTAACCTACCTATGATCGATAGCATTTTGCCCCACACACACATAAAGCTACAATATAAAATGTTTAGAAATACTTAGCTCGCCCAGTCGGCGAGACCCCCCCCCGGGGTCTTCGCTTAGAACGCCGTCCAACTCCCCGGGGAAGTGGCTTCGCTGGACAGCGTGGACGGAGGCTCAAGGCGAGGAGCGATGGCGGCCACAGCACTCTCTACACCCAGCCCTGACTGTCTACAGGAGGCATCAAACCTCCCCTCCTCACACTGGAACAGCTACCCCCTGCTCTAACGTTCTTCGTCGCCGGCAGCCCTAAACAGCTACGAACGACACCCTCCCGCCCGTAGAGTGCCGAACCGCCGCGATGGGTGCTCCAACAACGAATGCCTGGACCCACTAGCCTTTTCTCTACAACCCAGAGTCTCTCCTCCTCCCTGCAATCAGGCACACCTGTGCCAGCTCAGTCAATCAGTCCCAGTGTTCATTCACATCACAATATTATAATAAAGTCTATACTCTATTATAATAGACCAGTGTTAATTAGGGGTGCACGATAACTAACAGGCCAATAGTTATCGGGCGATAACAAGAAATTATTACGTCATTCTTATCGGTACGATATCATTATGACGACCCCGATAACATATAATTTTGTCAGCACGGCAGTGCTGGCGTTTGCTTTCTTTCTCAGGAGACTAAACATTCCGAAACAGCAGGTGGCGCCGCAGTACACGACCTGCTATTAAAGCACCAAAGAAGAGAAAGTAGCAGCCTCTGTGCTAAAATGCTAACAACACGATGGCGTTGTTCAGTATTTACGGGGAGGATAACACGACCGTGTGTGTAGAATTTGCCCTGTAAAGGTCCCAAGGAGTAGAAAGAAGTCCTCGACGGATCTTAAAAATCACAGCAGCCACTAGCCTCAGCCGCAGGCATTAGCAGGCATTGAAAACTGCAGAAAGCTTGCCAGAGCCAAAAGGCCCAAAGTTATAACAAAATCAGTCTGACAGTCTCCTGATCCATCGCTACTTTTCATAGACGTGTACCTGCCTGCTCTGTTTGACGTGGTTTCATTCAGTCTGATCCATGTTATGAACTGAAGTTAGCCACAAACCTCTGTGGACTTTACATTCTTAACCTATCTCTGCTATGACTTATGTCAGTGCATATTTTTAATCTTAATGTCAAACATCAGCTTACTTTAATCCTGGCATAAGCAAAAAAAAAAAAAAAAAAAAAACAGACCCCCAAATACCTCCATTTATTAAACATAACAGCCTGTTATCGTTTGGTTTTATGGGGGGAAACCGTCTGTCAGTTGTTTGTGTATGTTGTACTTGGTACACAAATGTTTAACTAAGAAAAGTGAACTATAATGACAGCTATAAAGTCAGAATGGTTCTTTGTTTTTTGAAAAACATGAGTGATAATACTTAGAATGAGTTATAAATATCTTTGCTCACTACATATTAACCCCTTCTTACCCCCAGATGTGCATAAACACATCAAATAAACTTCTTTTGTTAAATCAACAATTGAAAAAATATATCTGTTATTATCGGTTATCGGCCATCAGGACTAGGAAATTATCGGTTATTGGTATTGGTTCAGAAAAATAGTTATCGTGCATTACTAGTGTTAATCATTAATATTATCATAAAGACTATACTCTATAATAATAGACCAGTGTTTATCAAAAATAACAAAAAAAAAAAAAAAAACTAGTAAGGGACAACGATTTATTGATAATAAACCATGTCTTTTCTTGTCATATACGACAGAGCTGGTCTGGAGATTTTTTAAACAGTCAGGAAAAAATGTCACACAGACTGCAAACTTTGCTGTGCAGTGGTTCATTTGGTTCTTCATCACTGCTCTAAAAGTAGTCGCTCTTTAGTGTGGTTAAATAATGGAAAACATAAAAAACAAATTCTATCAATCAGTGCATGAACGGGTGTTCTCGCTGACACTAGTACCTGTTTTAAAAGCAATCGGACTTATTTCTGGTATAGTAATCGGAACATCTCTATCAGACGGCAATTGAAAAACTCAGAAATTAACAATTCAGTTCATCTTATTTCTAGTCAGAAATACCTCTGAACACTTATTTTATGCCTCATTCATGTGACAAATCTAAATGAACATCTCGGTCTTGGCCCCAATAAAGTCTTGGTCTCATCTTAGTTTTGGCGCACTCTGGTCTCAGGCATGTCTCGGTCTGGGATAGTGTGGTCTTGACTACAACACAGTTACTGATCATTGAAAGAACAGAATGCATTGTATTATTATTTTCACCTAGTTTTAAAAGCTTTATTGTCATGGGTCTTAGCTTTGATTTCATACATGTGTTTGAACTTCTCAGTTTAGAGTGTATTCAAAATATTCCAAAGCTGAACTGTAATCATGCCTCTATTTTCACTCCTCCACCAGACTTCACTGATCTCACTCTGGACCCGGACACAGCAAACGAGAATCTCACTGTGGATCAGAACGTGGGGAATGGGAAGGTGACATATGGACCAGCTCAGTTTTATCCTGACCTGCCTCAGAGATTCGATGTTCTTCCTCAGATTATGTGTAGAGAGGGGCTGAACAAGTGCTGTTACTGGGAGGTTTGCTTCAAGCCAGAAAGCGAGGACTTGGCAGTAGGTGTTTGCTACAAAGATATGGTCAGGACAGGCAAAGATGAGGCTGAGCTCGGTAAGAACACCATGTCCTGGTGTTTGGAATACAAATACACTAAAAAAGCAGTTATCAGTGCAAACAACAACCATGGGAAGAGCATGCTTTCTTCCCCTCTACCTGATCTCAGTCATGTGGGGGTGTATCTTGACTGGGCTTCTGGCAAGCTGTCTTTTTATGCTGTTGATGGTCCAGCAGTCCATTACCTCTACACCTTTAGCACCCCTTTCTCTGAGCCAGTTTACCCGGCCTTCTCTGTTTCCGGGAATTCCAACTACATAACTCTAGAATAAACCTGGATCAAAAACAAAAAAAAGATGACGGATTTTCCAAACAATACATTTAATGCAGCTGGTGGATTTTTAAGATTTCTGTATTGGAGAAAAGCGGAAAAGATGTCCTAAATTTGATATCAAAAGCTGCATCACAACTAACATCAAAAATCCATTTCCACCCTAATCTTTAACAAAACCAGGACTGTGATTTTTGGTAGCCCCCTAACCTTGCAAAGCAGATGGATCTAGATTTATCATTTCAAAGTGAAATATTCCTGACTGCTTTTGTTTTAATCTGAATGATTATGGCTTACAGGTCAAAAAAATCAACTTTTTCCTAAATATTAGAATATCACAAAACAGTCTCCCCCCAAAAGGATGTTCGTATAATACAGAAATGCTGACCTTCTGGAGAATTCTGCTCATTAATGCTGTCAGTGTGTGGTCTGAGCTCCTTTTACACAAGTTCCTGCATCTCTGCTCATGTCATGGAGCTGATCAGTCCGTGGTCCTGCTGGGGGTTATGAAGCCCAGGTTGCTCTGATAGCAACCTTCAGCTGGTCTGGATTGTTGAGTCTGGGGTCTCTCATCTTCCAGAGGTCTTCTATGGGGGTCAGGTCAAAATCAAACACTGGAATAACATCGTCATGGTTATCTTCATGAAGCTTCTGGGAGCATGGAGGGCTCTAAAATCTCTTGGTAGACGGCTGACAGCATGGACTCTGGACTTGATAAAGACCAGAGGACCAACAGCAGCAGATGACATGGACCCCAAACCATCAGACTGTGGAGACTGGACACTGGACTTTAAGTCCTGAAGGATTTTGGGCCTCTCTGATCCTCCTCCAGACTCTAAAAAATTATTTAAAAATGAAATACTAAATCTAGCTTCATCTGAAAACAGGACTTTGGAGCCCTGAGACCACAACGGTCCAGGCCTTTTTCTCTTTAGTCCAGATGAGACTCTGATGGCATCTGTGGTTCAGGATTGGCTCCACACCAAGAACACCACACTTGTAGTCCATCTCCTGGACCCTTCTGTGTGGTGGTTCTTTATTCACTGGCTCCAGTCTCAGTCTAGTCCTCGTGAGGCTTCTTTCCCTTCCGTCAGCTTTCATGAATCTGCTCTGATACAGCCTCTGAGAACAGCCTGGCCTTTCAGCTGTGACCTCAGGAAACATTTGCAAACTGTACTTTTCTATTCTAAATTTAGAGGTAGTGGATTTTAAATCATCGTGAGCTGTAAGCAGTAATCATCAAGATTAAAACAAAAAAAGTCAAACATTTTTCACTTTGAATCAAATGAATCTATAATAAATGGAAGTGTAACTTTATGAAGTAAAGATGAACTTTGACATGATATCCCGATGTTTGAGATGCCCCTGTACATAACTTACATAACGCAGCTTTAGCTAGCATAGCAACATTAGCTGTGTGAGAGTAATTTTATGGGGAAAAGCTTTTTTCCTGTTAGTAGACTGTTAACTCAGCTTTGTTAAATGTTTTGATTTAAACTTTTGGTATACTAACCATTACCTTAACCCTAACCAGAAGTTTAATCTGAGTTTTGTGTGTATTTCTGTTCTGATAGATGCAGGGTCTCACAGTGGTGGTCTACAAGGGTGGGGGTGCATCTGAGAGCTGCAATCTGCAGTCTGACAGTCTTGAGATGATACTAGAGGGTTAACCATTACTTGCTTGAGTAATAATTAGTTTGAAATTTGGCATAAAGTTCCTGTCGTTTAATTTGGGCAGTGGTGTTGGGACAAAGGAAGTGTATTTATTTGTGTCTTTTGATTGATTTAGATAGTTGTGGGTACAAAAAGTCTGGGTGGTTTGGGATCATTAAAAAGTGATTATTTTGTGTGTAAATGCTGCCATTGGGTTGATTTAAAAAAATGCAGAAAAAAAAGGATTTTGATTGGTGTAGTATCATTGAAACATGATTGTTTTGTCTAATATATTTTGTCCATGGGTGGATTTATGAACTTTGAAATGATGCATGGGATTTATTTTTGTTTGTTAGAGCAAAGCAGGTTTAATTCCTTCATGTGTATTATTATTATTATTATTATTATTAATAATAATCATTGGTGGTATGTACAGCCTTTGTTCTTTTTTGTATATTTGATCATGGAGAATTGACTTTTGTGACTTTACTGATTTAATAAACTGCAGTTTTCCGGTCATTCCCTTCCTGTTTCTTGTCCTTTGTTGGTAATCTGAAAATATCAACAATCAGCATTTAGATACTGGTGAAAATTCACATTACAAGTTTAAAAGGTCAAAATATAAAATAAAAAATTTGAATGAGTTTTTACAGGTCAAAATATGTGTTGAAATTATACATTTTCATTCTGAAAAGCAAACATATGGGATGAAAACTCAAAGTTAGGAGTTGGGATATCAAAATGTGAGATAAATTTTGAAATACTCAGTTAAAAATGTCAAAATATGACTTTGAATGTAAAATTGTGAAACAAAAAGGTTAAGTTAAGTTCACATTTTTATACTGGAGGAAATCTGCAGACCTCATACCACTGGGCCGGTTATGATAAAAATGAAATGATCATGATGGGTCTAACTGTAGCATGGCCCGGATTTGGTCCCCGGGCCTTGAGTTTGGCACCCCTGGTTTATTGGTTACCATAATAAGTGGCGAAAAAGATACAGATGTCAACTCCAGGATAGTGAGTCGAGTCGCACTTAAGTCAGGCAGATCACTGACTTGACACTTGACTTGGACTCGACTCTGACCCCTAAAATACACCAGATACGTCTCCGCTCCAGCATGGCTGCGCTCCCACTGCCAGCGTTTGCAGTGCAGCACGGAGCAGCACCGCTGGACTGCTAGACTCGGGAGACCGAGGAGTTTGATGGTTCTTACAGAATCACACCTGGCCGTGCGAGTAGAAACTACTGAAGTTCCATAAAACATAATAAACACACGTGAAGCCACTGTTCTGAACTGCAGGATGAACTTGCCTGAATTTTTCTCTGTTTTGTCATTTCATGTAGATTTTCTGCCTCTACTATGGGTCAGTAGACTTTTTGTCTACGTAGTGAAAGGAAATACAGTCATCTGGCGTCAACACGGAGTATTTAGTGGGGATGCTGAGCACCCACACTATTGTTTATTCTGAAACTTAAGCGGATATTTTACTTTGGTTTCGACGACATTTCCTGCCTGTTCGATTAGCTCCGTGCTGAATTTCTGTGCAGGGCTCCGGCGTCCGGCAGAAATAGAAGTCCAACGTATCTGCTGCGGAGGGCTCCGGACTGCCGGAGCTCTGCTGGAGGAGAGATGCAGAGCAGCGGAGCTGGTGGAAGCTCTCTTATTGACTAAAACTAAAACCTATCTGCTCCGTTACCGTGCCAGAGTGGAGACAGACCGAACACGTATCTGGTGTATTTTAGGGGTGACTCGTGCAAATCTTAAATTTTTATTTCTTACTATTGTTTTAATTTGCTGTGGCCAGCTAGGATAGGCCAGTCACTCAGCAGTGTGAAACATTAGCATTAGCACCTGTGACTGTTAGCAAACTTAAAGATGTTAGCATGCTACTGTCTTTGTAAGCAAACAGAAGCTAACTGGACTAGGCTGGCATTCGCTGAATATATTTAGAAGGTGAACTAGTTATTATTTGTTTGTCCCATTTATCCAATTTTTGCCCTTTTCACCATTTTTTTTTGCAACTTTTTGACCATTTAAGCTACCTTTTGCCATTAATACCACCTGATTTCTTTTTTGCCTGTTTTTGCAACTTCTTTTTGCCACTTTTATCCCATTTTTCCCCTTTTTTACCATTTTATTGCCACTTTTTGCCAATTTAAGCTATCTATTGCCATTAAATACCACTTGTTTCCTGTTTTTTGTCCTTTTTTCCAATCTTGACTGCTTTTTTGCCCATTTTTGTCACTTTTCTCTCATTTTTGTTGCCACTTTTGGACCATTTTTGCCACCTGTAACTCATTTTTTGTCACTTCTCACCCATTTTTGTTACTTCCGATCATTTTTCCACTTTTCCCTCTATTTTCACTCATTTTTGCTGCTCTGTGACTTATTTTTATTGCTACTTCAAGCTGTTTTTGCCTCTTTTCACCATTTAGATTGTGGCTCTAAGGTATTTTTCAACAATTTGGCTCTTTGGTTCATCACCTTGTGAGTAACACTGTGTTAAAGAGCCACAAATCATCACAGAAGAGCCACATGTGGCTCCAGAACCACAGGTTGAGTATCACTGCTTGAGAGAATGCAGCATGTGAGGAAACCTGACCCCTCTACTAGAGGACAGCAGGCCTCGTTTCCTCTCACCTGCAGCTTCAGAGCTCAGCTGTGATTGTGATTGGCTCCAGGTGATGTTAACCAGCTTGACGAGCTCACTGAGCATGTGCAGCAGATATAAGAAGACAGCATGCAGCTCAGGTACGGCACACAGCTTCTGTTACAGCTTCTATCAACGAGTTTCCCTGCTGGAGCTGGACTGTGGGCTTCTGTTGACTCTTCATGATGGGTTTCCTCAGGTCAGTGCCAGTTTGATCATATCTGCTTATGTTTGTGGCAGTCTCTTACAGGGTTTTTTGTCTTTTGCAGTGTTTCTTGGATCTGCTTCCTGGTTTTTGGTGCTGGAGCTGCTCTCCCTCTGACTGAAGGTGGTACGTGTTCTAATTTAGAATATCAAGATTCAAAGTTCAACAACATGTCCTGGGTTTATCTAGTCTCAACCTTGACAAGTACTTAGAAAATCTAATTTCTAGTCTAAAGATGCTGAATGCAATGCTTTCTAGGGGACACTAACAGTGACTTGTAATGGCTGCTGAGGTTTTAGTCTAACATGATCCTCATTCTGATCCAGACTCTGCCTGGCGCTCCAGTGGAGCCTCTCCTCGCTCTGGTTTCTCTGCGGTCCAGCAGCCTGCAGCAGCCCCACAACAGGCCCCCTCTAGTTCTGGAGCTCCCAGTCTCAGATACCAGCCCAGTTCTGGATCCAGCTCTGGAGGGCCCCTCAGACGTCCTGTGAGTTCAGGTTTCCCCGGTCATGGTGTGAGGTTGTCCCATCCTGGTGTTGGTGCAGCTGGGAGCTCCAGTGTGGGAGCCTACAGACCCATCAGCTCTAGTTCTGCACAGCCTACTGGAGGTGCCAGCGTGGGTCTGAACCCTGCAGCCCACAGATTCAACATCCCCAGCTTTGCACAGCCCTCTCTGACCTCCAGCGTGGGTGTGAACCTTGACCCCTACAGCCCCATTGTTTCTGCTGGAGACTCGGCTGCACCCTCCAGCTTGGACCGGCCCGTTCAGGCTGCTCCTGCATCGTCCGGCCTGGAGTTTCCTGTTTACTACTTCGTGGCTCCCCCCAGCTCCAGTTTCCATGAAGATGAAACCCCACTGTCCTGGCCCCAGCATCCTGCAGGATTCTCCTTCAGCCCCAGCGGCTGGATGCCGTCTCGTTCTTTCCCCGTCCTCGGCGTCTGGAGCTCTGAGGACGTCTCTGCTAAAGGGGTGAAGCAGGAGGCCGAGAGCGAGGAGGTGTCCCTGGTGCCGTCTTCGTCCTACATCGTCCAGTCCAGAAACGGCTACCTGAGAGCCAGAGAAGCAGTGGCTCACCTGAGCTACGTCCCAGAGCAGGGTGAACCACAGGTGATCTACTACGAGGTGGTCCAGAGGCCAGAGCAGCCTGCAGCTGCACCCAAGGCTCCAGTCAAAGGAGGGAAGAAACCCTGAGGAGGTAAAACTTCAGGCTTTTAAAACACTTAATGATTTTTTTTTTTCTGTAGCTAACATCTACTTCTGTTTTGCAGGGATCAGCTTTGAGTCCTGCCTTCATTCCACTTGAATGTCAATAAAAGTTCTTAAAATCTGACCCTGTTCGCAGTCTTCTCTTGTAAGATCCTGTTGCTGTAGCCTGAACCACCTGCATCAGTGTAGCCTGACTCTAAAGTAAACCAGAAGCTCTTCACAGAAGGATTAGACCCTAAAACAGGACTGAAGTAGTTTTTTAGTGGGATGTTGATTCTTCGAACCTTAAAACCACATGTAACTCAAATTTTTTTTTTTGACTTTGCACCCACTTTTGCCACACTTCACCCAGTTTTCTCCATTGTATTTCTATTTTGCCCCTTTTTTTTTTTGCTGCTTTTGTCACCTCACTAATTTTCATTGCCACTTCAACTCAGTTTTTGCCACTTTTGACCATTTAGAGTCTTTTTCAATGTGGCTCTTTGGTTGAGCAGGGTTGAGTAACGCTGGGTTAGATTGACTGTCGTAGCCCTGTGTTGGAGAAAGTTTAAAGACCCAGGTGCTGTTTTAGTCCTTGTGTAGTTTGAGAGGAGCTCTTCAGCGTCTACAGGAGGATACCAGGAGCTGCAGGGTCTTAGCCGGTTCATTGATGGGTTGGGCTGAAGCTGCAGCCTTGTCTAACCCCCAGCTTTGGCTGAATACATCTCTATTCTTGGTATTGATATTGTCGTAGGTTTTCCACTTAAACAGTTCTGCAGAAGTCCCTCGTGCCAAAATAGTTGACCGCATCATTGAGATCAAAGAAAATCACTTTTTTAGGAACTGTAGAAGTCTTAGTTGTGAGGTTGTCCCTGTCCTATGTGGTGTAGGATGCTTCCTGGCGTTCTTCTGGATGTTGAAACTGCGTTCACTGCTGCTGGTATGATGCCAGCCCACCAACTCTAAAGCAGTGGTTCTCAGCATTGGGGTTGGGACCCCCTTGGGGGTCACAAGACAAAAAAAACAAAATACTTTTTAAATTAAACCTGTTTTCCTTACTTTTCCTGCCAGTTTTAAAACATTTTTGCCACTTGAACCCATTTTAGTCCAATTTAAAACCTTTCCATCACTTTTTTCTGCCTTTTTTCCAATTCTTAACCAATTCTTGCCACTTTCCACCTACCGTTGCCTCTGTTGACCCAGTATCACCTCTATTCATCGATTTTTATGCCCATTTTTTCACATTTTACCCACATTTCACCATTTAATGACAATTTTTGCCAGTTTCTCCAATTTCTGCCTATTTTTCTGTCTTAGTTAACCCCCCCTTTTTCTTTTTTTTACCAATTTATATCAATTTTTCATCCATTTTCACCAAATGCCCACCTATGTCCACTTAGTTTGCCCCTTACACTCATCCTACTCATCCTACCCTCACATAGTTTGTCCATGTCTGTGTTCCTGTAAAGCGTCCTTGGAGTTTCTTGAAAGGCGCTATATAAATTCAAGATATTATTATTTACAACCATTTGTGCCATTTTAACCATTTTTTTTGCATATTTCTTGCCACTTTTATCTATTTTTTGCCATTTATGACCCATTTCTGCTACTTTCGAAATCATATTTCACCACGTTTTCTGCCATGTTTGCCATTTTTTTAACCCATTTAATTCTGTTTTTAACAAAATGGATTTACATTTTAAGAAGGCTATTCATTAAACAAATGAATAGAAAAGATATTTGTTTATATGGTAAGAGTTGTTGTTATTCAGGTTAAGTATAAAATATGGTTATCACAGCTTAACTTTATAATATACCATGGTTTTGCTGACCTCCATGGGCCCCCAGTTCAGCTGGGCCCTAGAAAGCTCTCCCATTTATCCCTCCTTATGGACGGCCTTGTCTCCACATGACTGTTCTTAATTGGTCATGGCTGTGTTCGTCAGTAGGGGTTCCCGGTCCCTGGCATCTTTATTTTGGTGGTCGCGGGCTGAAAAGTTTGAGAATCACTGGTCTAAAGGACATAAACGAGCATCTTCTTTGGTAGAAACTGTCTGATTGAGCTCCTTTTCTGCCTTCTTGGTTACTCTTAACCATGTGGAGTTTTTTTAGTGGGCAGGAAAACCAGTGACGAACTTCATCCTCCTGAACGCTCGCTCGCTCGAGTGTCTGCCATAGGCATAATCACTTCTGAGGAGAGAGCGACCCAGCACTGCTGTAAATGAAATCAGAGCTCGCTGTGTTTTCTCTGAGTGGTTCCAGCTGACCGTCTCTCTCCTCGCTCCGTTTGAAGCTGAATCGTCCCTCAAATAAAGGCTGGGGTTGTTGAAGCTTCTGTCTGTGGCTGTATCCACCATCATCTCTTCACCAGATGTCGTCGGCAGTCGTCTCAGCTATGACGCTGATTGGTCAGCTCGTTCTCTGACCAGGAACGAGCGTATCAACCCGAGGCTTCATAAGAGGACAGACATGAAATCTGGACTCAGCTTTGCAGAGGAGCCAGTCCACAGAAAAGGCTGAGCCCTCCCATTTAAAGATGATAATGAACCACTCGTGTTGGATCAGCATCAGCACTCACCCCCGTCTACTGCTCCCCTCCTGGTCCAAGATTTTTTTGTCTGTATATTTCCATTTCCCCAAGTTTGCAATTTTTAGCCTCTTTTAATCATTTTTTACTGCTTTAAGCCCACTTAGCCACTTCTTTTTGCCACTATTACCCAGGTTTTGCTCCTTTTCCCCAGTTTTTGACTCTTTTATTCTGTTTTATTGCAATTTTTGCCACTTATCACCCATTTAAGCTGCCTTTTGCCAATTTTTTCCCAAATTTTTGCTACTCTTTGCTGCTTTCCCATTTAAGTGGGAAAAAATAGAATATAGATATTAATAGTATAGAATAGATATTAAAAAATAATGTTTGAAAGAGCAAATATACGAGAAGAAACCTAAAATCATAAGTTTAAAGGTCAAAATATGTCTTTAAAAATAAAAAATGAAATTCTAAATTGTGAGTCTGATAGGTCAAAATTGAGAGTGTAAAAGGTCAAAAATTAGGAGTTGAAAATGTCAAAATATGAGCTAGAATTCAAAATGATGACTTATAAGGTTTAAAATATGACTTCATTTCAAAATTGAGAATGTGAAAGGTCAAAACATGATATAAAAAGTTAAAATAAGTCATTTAAAAGGCCAAAAAATGAGAAAAAAATTGAAATCATGTTTTTAAAAGTCAATATGGGATTAAAAAGTAAGGAGTTAAAAAGGTCAAAATATGACTTTAAATTTGAAAACTGAATCTAAAAGATAAAAATGTGACATACAAAGTCCAGGTTATGAGTAGAAAAGGTAGAAAAGTCAAAATCATAAGTTTGAGTTGTTATCTTTAGATGCAAAATTGAAAATATGAAATAAAAACACAAATTTATTTCTTTACCCACATTTTTGACTTTTTATGAAATCTTTCTTACTCTTTACTTTTTCAGATTTTTATGGCTTAAAAAGCAAATTTTAAATCATCAAGGTTAAGTTTACATTGTTATACTGGAGGAAATCTACAGACCTCATACTGGTGGGCCAGGTAGAAAACAAATATGATCTTGCGGGCCAGATTTGGCCCCCGGGCCTCGAGTTTGACACCTGTGTGTTACAGGATAGTGATGACCACAGGAGTGTTTTTGATCTGGTTCAGGTGATCACCTCATCAGTATCTCATTGAGGAGAACGAGGTTTGCATGTGTTGGAACTCAGACACTGGAACGGTTTTCATGCATGTAGAGATGCTGACTTCAGAAAAAGAGATGTGAGGTTTAGCACTGCATCCAACCACTGCATGACAAGCAATGCAACCAATAACTGTTGGAGTGAAACTAATAATTACTTTGAGCGAACACTGATGCTCATAGCACATTTAGAGAGTGTTGGGCTGCACATCTTTTTCCAACACTACGTTATAAGATTAATACAACTTGGGCCATGCACAGCTGGATTATTTTGTACCCCTCTGCTCCAACTTTTTAGGAACATGTTTAACTCCTCAATACAGGGGGAGGGGATTAAACTTAGTAAGGTAAGTGATTCTGGATCAAAGGTCATAGGTTTTAGTATCTGAGGTTCTCTAAGTTCACCTCTACCACGGAAGTAAAAGAATTTGTCTGCTTTCAGAGTTTCTAATGCACTCGATTGTTAAGGAGATTGGTAATAACCAGCTCTGTAAGGACCCCCAGTCCACACAAAACACACAAGACACTGACGTTTGTAGTTACAGAACAACATTTGTAAAGCAGAATTTGTTTAAGAATAACAGTTGTGTTCTTAATTAAGGAACTGTCCCTTCCTAAGTAAAAACCTAAATGTATACTCAGAAAAAAACAAAATAAACAACCAGTAAGGTTGATCACTTATACAATAAATAACCCCCTTTTTTTAAATGAAATTTGACCTCTTTAAATGTCTCACGCTTTGATAATTGTCCTTCAAAAATGGTTTCCAGTTGTTTTGTAAGTACACAGAAAATTGTCCTTTAACCCTATTAGTTACCCTTAAAGTTGGTAGAATATTTATACTCTTTGTTCCTCAAAATGTGTTTCAGTCTTTGTTATAGCTTTTTAGCCAAAAAACAAAACATCTACTGAGATCTCAGAAAAATTAAAGTGCAAATAAAATTGGGAGTTCCTCAGTAAGTTTCCATGTGATGTGCATCCTACCACCCCTTGGAACGGCACAGCATCCAAAGATCAGCATCCAGAGGAAACCACAGCACCTCCTCGCCACATGGACCCAGACGGTGGCTGAATCGTTCCTCTAACAAAACAGCCTACACACAAGAGTGCAGAGCAATTATCCCACAGTTCAAAAGTCCGTATATTTTACTCTAGCTCAAAGGTCATCAAGTACATCTGCACAAGGGCCAGATTTAGTCCCGGCAGAAACTCTGGGGGCCGACTTTCACATAATCAAAAATGACGGAAATATTTTGGTCTGATTGAAATATTATTGTAGTAGTATTTGTATTTTCTTTCAAAATGCAGGACATTTTTAGCCATTACCAGTAGGGCTGCATGGATTAGTCCCCATAATCGTTTGTGTCGACTATAAAAATGAGTCGACATCGAAATTCAAGTGTCGACTAATCGTATTATTGTCTTTGATATCGGTAAAATCAAATACCGGCCGGTAAAAACTCATCTGAAAATTTATTGATAGATTAGTCGACATAAAAAATAATCATCAGTTGCAGCCCTAATTACCAGTGAGATCTATCCCTATTATCTATAATTCAGCAGGCCTGACTACAGGACTGGCTGAAAACCCCAGAGAATGTGATTTAGCACCAGCATTAACCCATTTTTGACACTTTTAACCCCTTTTTGATATTTTTTGCCTCTCTAACTGAATTTCTGCAAGATTTTAACCCCTTTTGAACCACTTCCCTGCTTGTGTTATCCCCTTTGTGTCGCTGTTATCCATTTTTGCCATTTTCTTCTATTTTTGCCACTTTTTAACCTCTATTCATTGCTTTTTTTTTCAACAATTTTTGCAAGTTTAAACCAATTTTTGCCATTTTTTAACCCATTTCAATCACTTTTCCCATGTGTTTAATCCCCTTTGTGCCACTCTTATCAATTTTTGCCACTTTTCTTCTATTTTTACCACTTTTTAACTCCTTTTCATTACTTTCTTGCACTATTTTTTGTCATTTGTGACCATTTCTTGATATTTTTTGCCCCTTCTTCTCATCTGTTACCAATTTTAGCCACTTTTAACCACTTTTCTGCCAATTTCTGTCCCCTTGTGCCACTACACAACCCATTCTGCCACCTATCACCAATTTTTGCTACTCTCTAACCCACTGATCATCAACTGCCAGCCCAGGGGCCATATCAAGCCCACCAACGCTTCCTGTCCGACCCCCGAGAGATCATTAAATTCAGAAAAGGAGGAAAAGAAGGTTTTAAGAGTATCCTTCTGCTTTAAATGTCTGCAGCTGTTAAATCCATGCCACAAACAACAAATACTTGAATAGTTTTAGAATGATTTAACATTTGATCTGTTTTTACAGAAATTTACTGTCATTATTAGTAAAAAAGAAAAAGGGTAAAGGTTGGCAGAAGTGCTGCAAAAATGACCAGATAAAGTGGTGAAAAGGGTTAGAGAGTGGCAAAAATGGGTTGTGGAGTGGCATAAAGGGACAAAAAATTGGCAGAAAAAGTTGTGAAAAGAGGTGAAAATGTGGCCAAAATTGGTAATAGAGGATAAAAGGGGCAAAAAGTATCAAGAAATGGTTACAAATGACAAAAAAATTGTTTAAAAAAGTAATAAAAAGGGGTTAACACATGACGAAAAATTGTAAAAGAGGACAAAAGGGGCAAAAAATATCAAGAATTGGTAACAAATAACAAAAAAGTGCAACAAAGTAAAGAAAAGAGTTAAAAAGTGGCAAAAATACATAAAAGAGTGGCATAAAGGGGATAAAACACGTGGGAAGAGTGGTTGAAATGGGTTAAAGAATGGCAAAAATTGGTTCAAAAGTTGCAAAAAATTGTTAAAGAAAAAATGCAATGAAAAGTGGTTAAAAAGTGGCAAAAATAGAAGAGAATGGCAAAAATGGATAAAGGAGTTGCACAAAAGGGATAACACAAGCAGGAAAAGTGGTTAAAAAGGGGTTAAAATCTTGCATAAATTAAGTTAAAGAGGCAAAAAGAATCATAAAGGGGTTAAAAATGTCAAAAATGGGTTAATGCTGGTTCTAAATCACATTCTCTGGGATTTTCAGGGGCCCAGGCAGTCCTGTAGTCAGGCCTGCTGAATTATAGATAATAGGGATGGATCTCACTGGTAATGACTAAAAATGTCCTGCATTTTGAAAGAAAATACAAATACTACTACAATAATATTTCAATCAGAACAAAATATGTATGTAATTTTTGATTATGTGAAAGTCGGCCCCCAGAGTCTCTGTCCGGACTAAATCTGGCCCTTGTGGGGATGTACTTGATGACCCCTGACCTAACCCTTTTCACCACTTTATCTGGTTATTTTTGCAGCACTTCTGCCAACCTTAACCCTTTTTTAAAAACTTACTAATTATGACAGTAAATTAATGTAAAACAGATCAAATGTTAAGTCATTCTACACTACAATATTAAATTTTTTGTGGGGTGGATTTAACAGCTGCAGACATTTAAAGCTAAGAGATACTCTTAAAAGCCCAACATCTTCTTTTCCTCCTTTTCTGAATTCAATGATCTTTCAGGAGGCCGGACAGGAAGCTTTGGGGCCACCAGTTGACGATCAGTGGGTTAGAGAGTAGAAAAAACTGGTGATAGGTGGTAAAATGGGTTGTGGAGTGGCATTAAGAGACAGAAATTGGCAGAAAAAGTGGTGAAAAGAGGTTAAATGTGGCCAAAATCGGTAACAGACGAGAGAAAGGGGCAAAATTATCAACAAATGGTTACCGATGACAAAAAATAGTGCAACAAAGTAATGAAAAGTAGTGATTAGAAACCTAATGTATGGAGTCATATCAGGGTCGACCCTACAGATTAAAAAAAAAAAATCAAGAGGATCTGTAAAAAGTGCAAATTTGGGGGTAAAAAATAAAATCTTAGGATTATAAAGTCAGATATTTACAAGGAAACAACCTCAGAATTTCTGAGTTTATAAGGTGTAAATTCAAGTTTATAAACTCTTAAACTTTAACAGTAGAAACTAGATTTTTAAAAAGTTTAAAAATCCTAAATTTAACCGTGTAAAGGCAAAAATGTATAATACACCAAACATTAAAATACAGTGGATTTTCAACTTTATAACATTAGAAGTACACATTTTAGGTTCAGGAAATTTAAGACTGTTTAAGTAAAAAAAAAATTACTAAAGTTAACATTTTTCTTCTTTATTATTATTATTATTTTGTTGAGTGTATTTCTAAAATGCTGTAGTAATAATGGCTACTTCTCAGATCTTTTGTTAAGAACAGTGTCTGTAGGCCTCTTATGTCGGGATTTTGTCAGTGAAAACAGTTAAAACTGATGTTTACTTTTCCTAACTGGGTCTTTGGGGGGGCTTCACTTTTCTTAGATATGAGAGAGTGTCTTAGTTTTTCCCACAAGTCACTCAAATATAACAGATTTACATTTTAACCTGGTTTACACGTCCTTACTGCACCTCTATCAGCTCTAACCACCAGGAAGAATAGTAGCATAGCAACGCGCTAAGCACTTAGCCGCTAGGCGGCAGTTACACAAAAACACAGTAGTGGCGAAACTTTATTTAAATGTAGTCACTTTATTTTATACACAATTTCCCAGTTGGTTTTTAACTTTTTACCCTTTTGAACGAAATGAATAACGGCATAACATGTTTTACTTTGAAACATACGTACACATAAGCTAGCTGAAGCAGCTAACTCACCAGGAAATCCAGATGAACTCCCGCCATTTTCTGCCGATGACTCTCCCACAAGAAAACGAGCTTCACTGCCAGCTCCACTTTAGTGACTATCATCTCTAAATCAATAGGGAACTTATCAAAACAGTTTTCAAAGTCTAACTGCAGTTTTTATCTCACCTTTATCTCTAATCCAGGCTCTGTAATCATCCTGCAGTAAACTTTCTCTCTGCTAACGTTTCTCTCTGCAGGTGGTGCTTTCAAGGACGCTCGTAAATTTGAGTTGCATTTAGAAAACGTGTAAATCTTGTTTTAGACTACAGAAAATAACTCGGGATGCATGATATTAATTTTTGCCAATATTTACAGATTCATTTTAGCCGATACTGATATTTAAATATGTTTGACATAACCAAAACTTTAGTCCTTAGAACATAATTTAGGGCTTGAGGATGAAAAACTTTTTCTTAAAACACTTAAGTTTAAAGAATGTAAATACAGAAAAAGGTCTCAACATCCATTTTCTGTTGGTCCTGCCTAAAACTCCACTAATTAGGTTATATGGTCAAATTTTATCGTTAATATATGCTGATATCCAAAATATCGGATGCAACTAGATTAAAATTGCAATTTCTGCTGAAATTTCGTGGAGATGCTGATTGCTCAATTGTGGGAAAACTGCTGAAAATAGCCAAAAAGTACAAAATAGCTGGAAATAGCATAAAATGGCATAAAAGTAGCCATAAATGACATTCAATAGCTAAAAAAGATTTTAAAAAATAGCTGAAAATAGCCTAATATAGCCTAAAAATGGCCAAAAAATTACATTCAATGGCTGAAAAAGCATAGAAATAGCTTAAAATAGCATGAAAAGAGCTGGAAACTAGTGGAAAAATAGCTGAAAATAGCATAAAAGCTGAAGAGTGCAATACCTGAGTTGTGAAGGATGTGAAATCATTGCTCAAAATATAGAATTCAGTAAAGAAAAAAAACTGAGCACTGCCTTATTGACAGAGTAGCCTCTTGAGTCTAAAGGTGTGTGAGATTGTGTTAAAGATGGTGGAGACATTGTTCACATCAGTGTTACTTAACCTTGAACCATATTGTTGAAAAATACCTTTGCAAGAGCCACAATCTAAGCAGTGTAGCAAAAATAGCTTAAAGTAGCAATAACAATAAGTTAAAGGTGGCAAAAATGGTCAAAAAGCAGCAAAAAGGGGAGTGGGGGGGCTTAAATGGGCAAAAAGCAGTGAAGAGTGGCAAAAATAGGAAACAGACGGTGGCTATTGCATTCACTTGAAAATAAAAATCCTGTTTTTGTTACATAAATAAAAAGGATTTTTTTAAATGTTTGATTTTCCTGTTTTTATGAGAGTTGTCGTAAAAAACAGGATTTTTTTTTTCTTTTTTCAAGTAGATGCAATATGCCACCGTAGAAACAAGTGGTATGTAGTAGCAAAAGGTAGCTGAAATGGGTGAAAAGTGGCATAAATAGGATATAGTAGCAAAAAAGAGCAAAAACAGAGGAAGCAAGTGGTATTCAATGGCAACAGGTGGCTGACATGGATAAAAAAAAATTGTGAAAAGTGACAAAAATGGGATAAGTGGCAACAAGAAGTGGCTAAAATGGGCAAAAACCAGGAAAAAAAAAAGTATTAAATGACTTAAGGCAAAAAAAGTAGGAAACAAGTGGTATTTAATGGCAACAGGTAGCTTAATTGGACAAAAGTGGCCAAAAAAAAAAAGCAAAAATGGTCCAAAAGTGTCAGGAACAAAGTGACTAAAATGGGCAAAACAAGAGGAAACAATTGTATTGAATGGGAAAAGGTAGCTTAAATGGGTGAACACAGAAAAAACAAAAACAAAAAAAGTGAAAAGGGGCAGAAATGGGAAAAGTTAGAAGATAGCATTCAAATGAAACTGAATTTTTTAAAGTTTAAACTGTGTCACTATGACAGAGTATGGAGGAGGAGAGAGCGAACAAAGAAAAGAGCAGAAATTTTGCTATCTGCTGATACTATCGTGCATCCCTAAGAATAACCTGTGGTACACATGCATTTTGATTTTTCTGGGCATGCCGACAAGGCAAACTTGCACTGACTCACTACATGCTCCCAAAAACTGCAACTGGTGTGCAAAAACCTTAACAGTGAAGTTTAATAGGCACTGAAGCTGAAGTAAAGAGTTAAAATAGAGCTTTAACAGACCCGAGTATGATAGATTCCCAGTTGCAGGTGATTAGTGAAAAAGAAAAGACACTGAAAGATTAACAGCGATGCATGACATTTTTTAGTAACAATTTATTGAGTTCTGAAGTTGCATGAAAGCTGAAATTCAAAGCAGAGGCCTGCAAAACAAAGAAAAGTTAGTCAAAGCAAAATTCAAACCAAGTGTTTCAAAAGCTTCAGGTTTTACCTCCTCAGGGTTTCTTCCCTCCTTTGACTGGAGCCTTGGGTGCAGCTGCAGGCTGCTCTGGCCTCTGGACCACCTCGTAGTAGATCACCTGTGGTTCACCCTGCTCTGGGACGTAGCTCAGGTGAGCCACTGCTTCTCTGGCTCTCAGGTAGCCGTTTCTGGACTGGACGATGTAGGACGAAGACGGCACCAGGGACACCTCCTCGCTCTCGGCCTCCTGCTTCACCCCTTTAGCAGAGACGTCCTCAGAGCTCCAGACGCCGAGGACGGGGAAAGAACGAGACGGCATCCAGCCGCTGGGGCTGAAGGAGGACAATCCTGCAGGATGCTGGGGCCAGGACAGTGGGGTTTCATCTTCATGGAAACTGGAGCTGGGGGGAGCCACGAAGTAGTAAACAGGAAACTCCAGGCCGGACGATGCAGGAGCAGCCTGAACGGGCCGGTCCAAGCTGGAGGGTGCAGCCGAGTCTCCAGCAGAAACAATGGGGCTGTAGGGGTCAAGGTTCACACCCACGCTGGAGGTCAGAGAGGGCTGTGCAAAGCTGGGGATGTTGAATCTGTGGGCTGCAGGGTTCAGACCCGCGCTGGCACCTCCAGTAGGCGGTGCAGAACTAGAGCTGATGGGTCTGTAGGCTCCCACACTGGAGCTCCCAGCTGCACCAACACCAGGATGGGACAACCTCACACCATGACCGGGGAAACCTGAACTCACAAGACGTCTGAGGGGCCCTCCAGAGCTAGATCCAGAACTGGGCTGGTAGCTGAGACTGGGAGCTCCAGAACTAGAGGGGGCCTGTTGTGGGGCTGCTGCAGGCTGCTGGACCGCAGAGAAACCAGAGCGAGGAGAGGCGCCACTGGAGCGCCAGGCAGAGTCTGGATCAGAATGAGGGTCATGTTAGAGTTTAGACAAAAGTCCTTCTTGGAAAGTCTTTGTCCTAGATGCTTTAAAGTAACACATACATCTCACTGCTTTATCAGGTTTTGCATGATTAAAGGCAACAATAACATCTTAATTTTTTTTTTTTTAATTTGGACTGAATCTCAGTAAAATTTGAAAGCTCACCCTCTTTGCTTGCAGGAAAAGCAGCTGCAGTGTTGAGAAACAGCAGACAGATCCAGGAAACCCTGAGAGAGAAAACAGTCAGCTCTAAAACAGTGAAATTCACTAGTATCAACAGCTTGTGAGAAACTAAAGTACCTTAAAGTGAGGCTGTGCAGCATGTTGACTGGGCCGTTAGCTGTGACTCTTCTCCTTCCTCTGCAGACGACTGGATGATCAGAGACTGGAGCTCTGTCTGAAGGGCTGCTGCTCTCTGCTCTTATTCTGCTGCTCCTAATCAGTTCATTACCCACACCTGGAGGACATCAGAGCTGTCTGTGGACACACCTGAGGACAGAGGTGGAGGGGACGAGTCAGATCAGCTCTGCTGACTGGTTATTTATTCATTTAGACATTAGAAAGAGCGAGAATTTAGCCCAAAATGGACAGAGAATATTTTATTTTCAAAATCAACTTGTTTCCTCTCACCTGTATGACTGTGATCAGGCAGGGCCCCTGATAAACCCAGAGAATGGTTCCTGACAAACCCAGAGAATGGACCCTGATAAACCCAGAGAATGGACCCTGATAAACCCAGAGAATGGACCCTGATAAACCCAGAGAATGGACCCTGATAAACCCAGAGAATGGACCCTGATAAACCCAGAGAATGGTTCCTGACAAACCCAGAGAATGGACCCTGATAAACCCAGAGAATGGACCCTGATAAACCCAGAGAATGGACCCTGATAAACCCAGAGAATGGACCCTGATAAACCCAGAGAATGGACCCTGATAAACCCAGAGAATGGACCCTGATAAACCCAGAGAATGGTTCCTGACAAACCCAGAGAATGGACCCTGATAAACCCAGAGAATGGACCCTGATAAACCCAGAGAATGGACCCTGATAAACCCAGAGAATGGACCCTGATAAACCCAGAGAATGGACCCTGATAAACCCAGAGAATAGTTCCTGACAAACCCAGAGAATGGTTCCTGACAAACCCAGAGAATGGACCCTGATAAACCCAGAGAATGGACCCTGATAAACCCAGAGAATGGACCCTGATAAACCCAGAGAATGGACCCTGATAAACCCAGAGAATGGACCCTGATAAACCCAGAGAATAGTTCCTGACAAACCCAGAGAATGGTTCCTGATAAACCCAGAGAATAGTTCCTGATAAACCCAGAGAATGGACCCTGATAAACCCAGAGAATGGTTCCTGATAAACCCAGAGAATGGACCCTGACAAACCCAGAGAATAGTTCCTGATAAACCCAGAGAATGGTTCCTGATAAACCCAGAGAATGGACCCTGATAAACCCAGAGAATGGACCCTGATAAACCCAGAGAATGGTTCCTGATAAACCCAGAGAATGGTTCCTGATAAACCCAGAGAATGGACCCTGATAAACCCAGAGAATGGACCCTGATAAACCCAGAGAATGGACCCTGATAAACCCAGAGAATGGATCCTGATAAACCCAGAGAATGGACCCTGATAAACCCAGAGAATGGTTCCTGATAAACCCAGAGAATGGACCCTGATAAACCCAGAGAATGGACCCTGATAAACCCAGAGAATGGACCCTGATAAACCCAGAGAATGGACCCTGATAAACCCAGAGAATGGTTCCTGATAAACCCAGAGAATGGTTCCTGATAAACCCAGAGAATGGACCCTGATAAACCCAGAGAATGGACCCTGATAAACCCAGAGAATGGACCCTGATAAACCCAGAGAATGGTTCCTGATAAACCCAGAGAATGGTTCCTGATAAACCCAGAGAATAGTTCCTGATAAACCCAGAGAATGGACCCTGACAAACCCAGAGAATAGTTCCTGATAAACCCAGAGAATGGACCCTGATAAACCCAGAGAATAGTTCCTGATAAACCCAGAGAATGGTTCCTGATAAACCCAGAGAATAGTTCCTGATAAACCCAGAGAATGGACCCTGATAAACCCAGAGAATAGTTCCTGATAAACCCAGATAATGGTTCCTGATAAACCCAGAGAATGGACCCTGATAAACCCAGAGAATAGTTCCTGATAAACCCAGAGAATGGTTCCTGATAGACCCAGAGAATGGTTCCTGATAAACCCAGAGAATAGTTCCTGATAAACCCAGAGAATGTTTCCTGATAGACCCAGAGAATGGTTCCTGATAAACCCAGAGAATGGTTCCTGACAAAACCAGAGAATGGACCCTGATAAACCCAGAGAATGGACCCTGATAAACCCAGAGAATGGTTCCTGACAAACCCAGAGAATAGTTCCTGATAAACCCAGAGAATGGTTCCTGATAAACCCAGAGAATGGACCCTGATAAACCCAGAGAATGGACCCTGATAAACCCAGAGAATGGTTCCTGATAAACCCAGAGAATGGACCCTGATAAACCCAGAGAATGGACCCTGATAAACCCAGAGAATGGTTCCTGATAAACCCAGAGAATGGACCCTGATAAACCCAGAGAATGGACCCTGATAAACCCAGAGAATAGTTCCTGATAAACCCAGAGAATGGACCCTGATAAACCCAGAGAATAGTTCCTGATAAACCCAGAGAATGGTTCCTGATAAACCCAGAGAATGGACCCTGATAAACCCAGAGAATGGACCCTGATAAACCCAGAGAATGGACCCTGATAAACCCAGAGAATGGTTCCTGATAAACCCAGAGAATGGTTCCTGACAAACCCAGAGAATAGTTCCTGATAAACCCAGAGAATGGACCCTGATAAACCCAGAGAATGGTTCCTGATAAACCCAGAGAATGGACCCTGATAAACCCAGAGAATGGTTCCTGATAAACCCAGAGAATGGTTCCTGACAAACCCAGAGAATAGTTCCTGATAAACCCAGAGAATGGACCCTGATAAACCCAGAGAATGGTTCCTGATAAACCCAGAGAATGGACCCTGACAAACCCAGAGAATAGTTCCTGATAAACCCAGAGAATAGTTCCTGATAAACCCAGAGAATGGACCCTGATAAACCCAGAGAATGGTTCCTGATAAACCCAGAGAATGGACCCTGACAAACCCAGAGAATAGTTCCTGATAAACCCAGAGAATAGTTCCTGATAAACCCAGAGAATGGACCCTGATAAACCCAGAGAATGGATCCTGATAAACCCAGAGAATGGACCCTGATAAACCCAGAGAATAGTTCCTGATAAACCCAGAGAATGGTTCCTGATAAACCCAGAGAATGGACCCTGATAAACCCAGAGAATAGTTCCTGATAAACCCAGAGAATGGTTCCTGATAAACCCAGAGAATGGTTCCTGATAAACCCAGAGAATAGTTCCTGATAAACCCAGAGAATGGACCCTGATAAACCCAGAGAATAGTTCCTGATAAACCCAGAGAATGGTTCCTGATAAACCCAGAGAATAGTTCCTGATAAACCCAGAGAATGGACCCTGATAAACCCAGAGAATGGACCCTGATAAACCCAGAGAATGGACCCTGATAAACCCAGAGAATGGATCCTGATAAACCCAGAGAATGGACCCTGATAAACCCAGAGAATAGTTCCTGATAAACCCAGAGAATGGTTCCTGATAAACCCAGAGAATGGACCCTGATAAACCCAGAGAATAGTTCCTGATAAACCCAGAGAATGGTTCCTGATAAACCCAGAGAATGGTTCCTGATAAACCCAGAGAATAGTTCCTGATAAACCCAGAGAATGGACCCTGATAAACCCAGAGAATAGTTCCTGATAAACCCAGAGAATGGTTCCTGATAAACCCAGAGAATAGTTCCTGATAAACCCAGAGAATGGACCCTGATAAACCCAGAGAATGGTTCCTGATAAATGAGGGCAATGGAAATTTACAGACAGAACATATCATTAAAGCCTACTGTGTAAGTGTGGGGAATCAAATGGTTCATGTGACTGGCATGGATAATTCTGAGGTCAAAGTTTTGTTGTTAATGTTTTCTGGGGGAATAGTATTCCAATTTAAGACATTAAAGAGCCACACGTGGCTCCAGAGCCACAGGTTGAGTATCACTGCTTGAGAGAATGCAGCATGTGAGGAAACCTGACCCCTCTACTAGAGGACAGCAGGCCTCATTTCCTCTCACCTGCAGCTTCGGAGCTCGGCTGTGATTGGCTCCAGGTGATGTTAACCAGCTTGATGAGCTCACTGAGCATGTGCAGCAGATATAAGAAGACAGCATGCAGCTCAGGTACGGCACACAGCTTCTGTTACAGCTTCTATCAGAGAGTTTCCCTGCTGGAGCTGGACTGTGGGCTTCTGTTGACGCTTCATGATGGGTTTCCTCAGGTCAGTGCCAGTTTGATCATGTCTGCTTGTGTTTGTTGCAGTTTCTTACAGAGTTTTGTCTTTTGCAGTGTTTCTTGGATCTGCTTCCTGGTTTTTGGTGCTGGAGCTGCTCTCCCTCTGACTGAAGGTGGTACGTGTCAAACCTAAATGATTAAAGGATCTTCTCAAACACGACTTTAGAAGATGTTTTGACTTTATTTTTATCTGTAGATCAGCCTGGTGGGAGCATTGATTACAGCAGGTTTCCTGTTGTTCGAGCTCCACCCGTCACTCCTGTGCTCGCCAGTGATGATGCTCCTGCAGCCTCTGGTGAGCTTTAAAACTCAAATACAGGATTTTCAACTTGCAAAATGATCAAAGATGATAAATGCAACGCCATCTAAAAGCATCTAGGACAGGGACTTTTGTCTAAACTCTAACATGATCCTCATTCTGATCCAGACTCTGCCTGGCGCTCCAGTGGCGCCTCTCCTCGCTCTGGTTTCTCTGCGGTCCAGCAGCCTGCAGCAGCCCCACAACAGGCCCCTTCTGGTTCTGGAGCTCCCAGTCTCAGCTACCAGCCCAGTTCTGGATCTAGCTCTGGAGGGCCCCTCAGACGTCTTGTGAGTTCAGGTTTCCCTGGTCATGGTGTGAGGTTGTCCCATCCTGGTGTTGGTGCAGCTGGGAGCTCAAGTGTGGGAGCCTACAGACCCATCAGCTCTAGTTCTGCACAGCCTACTGGAGGTGCCAGCGTGGGTCTGAACCCTGCAGCCCACAGATTCAACATCCCCAGCTTTGCACAGCCCTCTCTGACCTCCAGCGTGGGTGTGAACCTTGACCCCTACAGCCCCATTGTTTCTGCTGGAGACTCGGCTGCACCCTCCAGCTTGGACCGGCCCGTTCAGGCTGCTCCTGCATCGTCCGGCCTGGAGTTTCCTGTTTACTACTTCGTGGCTCCCCCCAGCTCCAGTTTCCATGAAGATGAAACCCCACTGTCCTGGCCCCAGCATCCTGCAGGATTGTCCTCCTTCAGCCCCAGCGGCTGGATGCCGTCTCGTTCTTTCCCCGTCCTCGGCGTCTGGAGCTCTGAGGACGTCTCTGCTAAAGGGGTGAAGCAGGAGGCCGAGAGCGAGGAGGTGTCCCTGGTGCCGTCTTCGTCCTACATCGTCCAGTCCAGAAACGGCTACCTGAGAGCCAGAGAAGCAGTGGCTCACCTGAGCTACGTCCCAGAGCAGGGTGAACCACAGGTGATCTACTACGAGGTGGTCCAGAGGCCAGAGCAGCCTGCAGCTGCACCCAAGGCTCCAGTCAAAGGAGGGAAGAAACCCTGAGGAGGTAAACCCCTCTGATGGTACAACTTTATTAAAAACCAGGGGTTTATCATGGCTGACCTTACCTTTGTCTCTGCAGGTTGAACTACTGCTGACAAACGTCACTCTGGTGTTAAAAATGCTAATAAACATTTTAAAAGCTACCTCAGTTTAAGACTTTTTTTTGCAGGTCAATACTTCAGTAGCTTAGCTTCTTTATGGCTCATGAGTAATTTTGGAGGATCATTTATTCTTGATTCAGTGGTTCTTGTGCTTGTAGATCCCTGTAGACCGCTTATCTGGAGTACTGGGTTGGACTTAGACGAGCTACTCTGGAGTGGATTAGGTCTTAACTGCCTGAAAGTTTCAGTCAGCCTTGGTGACGGTAAAAACCTCAGTCTCTACCATGGTGGGTCTCACAGGGCTCCATACTGGTACCAAGGGGGTAGATCTTTCTGGGGTCCATGGAGGTCGGGAAAATCGTGGTCCAATGAAGTTGATCTGTGATAAGTAAAACCCACTTCTGTCAAAGCAACAACTTGTTTTAGTAAAACTGCTTTTGCAAAATGCAGAGTCTTTGAAAATGTGACGGGGCACACTGAACTATTAATGGCAGACTTCGGTGTTATGATCTGGGCAAACTGGATCCCTGAGAGTAAACTGGTAAAAATGGGCTTTTATAGGTAACTGGGTTAGAATTCAAAATGGCTGAATTAAGTGGTTTATACTGGGGGGGGATGAGGTTTAAGGCATCCAAAAAAAGTCAGATGGGTTAACCCTTTAACACTTGAGCCGTGTCTGACTGGACTCTTGGACCATAGTAGGCTCAATGTCCTGCAAGTGCTGTTGTCCATTTATGAAGACTACTTGGACCTGTGTGTGTGTGTGTGTGTGTGTGTGTGTGTGTATATATAGGAGAAATATGGGTTTAAAGTGAGAAGTGGGTTAAAAATGTGACTGAAGGTGTCAAAAACCATCAGATCACATGTTGAAAATGGGTTAAGAGTGACAGAAATGGTTTTAAAGGTGTCCAAAAACATAAACTAGCAACAAGAGGTCAATAGTTGCCAAACAGGATAAGTGTCAGGAACCAACAGAAAAACTGAAAAGGGTTCCAAGTGACAAAAATGGGTTAATAATGGCAGAGATGGTTTCAAAGGTGTCAAAAACATAAAAATTGGGTTAATAGTTGCAAAAAAAAGGGTACAAAGTCTCAAGAACCAACAGAACTGGTGAGAAAAGGTTTCAAGTAGAAGATATGCATTTAAAAATTGGTTAAAAGTGTCGACAACCATTAGATCACATGGTGAAAATGGGATTCAAGTGGAAAAAATGGGTTAAAAGTAGCAGAAATGGTTTCAAAAGTGTCCAAAGACATAAGAAAAACTGAAAAAAAGGGGTTAAGACATGGCAATAATGGGTTTAAAAAGTCAAAAATGAGTTAAAAGTGTCAAAAACCATCTGAGCACATGGTGAAATGGGTTTGAAGTGTAAAAAGTGGTTTAAAAGCAACAAAATTGGGTTTAAAATGTAATAAATTGATTTAAAGTGGTAAAAAGCAGTCCGGAAAAATGATCAAAAGAGGTTTCAAGTCCCAAACCAGGTTTAAAGTTGAAGAAATAGGTTTTAAAGGTTCAAAAACCTTCAGGAAAACTGGTGAAAAGGGGTAAATGTGTTAAAAATGGGTAAAAAGAGTGAATAAAACATTGATTTATGAGATTTGACAATCATTCCATCCTGTTTTTATTTACATTTTGGACAGTGCCCCAACTTTTTTGATATTATGAATGAAATTTTATCTGGGAACTCAAACCTTTTAGTCCATTAAAAGTTTTTACATCGTAGTCAAAGTTTTTATTCTTATTTCCTGCATGTTCCTGCTGTTAAACCTTCAACTTCTCACTCTCTGACATCATCAGTCAGCAGAGCTGATCTGACTCGTCTGCTCCACATGTGTCCTCAGGTGTGTCCTCAGGTGTGTCCTCAGGTGTGTCCACCTCTGATGTCCTCCAGGTGTGGGTAATCAGCTGATTAGGAGCAGCAGAATAAGAGCAGAGGAGAGAGCAGCAGCTTTTCACACTGAGCTCCAGTCTCTGATCATCCAGCAGCTGCAGAGGAAGGAGAAGCTGAGTCACCATGCTGCACAGGTGAGACTCATTCTCCACTCACATTTTATTCTGACCAGTTTCTCTGTTTGGAAGATCTAACTGTACTCCTTCTTCAGTGTTTCCTGGATCTGTCTGCTGTTTCTCAGCGCTGCAGCTGCTTTTCCTGCAAGCAAAGACGGTGAGTTTAACTTTCAGATCCTCAAATGAAACGCAGTTAATGTGGTCCAATTTGTGGATGAGAAGATGCAAGTTTCAGCGGTAGAAATAATCATGCAAGTGATAGAAATGCCCTCAATGTAGTAGCATTTGAAGGCCCTAAAAGTCTAAATGAGACTGTAAAATCATGTTTTTAGTGCATCCAGTTTTATCTAATCCTGATACCCTTCTCTGATCCAGACTCTGCCTGGAGCTCCAGTGGAGCCTCTCCTCGATCAGGCCTCTCTCGTCCTCCTGTGCCGGCGCTGCAGAACGAAGCCTCTGCCATCCAGCAGCCTGCAGCAGCCCCACAACAGGCCCCCACTGCAAACCAGGCCCCCTCTAGTTCTGGAGCTCCCAGTCTCAGCTACCAGCCGAGCTTCGCATCCAGCTCTAGAAGGCCCTTCAGAAGTCCTGCGGCTCGTCCTGTGAGTTCAGGTTTCCCCGGTCATGGTGTGAGGTTGTCCCATCCTGGTGTTGGTGCAGCTGGGAGCTCCAGTGTGGGAGCCTACAGACCCATCAGCTCTAGTTCTGCACAGCCTACTGGAGGTGCCAGCGTGGGTCTGAACCCTGCAGCCCACAGATTCAACATCCCCAGCTTTGCACAGCCCTCTCTGACCTCCAGCGTGGGTGTGAACCTTGACCCCTACAGCCCCATTGTTTCTGCTGGAGACTCGGCTGCACCCTCCAGCTTGGACCGGCCCGTTCAGGCTGCTCCTGCATCGTCCGGCCTGGAGTTTCCTGTTTACTACTTCGTGGCTCCCCCCAGCTCCAGTTTCCATGAAGATGAAACCCCACTGTCCTGGCCCCAGCATCCTGCAGGATTGTCCTCCTTCAGCCCCAGCGGCTGGATGCCGTCTCGTTCTTTCCCCGTCCTCGGCGTCTGGAGCTCTGAGGACGTCTCTGCTAAAGGGGTGAAGCAGGAGGCCGAGAGCGAGGAGGTGTCCCTGGTGCCGTCTTCGTCCTACATCGTCCAGTCCAGAAACGGCTACCTGAGAGCCAGAGAAGCAGTGGCTCACCTGAGCTACGTCCCAGAGCAGGGTGAACCACAGGTGATCTACTACGAGGTGGTCCAGAGGCCAGAGCAGCCTGCAGCTGCACCCAAGGCTCCAGTCAAAGGAGGGAAGAAACCCTGAGGAGGTAAAACCCCTCTAATGGTACAGCTTTATTAAAAACCAGGGGTTTATCATGGCTGACCTTACCTTTGTCTCTGCTGGTTGGTGAGAGGCTTTGTGGATTGTCTGGAAGTTCAAATAAAAAAACTGACTTTAAAATACTTGGGTTGTCTCCTTTTTACAGTTTGAGGTTTACGGGCCACTCTCTAATTTAACCTTCATGGCTCTCCTTCAGTCCCTGGATGCTCCATTACTATCAGGGTTTGTGCTACTGGATGATGGTCCAGGACAGTAGAAGTCTGAGGGATGTTGGTGCTGTAGCCTGGAACAGTGAGGTTAAAAATGTCTGTCAGTACTTCATGATGGATGACTTTGTAGTTAAAAACAACAGTTATCACATAGCATGTTCATATTGATTCAAAAGAAAGTGTCCTTATTTGTATATCTTTGTCTTTTTGCTTAAAGGTCACATACTTGACCCGTTAAGAGAAGTTTATATCGATCTCAGAGGTTCCTAAAACATGCCTGGAGTTTGTTTTTAACATCACTCCAGTAGTGATTCCTGCATGTCTGTAAACCCCTCTGTTTCAGTCCTGCTCAGCTGCTGCTGTGGCTTCAAATGTTAATGAGCTGTCTGACTCCGCCCCTGACTCCACCCCTCTCAGGAAATGGCTTCCATCCTGAGAGCATTGACATAATATACGTAGACGCCTCTTTGGCTGTTTGACTGCTGCTGTCATACGGCCAGAGGCAAGACCGCCTCACAGGTATACGAGGGAACCTGGGATTTCTGGGATAAACGCACTCGTGTGAGACCATGAACATATGATAAATGCATTTTTAAAGAAATGAATGCACAAATTATAGACAGTATCATGATTCATAAATAGGTGGTCCTAGATGTTACACGTACAGTTAAGTAGATATTAGAGGCAGAAGAAGACGTTATAACCCTATTTTATATTCTCTATAGAAGTCAGTATATACTTCATTTTAAAGTGTGTATGCTCTATGGCAGTGGTTCTCAACCTTGGGGTCAGGACCCCCTTGGGGGTCTTGAGACACTGAGAGGGGGTCTCCAGTTTCCCTAAAGAAAACAAAATATATTTTTTAATTCCTCTGTTGCCCCTTTACACCAACTTTGCCAAATTTTAACCTGTTTTAATCATTTTTTGCCACAAAATTTAACACATTTTTGCCATATAACCATATAATACTTATTGTATAATGATCACAAACGGGAGATGGAGGTTGGACGTGGGTTCAGGAAGAAGAAAATGGGAGCTCGATGTTTTTAAGAGCCGTAGAAAGAAGGGAAATAATAGAAATCATTACAAAACGTAAAAATAAAACATCTAAAGATTGTAACAATATTGATATGACCCTGGTGAAACCGTAATGGGTGGCATCATTGATCCACTAACATATCTATTTAATTTGTCTTTCAAGACCTTCATTTTTCCAAGTAAAATAGAGGTTGCTAAAGTTATCCCCTTGTACAAGGCAGGAGACAAACACCAGTTCACCAATTACAGGCCCGTATCTTTACTTCCAAAATTTTCCAAAATCTTAGAAAAGCTCTTATATTTTATCATATTATATTATATTATATTATATTATATTATATTATATTATATTATATCATTTTATATTATATTATATTATATTATATCATATTATATTATATCATTTTATATTATATTATATTATATTATATTATATTATATTATATTATATTATATTATGTTATATTATATTATATTATATTATATCATATTATATTATATCATTTTATATTATATCATATTATATTATATTATATTATATCATTTTATATTATATTATATTATATTATATCATATTATATTAGATCATTTTATATTATATTATATTATATTATATTATTTTATATTATATTATATTGTATTATATTGTGTTACATTATATCATTTTGTATAATAATATATTAACTTTTGTATTATATTATATTATATTATATTATATTATATTATATTATATTGTATCATATTATATTATATTGTATTATATTATATTATATTATATTATATTATATCATTTTATATGATATTATATTATATTATATTATATTATATTATATTATATTGTATCATATTATATTATATTGTATTATATTATATTATATTATATTATATTATATTATATTATATTGTATCATATTATATTATATTGTATTATATTATATTATATTATATTATATTATATTATATTATATTGTATCATATTATATTATATTATATTATATCATATCATATTATATTATATTTAAATGGAATATCTAATTTTAGCATTAATAGGCATTATCAGAAATGCTTTATAATTTTCTAAATATTTCTGCATTTTCTGACTCATAAATTAAATTATAGAACAATCTTATCATTTGCATTTTCATCACATTTCCTCATCACAGCCCAGAATAAAAGCGCTGAAAGTGACCTCAGTAGGAGGGGCAGCTGAGTGACGTCACAGCCAGTCCGGCTGTGCTTCACGTGGAGAACGGCGGGGGGCGGTGTGTATTTATACCGCTGCCAACACAGGGCGATCTGTTTGAGGCAGCCATGGTGGATCCACCTGTGAGAGAGAGCTTAAGGAGCAGATAAGAACTGGTTCTCAAATAACAAACGCAGCTAAGCTGTCTTTTACTGGCTTGTGGGCACATGAGGAGCCGGATTTGGGAGCCTTTGGCTGGAGAGCGACCCAGAGTTGGGCTGTTTCCTGTCGGACGGGTGGGTGCTAAATACTGGCGGTTAGCTTGTGCTAGCTCGCTGTGCCGTCGGCTCTTCAGTTTCAAACATGTTATGTTCTCATTTAAGTTCTAGTGTAGGAATAAAGCGTCTCTGTGCTCTTAGTGATCCACTAACACTGAAACATCTATGCTGGCGATCCTGATAACTGGATAGTTAAACTGGGGCCTACTAGGACTTGAGTCAGCCTGCTTTCGAGCAGGAAGGCCTGGTTCAAGTCTGGCCCTTGGAGCTTTTCCTGATCCTGTCTCCCTGTTTTACCTGTGTGTCCAATGTTTAATGGGCAAAATGTCCTGAAGTAATTCAAAGATTAATCATTGAATCTCTTAAAAACCTGACCTTTGTTATCAGGCTGGGTTTGAGCTCTGAAAACGGTTCAGTCTCTCAGGATGACAGGGCTGAGTAACGCTGCTTCACAGGCTTAGAGGGAGCCTGCCTCAAAGTCAGTGAGTGTGTGAGTGTGGACATCAGGATTGGGCCGATATCAGGCTCACATCAAACCCGCTCACACAATGACCCTGTGAGGAATTTGACTGTTTTCTCAGTATTTTCTGCTTTTTAGACTAGTTGGTTAAATGCAGGTTGAATGGGCGTTTAGCCAAATGGGGTAATGGATGCCAGGGAGCATCCTGAATTAAAACTCTTTGTAAGACTATCTTTATTGAAGGTAATCCTTATTTTGCTTCTGCAGGATGGAGATCACCATGGCATGTCCAGGACACAGTGAACCACTGTTGTGTTGCAGAGAAGTGATGATCCCTCTGCATTTCATGGTAAGAACAGGAAAGTTGCATTTTCTATCGATGACATACAAAGTTACGCAGATTTTTATTTGTATTTTTGTGTGGTTATGGCTGATTTTTAGCATGCAAAAATGCTTTTTAATATTTTAGGACCTTTGGACCTCCTCCATGTTGCTGGGATGAGCATAATTGCCCTGCAGGGACCAGAACTGATTACAGCCTCACTAACACATGGGGGCTAAAGATGTCCAAGTACCTGAACTTCAGGTAAAATGAGTTTATATTAGTGGTTGTTGTTGTTTACAGATGGTATTGTGCTACATTAGATTTCAGATTGTATATTGATGTTGCTTTAGGTCAGAGGTCATCAATCTATCTGCACAGGGGCCACATTTATTCTCAGCAGAAACTCTGGGGGCCGGACTTTCAAATACACAAAAATTAAATGAATATTTTGGTCTGATTGAAATATTATTTTATTAGTATTTCTATCAAAACACAGAACATTATTAGTTATTACCAGTGAGATCTATCTCTGTTATCTATAATGCAGCAGGCCACATAGAGACAGTCCTGCCCACTGCATTGGCTGGATCCCTGAAAATCCCAGAGAATGGGGCCTTCACAGCTGTGATTTAACACCAGTATTTACTCATTTTAACCCCTTTTTGCTTTTTAACTCAATATTAGCTGTTCTTTAACCTCTTTAAACCACTTTCCCTGCATGTTTTATCCCCTTTGTGCCACTCTTATCCATTTTTGCCACTTTTTAACCTCTTTTCATTGAGTTCTTTCAACAATAGTTGCAACTTAAAAAACAATTTTGGCCATTTTTCTCACATTTTTGCCACTCTTTAACCCCCTTTTGCAACTTTCCTGCCAATTATTTCCCTTATGTGCCACTCTTGAACAGCTTTTCACTGATTTACCATGCTATTTTTGATAGTTTTTGCCATTTTTAACTTATTTTTGATACCTTTTGCCTTTTTTATTTCCTTAAGCCAATTTTCTTCTATTTTTGCCCATTTTTAACCATTTTCATCACTATTTTTGTCATTTGTCACCAATTTGATACGTTTTGCCCCTTTTCCCCTTTCACCAATTTTGCCACTTTTTAACCTCTTTTCATTACATTTTTTCAACAATAGTTGCAACTTTTAACCAATTTTGCCAATTTTCACCCATTTTGCCACTCTTTAACTCCTTGCAAATTTCTTGCCTATTATTTTCCTTGTGTGCCACTCTTAAACACCTTTTCACTAGCTTGCCAGGCTGTTTTTGATACTTTTGCCCCTTTTGCTTCCTTAACCCAATTTTTGCCATTCTTTAACACATTTAAACCACTTTTACTGCATGTTTTATCCCCTTTGTGCCACTCTTTTATCCATTTTTGCCACTTTTCATCTATTTGCCTCTTTAAACCTCTTTTGTATTACTTTCTGAACTATTTTTGTCATTTGTAACCAATTTATGACACTTTATACCCCCTTTTCCCCTCTTTATCCATTTTTTGCCACATTTTAACCTCTTTTCACCACTTTATCTGGTCATTTTAGCAGCACTTCTGTCAAATTTAACCCTATTTTTAAATATTGACTAATTATGACAGTACATTTCTGTAGAACAGATCAAATGTTAAGTCATTCTAAAACTGTTTGAGTATTAATTGTTTTTGGGGGTGGATTTAACAGCTGCAGACATTTAAAGCCAAAGGATACTCTTAAAATCTTCTTTTCCTCCTTTGGGAAGATTTGGGGGGCCTAGTTTGACCCCTGGCCCACGAGTTGATGATCAGTGCTCAAGGCTGATCCATGCATTAGTCTTGTATGAATGGTAGTCTGCTGATGTTCTGGTTAACAGCTCTGTACCCTCTTGTTGCTTCTGCAGGATGGACATCACCGTGGCATGTCAAGGACAGAGTGAACCACTTCTGTGTTGTTGCAGAGAAGTGATGACCCCTCTGAAATCCAAGGTAAGAACAGAATAAATGGCAATTTTCTATCTGTTACATAAAAAGTTATGCAGACTTTTTTACTTGTATCTTTTTATTTTGTGTTGTTGGGACTGATTTGTAAAAATGAGCAATTAAATTTTAGAAATGTACTTTTTCTTTATACTAGGAAGAAAAAAAATAGAGGTTCCATGTGCATCAATCCTTCACTCTGTTCTAGTGAGAGATGAATGAATCAGTTGTTTTGTGTTTTGCAGAGTTGAGACCACTGACACAGAGAGGGAGACTGCCCTTTAAACCTGTGAACACATGAATGAGGAAAAGCAACAACCTTGAAAAGAAGTGACTTGAAAACGACCTTGACATGCGTTCATGCTGTCCAGAGTTCCCTGCAGCGCTGCATTCCTTCTCATCACGGTGTCACATTTTGGGAATTATCCTTAAATGCTTTCCTGGAGTTCCAGAACTGGAGCCCTGAACTTCCCATGCCATTTGATCCTTCAACTCAGAGGAAGAGACACCAAGGATGGTGGAGAGGTCTTTGTCCAAGCTGAGGTCTGGAAAACATTCCCCTCCTCGCCCACATACAGGCGACAGAACGAATGATGGTAAGAGCTGGGACTGACTTTCACACTGTATGTGCTCTGTTAGTGCACTAAGCTGTGACGCTGTCTGCTTGATAAATAAATAGTGTAATCCTTGATGAGCCCCCACTCTCTAAAGCTAAATGTAAATTATGCCCTATGTAAGCATGTTATATCTACAACTATGCAGCTGCTTATATCCCTCCTGAAGTTAACTTCCTGGCAAAGCTCATTTAAAACAAGTCTAGCCTTAGATCAGGGGTGTCAAACTCAACCACAGCAGGGGCCAAATTATCCATTTTTTGTCACTTTTCATTTATTTCTGCCACTTTTGAACCCTTTTCATTACTTTTTGCACCCTTTTTTTGCCACTTTTATACCATTTTTTGGAATACTTTTGTCCCCCTTTTCTGCTTTTACCATTTTTGCCACAGTTCAAGCTCATCTCCTCACTTTTCTTGCCAATTTGTGTCCCTTTGTGCCACTCAACAGCCAATTTTGATGCTTATTGTCCATTATTGCCACTCTCTAACCCCTTTTTAATACTTAATCTGGCCATTTTTGCAACATTTCTGCCCGTCTTAACCCATTTTTTAAATATTTACTAATAATGGCTGACAAGGGAATTTCTGTAAAACAGATCAGATTTTGAGTCATTCTAAAACTATTTCAATATTCATTGTTTGGGGTGGATTCCCCCTTTTCTGACTTTAATGACCTTCTATGGGGCCGGACAGGAAGCTTTGGGGGGTCTGATATGGCCCTCGTCCTCCTGGGCCACCAGGTGAAGATCAGATGTTTGCAATGAATTATTGTTTGCTTTTGTTGGGAAAATACATGAGATGTTGAACTCTGGAAATAATTGCGTTTTAAATCACATTATTGGGTAAAAAAATAGCAATTAGATTATTTTCCTAAATCGTTCAGCCCTAGTACAGCCCAAGTTAGCCATGCATGGGCTCTCACTACTGCTGACAACTCAGACTTTTAACACACTGTTGTCTCAGTCATGATTGTGCAAAGCTAAAATCGTTAATGAAACTTGATTAATGTTGGTGTAAAATAAATCAGTTGCTTGCAATAAGCTGTGCAGTTTCTTATTTTTAGCAAAGAAGGTGCAGCTGGAAACTGTCAAACTATCATTAAAACTTACTTAAATGTATGAAATTAAATGCTAAACATCTGCAGGTATATTTGAGATACTCTGATCCTGTTTTTTCTTTTTTTTAGCACTCTGCTGATGTGTGATGGACTTCATGTGACAATGAAGAACCTTGATGAAATATCAGGTTAGTAGTTACATTTAACTTCAAGATATTGGTAATAATACTGAAATGTTTTCTTTATTCTAAAATGATTATTTTCCCCTTATTAGGTTCTTTTGAAGAGGATGGAGTGGTGATCTACGATGTTGACACACTCAGATCAGTAAGCGTCCTCTGGATGTGTAGTCCTTCTTTGATAACACTACACTCAAAAAAACAAGACATAAAGGAAACCAGTCTGGCCCTGCCTCCTGCATGAATGTCGATGGAGAGACTGCTTGGACTAGGAGGGCATGGTTCCCTCTTTTTAACAAGGCCAGACGTCCACTCTGGTTTCCCAGCAGGCCACATGTACTGTTGCAGTAACTGTGTGCACTTAGAAAAAGCAGCATTAAAAATGGCAGCATAAACTGGGCATGCAGGCTTGTTCAGCCCTTTAAATTTTAAGTGTTAAGCAAAGAGTGTTTAAGTTATGTCTCAGTAAAAGAATATCTGAGACCAATTTTCACCCACTTACTGACCTCTAATATCCCACAGAGACAGAAAACCTTCCCCCATGTAGGCCACCCAAATAAGAAAACTAGACACTCATTCAGTCCACATGGTTCCTTAGCTCACAAAAGGCTCTCAGTTTTTACAAATTTTAATACCTAACATTACAGAGTACATAAAATTAAGTCTTCTCTCTAATAACCTAAAAATGTATTACTTTAATCAATTAATAATAATAATAATAATAAAACCCTGTATAAAAATGAAATTTTATAAAAAAAAAAATTACAGAAGCTGCTGGTGAGGTTGAAGTGGAAATTTGGTGGGTGTGGCACCATCAGTAGGGCCCGTCCAGGCTGCAACAGGATGGCCGGGACCAAAAATTAGTGCTGCCTGTTGAGCCTTCGACCATATTCAGCTTAGAGGCCAGGACTACGCCTGTACCTCGCGCCGCTGTGTGAGCGCGGCGATCACAGGAGGCAGCACACACCCGAGGCTCCATCAGCTGCTTCCTGTCTGTGTCCTCAGCCTGTTTCACAGCCTGGGCAGCTGCAACTGTAGACGCCGGCGGTGGTCTGAGCCAGGGCGTAGAGTTCCTGCCGTCATTTTTGCCCTGACTCGACCTGTGGCGTGGTTCTCCACGGCACTGTCAAAACCTCAAGACACAAACGTGTTGGATGATGTGATGTTTGATTTGTGTTGGTCGTTGAGTGGCCACAGGTAGGTTTGACTGCAACTTAGTGGTTGTGTAGTCAGGTGTTTAGGTGTGGAAGGCTGACTTCCTGTTCACAGTGAAAGAAACATCTCAGACTGACTTGTGATCATCTGCTTCCTGGTTAGTTTTCATTTACATTCAGGGTTGGGGTGAGAGAAGCATGTGCACTGATCGTTAGCTGTCTGTCTGTGGGTTATCCTGGAGGGTCTTGTCACGCCCATTGTCCCTGTGCATGGTGCTTTACAGGGCCAGTGAGGCTTGAGGTGTAGAGTCTTGAGTCTCGGCGTACTGTGACTGCAGAAAACGCCTTGGTGTCCTGACAGCTCAGAATCCCGAAACCGCATAATTGTGTACCTTTTACACAAACCCCTGAGCTCTCGGTGCATCATGGTTCTGTGATTGCTGTATGCTGAGACGCAGGACTCTCCCTTAAGCCTGGCAGGCCTTGTGGACACCAGGCATGGGGATTTGGGTTTGAGAAGACTCCTCAGGACAACCTGCAGACAGATGGCTGACTGATTAGTGTGCATGGTTCTCTGATTCTGGCCCTGAATGTGAATGAGACTACCAGGTTGTGGTTGATCACATCATTGCCAGAGGTGGGTCTTCTCACTGTGTGCTGGAACTCAAATTTTCACAGGTGGGATGTTTGTTTGTTGGGATCTTGTGTGATCCAGTGGGACAGGTGTAGTCAGCTGTTTCAGTCGTGTCACAGGTAAGGTGATAGGATCCTTACTAAGGGCAGGTTGTCTTTTCCCAGGGTGTAGTGTTGGCACATAAGTACCGGACTGTTAGAGTAGCATCTTGTGTCCTTTGCATGCAGCATCTGTGGGTAGTGTCTGGTTGTCCTACCGGCTCAGGGGTTTGTTAGGTACACCTTTATAAGGTTTCGGGATTCTGAGCCTGTGGGATGACCAGATGCCACCTGCACCTGCCGTTTTCAAAGCAGCAAGATGGTTAGATAAAGGCTTTACTGGCCTACAGAGTTCCTAGTCTAGGGTGTTGGGAGGAGAGGCATTTCTGGGCAGGACTTGCCTCTCCTCTTGGTTTGCTTGATAGTGAGTTGATGGTTGTGTGAAGTTTTGGGCTGCAGTTCTGGAAGGGATGGATAGCCTGCTGGTTATGAACCAGAGGGCTTTTATGTTGTTGGTTTCTGTGCTGGTCAGTGAGTGGCCATAGCTAATGCAGTATTTAAATATAGGGGAGTTTGCTGTCGTATGTGGTAGATCACCCGAGTGAAAGGTTAGCAGATAACTTAGTGGTTGTGTAGTCAGGTGTTTAGATTTATGCTTTGGACACTCGGGTGAAGGCTGGAGCAGAGCTGTCCACCTGTGGAAGGCTAACTTCCTGTTCATAGTGAAAGAAACATCTCAGACAGACTTGTGATCATCTGCTTCCTGGTTAGTTTTCATTTACATTCAGGGTTGGGGTGAGAGAAGCATGTGCACTGATCGTTAGCTGTCTGTCTGGGTTATCCTGGAGGGTCTTGTCACGCCCATTGTCCCTGTGCATGGTGCTTTACAGGGCCAGTGAGGCTTGAGGTGTAGAGTCTTGAGTCTCGGCGTACTGTGACTGCAGAAAACGCCTTGGTGTCCTGACAGCTCAGAATCCTGAAACCGCATAATTGTGTACCTTTTACACAAACCCCTGGGCTCTCGGTGCATCATGGTTCTGTGGTTGCTGTATGCTGAGACGCAGGACTCTCCCTTAAGCCTGGCAGGCCTTGTGGACACCAGGCATGGGGATTTGGGTTTGAGAAGACTCCTCAGGACAACCTGCAGACAGATGGCTGACTGATTAGTGTGCATGGTTCTCTGATTCTGGCCCTGAATGTGAATGAGACTACCAGGTTGTGGCTGATCACATCTTTGCCAGAGGTGGATCTTTTCACCGTGCACAGGAACTCAAATTTTCACAGGTGGGATGTGCCTGCTCCCAGTGAGCATAGACTCAGGATTACTGCTGTGTATTAGCAGAGATGACAGGTTGTTAGAGTAGCATCTTGTGTCCTTTGCATGCAGCATCTGTGGGTAGTGTCTGGTTGTCCTACCGGCTCAGGGGTTTGTTAGGTACACCTTTATAAGGTTTCGGGATTCTGAGCCTGTGGGATGACCAGATGCCACCTGCACCTGCCGTTTTCAAAGCAGCAAGATGGTTAGATAAAGGCTTTACTGGCCTTGCTAGTCAGTGTTGGTGTAGATCAAAACTTGTCTGACTTTAAGGTTTTGTTAGCATTATTGGATTTGAGTGAGGAAGTTTAGTTGAAACTGCAGCCCCACAATGCCTTTGTGTTTTGTGTGTCTGACAAGTCCACCGGTGATCATGTGATAGGCCAGGAGTTGGCGAATCTGAGGCCAGTAACTATGCGTCCTGGTGAAGACCTCCCTGGGGTCTGTGCTCTGCACTGTTCAGGTTGTGTGATGGTCTGACAGCATTCCATTACAGACATCCCATTTCCAACATTCCATTTCTGTTTAATTCCATCTCTGGCCTTTTCCTGGCATCTGGAAGCCACATTGTTGCTGATATTGATCTCAGGCCTGTGTTGCCTCGAGTGATTGTTAAAGCGCTCCTCAGCAGCTCGACGTACAGGTGTAGCCCTGACCTCTCTGCTGGATGTGGTCAGAGGCTCTACAGGCAGCAGCAATGGGGTCTCGGTCCTCCTGTTGCAGCCTGGACTGGACGGCACGGGGTGCCACATCCACCACCTCACCAGCAGCTTCTGCCGAGGAAGCTGGGGGCCATTACAACAATGGCCAGGGGCCATGGAGTCTGGAGGGCCTTCTACTAAAATGGTCCCCAGCTTCCTTGGCCGGGGGGGCCATGGAGGCCGGAGGGCCTTCTACTAAAATGGCCCCCAGCTTCCTCGGCCGGGGGGTCAAGGAGGCGGGAGGGCCATCTACGTCAATGGCTGAAGGTTTTGGCCCTCCCCTTTGGAAGAGCTCCTAGGAAGCTCTTCCTGATCCAGGAAAGGTTGGCCTTTACCTCACAGCCTTCCATGTCCTCAGTAGTTAGCACCAGTTTCTTATATACAGTGCTTAACAAATGTATTAGACCACTCTAACCCTAACCAAAGTAAGGTTTATGCCACAGCTGCCCTAAATTAACAGCATTGATAATTACCAAAATCATTGTTTATGTTTCTGCAATGGTTAATACACCAATATGTAGAAGCTCTTTAACCCAAATGATATTTTTAATGCTAAAATAGAATTATTATTGTTATCCATGAATTTTTAAATTTACTGATTTACAAAAAAACTGAAAAAATGGTAAAGCACATTGTTATTTCTTGATTCATATGTCAAATTATAGTTATTTACTGTCATTCCTGAACAGAAAAATGAGTTTTAGCGGTTGAATGTTATGCTTGATTCATTTCTGACTTCTCAGAGAAGCCCAGTGAGCCGGCTCAAATTTGGGTGAGTTCAGTTTGAAATTCCTCATTCCTGTTCAAAATGGTAAAACGTGGAGAGCTGACTGAAGATGAAAGAGTCCGCATTAAAGCACTTCATGATGCTGGATGGTCTCTGAGACAAATATACAGTGCTTAACAAATTTATTAGCCCAGCTGTCATATCAGCTGCCTTTAAAACACAATGCTACTTTCAGTTTACAAGCAATGAGTGAATTCCACCACATGGGTTCACTTTCAGTGTGCACACAGTGAAACGCAGCATGTCGTGTTTGCTTGGCCTTGCGTAGCAGTGTCATCTTATCGGATTATATCTATATAACGTGCTAGCTCACCAGTGTGCTGGATTTCTGCTACTACTCTATCTCTACGTCTGCCTGAACAAATGTCTTCAGACTTTTCAGTGTTGGAAAGAAGTCTCACACTTGTACAGTAAAGACTCATGTCTTTAACAGTTAACCACATTATCCCTGAAGTAGGGGCAAAACAACAGGATTTAATTACTAATTTTGTTCAAAATGTTAGGCCCATTTTTGTTTGGATTTATCGTTTATTTTCATTAACCCTACATTTTGTTTTTGTTTTGTTTTTTTACTGGATTTTTAGTTGGTTGTTGGGCAGAATTTAGATGAAATCACAGTCTGGCCCACTGCAGTTATGAAATTGCAAAAGGTGCAAATTTTTATTTAAGGTGAATGTGTCAAAATACAATGTTAATACACAACATCATGCAAGCATTCATGTTTCAGGTTTTCTAGAATAATTAGCAAAAATCTGTTTGTATTTTTTATACATATATTTTGACATTAAAATGATTTTTCCCTTCAGTACAAAAATCATATCAAATTTTCAGTACAAGTCAAAATAGATATTTTAATTTGGTTATATTTTCAGAGTTGTTCAGCCCTAGTGTTATCTACACAATATGGTTTTTGTTATAATACACAATCATTTATTCTTTTTATAAACACACAAGATGACAGATTTTAAAATCCCATGTTAAATGGCAGTCAAAATTTTGGGAACAACTCGCAATTGAATAATTTGGTAACAATCTAGGGCTGACGGATTTGGGAAAATTTATCATAATATAGTTTGTTCTACGGAGTCTAGAGTTTTACTATCTTGATTATTTTCTTTCCTATTAGATTCTAATTTTTTTTTCCATTTTAGTCCTACTGCCTTGTTTCCTTGTCACAATTTCATAATGACATTTCCTCAATTTAACATTCTCTGTTAATCATTGAGTCACTAATATTTTTGTAGTTGAAGTTTTGAATTTGTCATATAAAGTTGTTTCTGTCTTGTAAATTCTGGTGTTGACCAATAATCCTGAGTAGTTAATAACTGTGGTGTAAATGGCTACAGGACCTACACTACAGTTATTGTCTCCTGTTGCCCGCTGACTGTGACAGCAGCAGAGATTGTTGGATTAAAAATGTTAGCTGTAATTTAATAAATCTAACTTTAGTTAAAAATGATCTGATTGTGGTAGCTTTACCAGCAGCTACAGTTTTAATCCAACCATCTCTTGGTACATGCAGTTTAACTTAACTATGCTTTGTAGAATAGCAGAAATGAGATTACTTTAGTAAACATCTTGGGATGCATGATAGTGGATTTTTGCTGATATCTGATATGGTGATGTTTTCAGATTGATTCTAGCTGATAGCAGTATGGATACCAATATTTAAATGTTTTACAAACCTAAAACCACTATTTTTTTTAGTTTATATGGACAAAATTTACGGTCAGTATATGCTGATATTCACAGCCAAAATATCAGCTGTAACTAAAAAAAGGCAAATACCAGCAGAAGTCAAAATTTCTATCTGCTGAGGCTGATATCAGACGATGATATCATGCATCCCAACAAACCTCTACAGATCACTCAGAAACAATTGGAAATATTTTTGCCAGTTTGTCCTTTTAAAGAATGTAACTGAAAAAAGCTTTCAGATTTCAGCACTAATTATTGACCGGTTTAAGATAAAATTAAATCTAACCTTGATAATCACTGAAATATTGTATTAATTTGTCCATTGTTTAATATTCAAATGGTAGAATCTGTAGTCTTGAGGATTTGGTGTTCAAATGAACTAATTCTAACCAAAAATACTGAAAATTGAAATTCTCAAACCTGTTGAATGGTTTAAAATTGTTCAGATTTACAGACTGCATGCATTACAACTTATTTAATTTTCTTTTTTTTTTACTTTAGATGGCAGCTTTTGTTTTCTCCACATTTTTAAGGTATCCTCTTCTGTTGACTTGAAATAAAATTACTTGACTCAAAAATGTGAAAAAGTTGAGCAATTTTTGACACTAACCCATGTTTGTCACTTTTGACCCATTTAAGCCGCTTTTAGCCAATTTTTTTCAACTTTTAACCCATTTTGGTGACTTTAAAACAATTTATTCCAGTTCTTTTCCACTCAACACCATTATTTTACACCCAGTATTGCCACCTTTTCCCTCACATTACCCATATTTTCTGCTCTTTCCTTTTTTTCTGCCACTTCTAACCTGTTTCGCCACCTTTTAACATCTTTTCAGCACGTGTTTATGCCAATTGCTGGAACTAACTACTTTTCACCATTTTTACCACCCATTTTTGTAGCTTTAAGCAGTTTTCTGACAACTATAAGCAAATTTATATCTGCTTTTTCCCATTTTGGTCACTTTTGACCTATTTTTCCACCACTTGTTCCAACCAATTTTTAGTTAACTAATGGTTGCCACATTTAAACTGTGTTTCACCATTTTCACCACCTATTTTTTGCCACTTTTAGCTATTTTCTGACTACTTCACACCTATATTAACCACCTTTTACCCATCTTTGGTGACTTTGATTTTTCCCCATTTTTTTATCTCAACCTGTTTTTTGCCACTCTGATGTAATTTCACCACATATTTACACCAATTGTTGCAACTTATAATCAACAGTTCCCACTTTTTAACTGCTTTTTATCAATTTTACCACACATTTTTGCCACTTACAGCCAATTTCCAGCTAATTCAAACCAATGTTTGACTCTTTTGACCCATTTAAGCCACCTTTAGCCAACCTTTAACACGTTTGGTGACTTTAAATCCATTTTTTTCCCACTCTTCACCATTTTTTACACCCATTATTGCCACTTTTTCCCTTACTTTACCCATATTTTCCACTTTATCCCTTTTTTTTTTTGCCACTTTTAACCTTTTTTTTGCCACTTTTTTAACATCTTTTCAGCACAGTGTGTTTCCTAATTGTCAAATCTTGCATGTTGTCTGTTCCCTATGCCTCATGTGTTTTGTTTTCGTTTAATAAATGTTGCTGAGAACATATGGCTTCTGTTGTGATTGGCAGGGGTGATATATTTGACATCCAGCACCAAGGGTTAGGCTTAGGCGCGAAAAAGACTGACAAACACTGACAGCTGAGTCCAACACCAAGAAGAAACTTCCGCTTGGGACTTCCGACATGGATTGGATGTATAGCGACGCCCATATTGGCCATCTTGACTGCAGTTGGGTCCTTCTCGAAATAGAGCTGCAGCGTATCTGAAACGAGGTGGAGTGGAGTGTAGGTCCAGGCACACACCGCTGCCGGTCTGGAGCGCCGGCTGTGGAAATGTTCTGCCAAGAGAGGGAGCGATGTGTTCCACAGTACGATTAGCTGGCGTTCTGCGGTGCGCCAGCTGTATATGGAAACTGGAACTTTTCCACCTCTGCTGCTGCTCGGCTGGTAGACTGTCCTGTAGGAACCGTCTATCATTCTTTCATATAATATAACAGTGAAAAAATTGTCTGTTTACTTGTTTTTGTTTCTGAAACGAAAATTTAAAAAAAATATTAAGTCTAGTAAGTAATGATAAAGGAGGCACAAACATTTGATTGAGAGTATCAGTGTAGCACACGTTACAGCCAATGAGAAGAACTAGGACAAACCACTGATCTGTTGGCCTCTAAACTGAGTTACTGGACATATTAATTATTACAATGAAATGAAGTTAGTCTGTTTAAGAAGGGTCAAATCATCGGCATGCAAGAAAGGCTTCAGTTTGGTAGGGAGCATAAAGATTGGACTCTGGAGGAATGGAAGAAGGTCATGTGGTCTGATGAGTCCAGATTGACCCTGTTCCAGAGTGATGGGAGCGTCAGGGTAAGAAGAGAGGCAGGTGAAGTGATGCTCCCATCATGCCTAGTGCCTACTGTACAAGCCTGTGGGGGCGGGGCTATGATCTGGGGTTGCTGCAGTTGGTCAGGTCTAGGTTCAGCAACATTATGTGCCCAGAGAATGAGGTCAGCTGACTACCTGAATATACTGAATGACCAGGTTATTCCATCAATGGATTTCTTCTTCCCTAATGGCACGGGCATATTCCAAGATGACAATGCCAGGATTCATCGGGCTCAAATAGTGAAAGAGTGGTTCAGGGAGCATGAGACATCATTTTCACACATGGATTGGCCACCACAGAGTCCAGACCTTAACCCCACTGAGAATCTTTGGGATGTGCTGGAGAAGGCTTTGCACAGTGGTCAGACTCTCCCATCATCAATATTAAAATTAATGCAACACTGGATGGAAAGAAATCTTGTGACATTGCAGAAGCTTATCCAAACAACGCCACAGCGAATGCGTGCTGTAATCAAAGCTAAAGGCGGTCCAACCAAATATTAGAGTGTGTGACCTTTTATAGGTGGCGTCTGTTTTTTGCCAGGCAGTGTATTTATCTGGTTCACTGCTGCTGTTCTGAGCATGAATGTCCCACAGGCCAAGTTTGGAGAATGGAGACAAAGGAAGGAAGACATAAAATAACAGGATATGATGACAAGTCTAAATACACCACATTATTATGCAACTGATATTTTTCTCTGGTTATCCTAAATAGTTGGTGGAAATGACGATATAATTTCAAGTCATCAACTTTTAGAGCATAATTTAGATTTCACTGAACAAACCTCCCAATGATAACTATAAAGGCTCAAAATCTGAGATTAAAAGTCCAAATTATTAGTTTCAAAGGTCAGAACACAGTTCTAAAATACACTATCAAAAATAGAAGAAAAATGTTTAAAGAGCAAATGTATAAAGACATTTGAAGGCAAATGTGAGGTCAAAATATGAATTAAAATTTTAAACTGTGAGTCTAATAGGTCAAAATATGGGATTAAAAAACCAAAGGGGTTGTATATGTCAAAATATGAGCTAAAATTCAAAATAATGAGTTTAAAAGTTAAAAAAAAATACGACTTGAACTTAATATTGTGAGTCTAAAATGTCAAAATATGATATAGAAAGTAATATTATGAATTTAAAATGTCAAAAAAGAGCTTTTGGAATTCCCCCTTGTGGGACTAATAAAGGAATATCTTATTTAAAAATTCAAAATAATGACTTTAAAGGTCAACAAATATGACTGCAATTTAAAATTGTGAGTCCAAAACTGTAAAATATGACATAAAATTTTAAATAATAAGTGGAAAACATAAGAAAATTTAAAACTGTGGATCTAGAAAGACAAAATATGACATACATTTTAAATTGTGAATCTAATAGGTCAAAATATGGGATTAAAAATCCAAAGTTAGGGGTTTTAAATGTCAAAATATGAGCTGAAATTGAAAGTAATGAATTAAAAAGTAAAAAAATATGACTTAAAATTGTCAGTCTGAAACGTCAAAATGTGACATAAAAAGTAAAGAATATGAATTAAAAATGTGAAAATATGAGAAAAATTGGAAATCATGAGGTAAAAAGTCAAAGTAAGGGGTTAAAAGCAAAATTAAGGAGTTGAAAATGTCACCCTCTAAAAAGGCAAGTGTAGATCCCCATTCTCTACCTAACCTAAGATCCCTGCTCTCTGCCCTGTAGTGTCTATTAAACCATTCCTGTCTACACTAAAAAGCCTCTGCCATGAAGCTACAACACATCTTTGTCTCCACATTCAGGAGTGAGATGGTCCAGCACTGGCTCTGATCAGACTTATAATCCATTTTCACAGCTTTAAGCCCACTTTCACCACTTCAATTTGCCACTTTTTGCTCATTTTGCCCCATGTCACCAGTTTTAGTCTCTTTTATCCTGCTTTTTGCTGTTTTTCCCCTTTTATTGCCACTTTCCTTCCATTTTTTCCACTCTTTCTTCTTTTTGCCCGTTATAGTCATTTCTCACCCATTTTTGCCACTTTCTGTCCTTTTTTGCCACTTTTTCTTTCCATCTTTACACCCTATTAATGTAATTTTAAGCCCCTTTTACCCATTTTTGTCCCTTTTTCCATTTTTTCCCAATTATAATCAATTTTTACAGCATTGAGCCCACTTTTGCCATTTCATTTTGCCACTTTTTGCTAATTTTTGCCCCATTTCACCAGTTTTAGCGTCTTTCATCCTGCTTTTTGTTATTTGCAATGTTTCCCCCTTGTTTGCCATTATTTCCCACTTTTCACACATTTAATCTGCCTTTTGCCTTTGAAAACCACTTTTCCCCATTGTTGCCCATCTGTCCTACCTTTTTGCTGCTTGTTTTCTGCCTTTGTCACTTCTCACTCATTTATTGCTGTTTTTGTTGCTTTTTGATTGTTTGTGCCACCTGTATCTTTATTGTCTCTTTAAACCCCTTTTTTTTGCCATTTTATGCCTACTTTTTTCTTTTTCATCCACTTTCACCCCTTTTTGCCACTTTTCACCACTTAGATCAGGGGTTCTCAACGTTGGGGTTGGGACCTCACTGGGGGTCGCAAGACACTGAAAGGGGGTCTCCAGATGCCTTTAAAAAACTAGGAATATTTTTTAATCGACACTGTTGCCACTTCACAGCAATTTTGCCAACTTTAACAGACTTTTACCACTTAAAACCCATTTTTTGGTCCATTTTTAACCCTTTCCACCACTTTTTTTCTGCCTGTTGTTGCCACTTCGAACCCAAATCTTGACACTCTGCCTATTGTTGCCTCTTGACCCATTACTGCCACTATTAACCTCTTTTACCACTTTTTACGCCACATTTCATACTTTGATATGCCCATTTTTGCCAGTTTAACCCATTTCTGACTATTTCTGCCTCAGCTAACCCTTTTCTTTTTGCCAGTTTATATTAATTTTTCATCCCATTTCACCAAATTTCTGCCTATTTTTGCTACTTTAACGCCATTTCAGCCACTTTTTAATTCCTTTTTACCACTTAATATGCCAGTTTTTTGCCACATTAACCAAAGTTTGCCATTTTTGGTTATTTTTTTTAGCCACGTCTAGATATTTGTGTCTTTGATCAGAGTGGTTATTATTCAGGTTAAATATAAAATACCACAGCTGAACTTTACAATGGACCAGGGTTTTGCTGGCCCCCAGTTTAGCTGCCCCCCCCAATGTGCGGCCTTGTCTCCACATCACTATTCTAAAAAGTTCATGGCTGTGTTCAACCGACTTCAGGTACAGTGGGGGTCCCCGGTCTCTGACACCTTTATTTTGGGGGTCACGGGCTGAAAAGGTTGACAACCCCTAACGTAGATTGTGGCTCTTGCGAAGTTATTTTTCAATAATTTGGTTCTTTGCTTGAGCAGGGTTGAGTAACACTGCTTTAGACATATTCTACTGATGTGGACATGCATCTGTGCTACATCAAAGTTAATACGGCTGTCCATTTATCATGTTCCTGTCTGTCATGGTCCAGAACCACACATGGAAAAATGAGTCATGGCACACATGCAGGCTGTCTAAAAGCCCTGACTTTTTACAGGCCAGTCTTTGCTGCAGGAGTGGCTCTTTAACCTGGACTGAACCAGAGGAGACAGCAGTGACTATTATGACTTTATCTTGTTTTTTCTCATTTTTGTTACAGCAAAAATGTATTTTGATTCCATAATCAGTGTTCAAACTCAGTCCCAACAAGGGCTGGGTTCTGGATCTAGGTCTAACCTGAGAGCCTAACAGGGTCAACTCTGAACCAGAAACTGTCAACCTCATCTTCAACAGAGATGAATTATGGAATTACAGAAAACTGTCCTCCAGTGGAGATTTTGGTGTTTTGTCAGAATCATGAAAGTCCATCAAGCAGGATCCCCAAACATGAGATAGGGGACTGGGTAAGAGCTACGTGAATGAAAATCAGTACACATGTGTGCCATGATTAGATGAAAAGAAAAGTCTCTGAGGGCCGTCCTCTAAAATGTACAGGAAGTGCACTACAAACAGCTAAAGGTCAAATTTTGATGTTTTGGGTGATTCACAAGTTTCATATTTTAACAGACTGGTCTGAGGGGTTTTATCTGACTGACTCCAGATTTTTGTTGCTCATTCTAGACAACCTGGAGATGTAAAGTTGTAGGAACTGTGAGTTTTCTCCACAGGGTGGCGCTGTGACCAGAGCCCAAACTTAAACTACTTTTTCTTGTATATTTCTTGCTGTGAAATTTAATAAATAATGCATTATACCTTTTTTATGCTTCTGTCAATCATCACCAAACTTCACAGGAATGATCACACATTGATCCTGAATACATTCATACATCAATATCATTACTCTGTCACAGCGCCCCCTTCTGGCAATTTGAACATTTCTGCCTCTGATTTTTAAAATGTTCTCTTTAAATATTCAGCCCCAGCACACCATTCAACCTAGGCTTATGATTTTTGGTGTGCATGTGTGTCATCATCAGACCTACACAAAAGCCTCCTGGACCCATTCCCAGATCCCAACAGGAAGTCCACTGGCTTCATCTAAATTTTAAAATAAGGCACTTTTTTTGGTGCCAAATGACTTAAGCTGACTTAAAAAAGTAGTGAGTAATGAGAGGGTCTCTAGAGATGTAAAGGAGTAAAAGTCTGATATTTAGCTGTCAGATGTAGAGGAGGTAAAAAAAAAAACCCTAACCCTAACCCTTCTCCAACCAGCTCTAACAATTGAATTTCAGTGAGGTTTCCAGCTGTGTGTGTTGTTCTGAGCTTAGATAAAGACATCAGAGTGTTGTTGCTGATTCTGGGTTCATTCTGAGTTTTTTGCTCTTAAAGAATCAGGACAGGAGAGAGATGGACAGTTTCTGCTCATTTATTCTCATCAGGTAAGAACCAACAGGTGTTCAGAGCTCAACCAGACTGGATTTAGAAAACCTTCTGGTCTCCTTGTGGAGCTCCTTCTACATGATCAGAGAGGCTGGTGTTTACCATCTAAAGAGATCATGTTGATGATCAGCTGATTGGTCCTGGTGGTCTACTGAACAGGACGGATCTTCATGCTGAATCTCTTCAGAGAGTAGTCATGGCTTTTCCATTGTTTCCACTCCACTCCTACAGCATAAAGAGTGCCATCAGCCCCCCAGCGATAAACCCCGTTTGGATTGGTGTTATGACAGCGATTATACCAGAACGCCCCCAAGTATGTTTTGGCACAGTTGCCAGACAACTTGTCCTGGTCTTTGTCAAAGGTGGAGAACTTCATTCCATTGTGACCGGTCAGAGAGTCTCCTAGAGAAACACCAGAACATCAGGATTTTAGACATTACTGCAGACATGAAGACCAAACAAACCATCAGAGTCACCAACAGTAAACACATCTTCTCCTTCATTACTATAAAAACAAGAACAGACGTCCTCACAGGTCGTCCTGAAACCAAAGAGAACTTCTGACTCACCGGCGCCTCCATCCTTGAATCCAGAAACATGCAGGGTGTATCCGTCTGTCTCAGAGTCGATGGAGAAGGAGGTGTAACGAGCAGACGCCGTGTTTCCATCAAAGTCCTCCATGTCCACCAGCAGCTCGAACTTCCTCCTCAGAGTCAGGTGGAAAATATTTTCAAGACCTGAGAAATCAAACACAGAAACATGAAGGAGAGGATGAGTTCCCCTTCATTAGGTCAGATTCTAAACGTCCTAGTTTGATATGTCAGCGTCATCAATCATCTCTGGACTTCCTGGTTTTTCTGTCTTACCGAGCCAGTACTCTCCAGCAGCGCTCCCAAAGCCCATCTTATACTGATCCCAGGGTCTGTAGAAGTTCACCGAGCCATCCATCCTCCTCTGGAACACCTGGAGGACAGGATGGAGGTTAGTTAGCTAAAAGACAAGGGGTCTGTTCAGAAAGTCCAAAAAATGACCTCCTGAGTCCTTTCCTCTCCACTTCTCCTTAACCTTGGTGAAAAACGTCTCAGGGTCAAGGAAAGGTGGGAGTGAGAGGATATGAAAGGAGAGCAGTGGTGATTAGGGAATCTGACTGCTCTTTCATAATGCTCATTAGAGCTTGGATTAAAGTGTGAAGGATTGAGCTGACACTCACCGTCCATCCTCCTCCCTCTGAGTCCATGTCACAGTACACCTGGAAACACAAGCACAGTTAGGATCAACACACTGATCAGTACTGCTGGGGTCTGCCGCCTGGTTTCCACTGGTGTTCAATTATCTGTAAATAAACAGACGATGCCCCCCTAAGCTGTTAAACTACATGTAGCCATTGGAGAGAGAGGATAATATTGTTCCATTTTTCATGAACATGTTAGATATTGAATAATGTTAAATATTCAGTTAGTGTCCTGGTACCCTAGACTATCAACAGTCCTAGATGATGGCTTAGGGTCCCAGGTCCACTTCTGAGCATCCCTATGTTAGAACATGGTGTTTGTTCTGGACAGACCATGACTAACACAGAGGTCCAATGCCAAAGCACCACTTGGGTTCAGATTAGGCAGGCTGTTCCCCTCAATCACTCCCTCCAGGTGTCTCCATCATTTCCCACATGGGCATTGAAGACTGTTAGAAGGACGATGGAGTCTCCAGGCGGCACCCTTGCAGGACCCCACTGTGAGACTCCAAGAAGGCTGGGTACTTCAAGCTGGTGCATGAGCACCAACAACAGTCAGAGTCTTGTCCTCTGAAACCTGCAGTTGCTACGAGATGACCCTCTGGTCCACCGGGGAAAAGTCCAACATAGAGGCTACCAGCCGGGGGCTTGTGAGAATCCCCACACCCATCTGGCACCCCTCACCCTGAGCAACTCCAGAGTACGACAGTGTCCAGCCTTTCTCCAGGAGTGGGGTTCTGGATCTAGAGCTGGACCCTGCAGGTAGTAGGCCCACAGGTTTGGTGGCTGCATGTATCCCTCTAGTCCCCTATCCCCCTACCCCAGGTCTGGCTCCCTGGGGGTCCCCTGGTTTCCCTCTTTGGGTGAGGTGTGTCCCCTAGTGCCAACTCAATCTCAGCATTGCTCTTCTGTAACCCACTTGTTCCCACCCTGGGGTCTGAGACCCCCTTAAAGGTGCACCATAGATTTCAGAAGGGTTCACGGCTCTGTCTGCTTCTGGTCAGTAAGATTAAAGACTAGGAACCACCGCTCTAACCTGCAGCCCAGAGAGGCTGAGGCTTACCTGGGCAGCAGACGTGGCTCCGATGGGGTAGATGGTGTACACTCCGCTGGGTCGGCTCTTATCTTTATGGATCTGACTGCAGTCCAACGGCAGTAAGGGATAACAGCTGATGAGCTGAGGAGCCAGGAGACAGACGAGGACTGGAACCAGCTGGAATAAAGGCTCACAATTTTATTTTACAGTCATTTTCTGAGGAAGACTGCAGGAACTCAGCAGTCCAACCAGTCAAGGTAACACAAAACCCTGCTGGTCTGTCAATAAGAAAACACAGAAAAATATATCTTTGGTTTATCTGAGACAGGACAGAGAAAAAACAAACATCTATAAAGTTTCCAGAATCACATTAAAGTTTTAATCTTTAAAGTTTGTATTGGTCTGCAGATCAATTTAAAGAACCCAGAAAGACCAACAGAGTCCAACAAACACACTGACAGCAGCTCTACATGTTTGGTTCTACATGAATATAACAAAGGAGAGAATTATTCAGACATTTATGTTTTATATTACAGTACTATCATCCTCAAACAGCCTCTAACAGTTAGCTCTCTACCTACCTTCATGGTGGAGTCTTTGCTGAAGTGAGCTGATGAAGATCAGACTGTAGAAGAGAAAGCAGTGATGAGTCTGAGTCGGCCAAAGGCCCAAAGTGATCCCAAATAAAGAGCAGTTAGGGAGCAGAAGGAGCCGGTTCTTGTTGCTGAGCAGATCACTGAGAGAGTAGTAATGTTTAGTTCATGATCGATCCATCTCTATGTACCGACTCTTTTATGAATCATGGAGGCCGACTCCAGAGAGCTTTTTCCCTCCTTTTGTTAACCTTAATGACATGATAGAAAACAATGGTTGTCTGTTCTGTGAACTGCTATGCCACAGGCACACCCAAGCAGTAACCAGTCTCAGCTTAAACACCGTGGTGTTTAGTTGATTTAGGGTTAGTGTACCCATTAAGCCCAGGCACCATTTAAGCCCATTTACAACTTTGAAGTCAATTTTTTTTAAAAAGAGGGGCCTTTCTAATGCTTTACATTATTTTGTCCAATCACACAATTTCTTAATTATATGTCAGTTTTTGTTTTACACCAATCACATTTGTGGATACTGAATAAGGCCCGCCTACATTTGTGCAGTCTCAAGGAGGCTCAGATAAAGTCGCCTCAAGACTTTGGTGTTTTGGGACCCCTCAGAAAAACCTCTTTTCAACTATTTTCAGCCACTGACTTGGTAAATACATTCATATTATGTAATTTGAGAGATTATTGATTTGTTTTTTGTGTATAAACAAGTAGTTTTTTGTCATTTCTTACCATTTAGTTTTATGTGAAGAGATGAGTCATGCTAGCTAGCGTAGTGAGCTAATAACTAGTCAGTACATGTAGCCCTACTGATAGATACACTGCTGAAGGATTCTGCTTCAAATTAAGACACATAAAAGGGTTTGGGTGGGTGAAATATTTTCAAAAAATGTGTTTTTTCCAAGGTGGGCTTAAATGGTACAGTGACCCAAAAAACAGCTAGTGTAAGCTAACTTTGAACAAGAACTCCTCGATAATTCAGAAAGTTTGGCAGAAGAGCGATAACTGTGATAGCAAGTTTTACAGCATATTTAGGCTACAGGCATTTCTTTATACATTTGTTTCATTTTGGTGAGAAAATATCTTTATTTCTCTGGTAGTCACTGTAGAACCATTTAAGCCCATCTTATGTGTTTCAATAGGAAATAATGACATTTTTGATAGCTTTTCACTGTAATCCTGTGTTGGATGTTGTCATACTAACTTCATTAACACGAGTACATCACAGATCACACACTGCCCAGAAGAATTGTTATGTCAGTATAATTTGCATAATAATTTGTTAACAGTGAGAAAAATGCCAACAAAATGGAAGAATTACAGCAACTGTCCTAAAATTATCATTGTTGTAAACCAAACATTAAATCCAAGTTCAGTAAGATATTGTTGATGCACTGTAATGTTATTTAATACTTTTAAAAACAAACACATTTTTTAATTTTGTCAATATTGAATAAAATGTTCAATGAAATGTTAAATAGTGAAGCCAGTGAAAATTAGTTTTAGGCCTACTTAGTCATGTTTGAGGTGGTCCATTGTTACAAGCCAAACATTAAATCCAAGTTCAAAAATATACATTGTGTTTAACATGCATAATATGTATGAATATGTGTATATAATACATTTTTATATTTCTGTCAGTAAATGTGGTTGTGGGCTTAAACGGTACTTCAGTACCAATTAAGCCCATGCCAGACTTTTGATTTAATTTCTTTAATCTGTTCTTTAACATATGCATAAGTGAATAAATGTACTTTCAAATGAGAGAATAATCCTTCATTTTAACTAATGATCATGTTAATAAACCATCTTAGTATCTATGAAAAATATGTGAACTTAGATTTTGGTGGGCTTAATGGGTACACTTACCCTAATAAAACCAACATGGTACTGCACACAAAGTTGTTAGGGACTGGAAGGAGCAGACGTTCCCATCACTAAAATACTGGTGTTTTTACTCCCTAGCTCCCTAACCCAGTATAGTCAGAAGAGAACCATGAAGTAGTGCTAAATGAAAAGGAGCAGAAAGCGTCTCATCCAATCTCAGAGAAAGAGCCTGAATCTCCATCATTAATGCTTTTCTCCCCTCTACCTCCATCTCTGTGTTTGCTCTCACCTTATAGAGTTCTGCAGCTCACCTGAGTCTTCGTGAGTCTTCTGGAGTCTTCGTGAGTCTTCTGGAGTCTTCTGGAGTCTTCGTGACTTCTGATCGAAGCTTGAAGTCTGAGATTCTGTGAGTTCATTTATACTCTCTTCTGTCGATCCCTCCCTTGACAAACTTCGTGTGACAACAGCTGCATTTAGGTCATTTCCTCTTGGCAGTTTCCAAAATGTCATAAAGAAGAAAACTTAATAACCACACATGACAGACCTGTTTACCCATCCAAACACATAAAGACCTCAGCATAAATGAATCCTGAATCCTGTTTGTATTCAGTCATGGTAAACATTCACGTACCTCCCTGTAGCATATCTAATAATATCAAGAAAGAGAACATGGCCCTGTAATCGTAGGAGAAGAGAGACTGCACATGTGTGGTGTTGCAGTGTGTCAGTGAGACATTGCCTTCAGTCTCAGTTTAGAAAGCTGAAATAGAGAAAATATGGACTCATTGTGAGCAAAAGTTATTTTCACGTTTTTGTAACGTTATGACGGATAGAGGAGGCCATACCACGCGACACAAAGAGAAGAAAGAAGCCACAATATAATATAAGCTCAATATAACAGAGGTCTTTCATTACATGTTGAACGATTTTAAACTCAGTCCTCAACAGTTCTGCAGTGACATTAACAGACTGGGCCCAGAAAGTCGAGGGGATTCCCACAGAAATAAAGTTTGAGAATGAGCAAAGTACATCTGTTTTAGAAACTGTGTGGGATCAGCAGTGTTGGTCAAGTTACTTGGAAATAGTGATTAGTTACTGATTAGTGATTACTTCTCCAAGAAAGTAATCCAGTTACTTTACTAATTAGTTATTTTGAAATGTAATTAGTTACTTTACTAATTACTTTACTTAGTTACTTTTCAAAAACATGATGCACAACCTGAATAGACTATAAATCAATGCCTGCCTCTGATTCTCTTACATGCTAGGGCGGCCTTGTTGCGCTGTAAAGTGGGATTAATCCAGTGAACTGTTACACCCACAAAACTTTTATAATTTACCGTCCAGATGTCAGCAGTGTTGGAAACAAAGTCTACATCTCTGAGTGCAGCCTTCAAATTAACGTCCATTATGTCGTATTTTCTCTCAAGGTATGTTGCAAATGACTTTCTCTGCGTCAGCTTGACAACGCTTTTGGTCGGTATTTTTTCTACGATGCGTCAGAATGATTCAGAGTCTACAGTGGAAATGAGCAACATGTCTTCGACAATATAGCCAGCGACGAGCCTCTTCAGTTCAGCGCCACTAAGTCCTGTCGCCCTTAAGTCTATTTTCACCTGTTTAGCAGGAGAGGGGCCCTCGGAATTGGATGTGGTAGCCGCAGCGGTCATGTCAGAGGGGGTCTCCGGGGGTTTTTCAGTGAGTTTCACATTCCTGTGCGGGGTTGCTAGGTGCTATGCTCAGATTTGAGGTGGAATTTTTCTTTCCATGCAGAGTGTTCAGCGTACGGTAATGTTTTTGTCATCTTTTACCTAGTCAAACTCAAAGTAATGTCGGTACTTCCAAGCATTAAACGCTGCATGTTCCTGCTCTCTCCTGCGCTCCATGTTGTCTTTTGTTGATCACTACATGTTTCTGTTGTTTACCACTGACGTCGCGCCACTCATACGTCATTGTCACGCGCGACTCATGAGACAGTCTCACAAAACGAAATCACGGTTTAGTAACGCAGCCTGCTTGTGGTAAAGTTACAGTATTTTTGCAATTGTAATCCCTTACTTTACTCGTTACTTGAAAAAAGTAATCGGATTACGGTAACACGTTACTTCTAACGCGTTACTGCCCATCAGTGGGGATAAGTGGGAAAATGATCTTTCACATTTATTTTCTGGGTGCAATGATTCATTTAATGATGCATTTCTGAATGAAATAATTTCTCTAAAAGACAGAAAAGAATTTGAAATGTTATCTGATATAAACAACACCAATAGGTTTATGAACGCTAAGTTTTCAGCAGATGGTAAAAAGAGGTGAAAAGTGTTATAGAAAAATGTAAACTGAAGAAGACTACTGGGTTTGATGACATTTCATAGGAAGTACTGGAGTCACCAAGGCTGTTCAGTATATTACCCGACTTATTTCAGTTCCGTGTTGATAACAGCATTATTCCAACACGGTGGCTTAAGACTGTCATTAAACACATCTCAGAATCTTTGAAAACGACCCCAGGATTCCCCTCAACTACAGAGGTATTAGGGCGCTTTCACATTAGGCCCAGTTGTTTCAAACCGCGCCGCGGCACGATTCTTCCCCTTCCCCCTCCCTCCTGGCATGCTGTCACACTCGCAACATCGAACTGTGCCAGGGCGCACTTATGTATTTACTCAGTCTGAAACAGCAGGTGGCGGTATGCACATAGCTGGTTTACAACCCCACGAAGGAGGAGAAAGAAGAAGAAGCTACCATTGCAACCACTGGGGTTATGACCTGAGCAAAGATTGTTTTTGTTTTGACCTGGCAAAAACTTAGCTTTTTATTCCCAATTTTTGCCACTTTTATCCATCCCCCCCCATTTTTGCCACTTTTCACCCATTTAAGCTACCTTTTGCTATTAAATAGCAGCTGTTTCCTATTTCTTTGCCCATTTTTGCCACTTTTATCCCATTCTTGCTCTTTTTCACAATTTGTTGCTCTTTTAAGGTACCTTTTTCCAGTAAAGACCACTTGTTTTTGATGTTTCTCTTTCTGTTTTTGACAATTTTTGCCACTCTTGACTGCTTTTTGCCTACAGTAGTCAATTTCTACCAATTTTTAAAAATTTTTAATGTTTTTGCCAATTTTGGACCATTTTTTGCCAACTGTAACTCATTTTTTTTGGTCACTTCTCACCCATTTTTACTACTTTCTGACCCGTCTTTGACTTTTCTCCCCATTTTCACCCCTTTTCACACATTTTTGCTGCTTTTTGACCATTTTTGCCACCTTTGATGTATTTTTTTTGCTACTTAAGCTGTTTTTGCCACTTTTCACCACTTATATTGAGGCTCTTGCAAAAGTATTTTTCAACAATTTGGCTCTTTGCCAGAGCAGGGTTGAGTAACGCAGCAAAAAAGGATGGAAAGAGACAAAATGGGGAGAAAAAGTGGAAGAAGAGTCAGAAAGTAGCAAGTTACAAAAGATAAGTTACAGGTGGCAAAAAATATGAGTGAAAAGTGACTTCATCCATGGATGATTAACATCACTTTTTAAGATGCCAGCACCTTCGTTCTTCATATCTGCACATCTGCTACAGTTCAGAGGATTAAATGGGCTCGTGCTGTGCAGATACAGCAGTTTTTGAGGTGACAGGAGACTTTTATGCACTTTTCAGTGCTTACATTGTGGCTCTTGCAAAGGTATTTTTCAACAACTTGGCTCCTTGGTTGAGCAGGGTTGAGTAACACTGGTCTAAAGTGTGTGGGACTGTAGGTCCTGTTTGTAAGACAGAGAAAGTGGTAGAGGATGGTAGTAGTTTCTTTAGAGCTGTAGCTAAGGCAGGTAGTGGTAGTCAGACATGTCATGGTCAAACTAGATTAGCTGTTGTTTAACATATAGAATAGATATGTCTCACTGAATGATTATATTCAATGAGACGTATTGCAGTTTGTTGCTACCTGCCTGTGAATGTATATCTTCCTGAGCCTTGTGGTGCATGTGCCAACCGTCCACAGGCATCTTGACCAACACCTCAGCCCTGAGAAAACATCCAGCCAGAAGAACAATATCCCCTCTGTTTGCAGCATCATCAGTAACACACCCTCTTCCAGCCCAGCTGGCATATGTTTGCATATAAGTATATTACAGTGGGCTGACGGTCACATGGCCTTTGGCTACGTGAGGCTCCAGCCTTGAGGAAGTTCCTGAGAAGGCAGATGTTTACTAGACCAGGAGGAATGATCAATGTGATAAACGGGAGAAGGAGGGCTTGGACTCCTGCCTGGACTCAAACACTGTTCAGTTCCAGTTAAGTGTTTTGGTATTAATTAAGTGTGTAGTTAGGTGCACATAGACACATACTACATGCACACTTACAGTCATGGATGAAAGTATTGGCACCCCTGGAATTTTTCCAGAAAATACACCATTTCTCCCAGTGATTGTTGCAGTTACAAATGTTTCTGGTATACATGTGTTTATTTCCTTTATGTGCAGTGGAACAACACAAAAAAACAGAAGAAAAAAGCCAAAATTGACATAATTTTACACAAAACTCAAAAATTGGGCCGGACATATAACATATATACTAGAGCTGGGCAATTAATGGCAAATTAGATTAAATTGCAATATGGCGTGCGGCAATATTCAAATCGCAGACAGTGCGATATTTCTTTAACCTGAAATGTGTCAAAATCCCAGTTTGTTACAGTCTTTTCTTCTTTTTAATGCTTTATACCAGTGTTTCTCAACCCTGCTCAACCAAAGAGCCAAATAGTTGAAAAATACCTTTGCAAGAGCCACAATCTAAGAGGTGAAAAGTGGAAAACACAGCTTGAAGTAGCAATAGAAATAATTTAAAGGTGGCAAAAATGGTGAAAAAGCAGCCAAAATGGGTAAAAAGGTGCAAAAAGTGTGGGGGAAAAATGGAAAAAGGGTCAGAAAGTAGCAAAAATGGGTGAGAAGTGAGAAAAAAATGAGTTACAGTTGGCATAAAATGGTCCAAAGTGGCCAAACCCTGGCAAAAAAGAGTGAAAATTGACTACAATGGGCAAAAACTAGGAAAAAGTGGTATTCAATGGCAAAAGAGAGCTTAAATGGGTGAAAATGAGAAAGGGTAAAAAGGGGCAAAAATGGGATAGAAGTGGTAAAAAAATGGGTTTAAAGTCACAAAAAAGTGTCAAAAGTGGCAAAAAGTAGGAAAACAGTGGTTTTCAAAGGCAAAAGGTTGGTTAAATGGGTTAAAAGTGGGAAAAATGGTGAAAAGACAGAAAGGATTTGATTTCCATTCATGGATTTGCCAGAGAACCTGAATTTCCAGGATGCCACTGAATGCATCAGAGACACAGCCCCTTAAAATTTTGTCTACGTGTGCAACAAACTTTAAAGCCTGGATGGTGTGACTAACCTTGCAAAGCAGATGGATACGCCCGTTTCCTTGTTTCTCACTGGCGAATCCATCTTGCAAAGCTCCCATCTGGGCGGTACTTTCAGGCGCAGCAGAGACGTGACGTAAACAAGCAGCAGCAAGAGCTGGTGCAGTTATGGAGGAAGAGATTAGCGTGGATGCTGCTAAAGCGCCAGTTTTATCAGAACTTGACGACATTTCTTGGTTAAAAGAAGAACGAAGAACAGCAGTGAGTTGTTTTCTTTTCAAAAACAACAAAAGTCGAGTACTGACATGTCTATAGTCGCCATGTTTCGCGTTATTCTTCAGTAGCTGCGCACGCGCAGCTCAATAGTGGCTACGTCACGTGTTTTGTTGCCCTGATTGGCCCGTAGAGATGTGACAGACAGAACATTCATCCAGTCACACTCAGAGTTTTTTTCAAAGCCTCTGCCTTTTCTCAAATGTTTCCTATAGAAGCTTTCACAGATGGATGTGTAAAACACATCCATCTGGCGTGTCGGGTTATGGTGTGACTGCGTTTATACGAAACACGGATGGCGTGACTGCAGAGGGCAAAAAGTAGGAAAGAAGTGGGATTTAATGGCCAAAGGTAGCTTAACTGGATGAAAAGTGTCAAAAAATGGTATAAAAGGGCAAAAAAATGTTTCCCTTTTTTAAAGGTTTTCTGAGGGAAAAATATATATATAAAATAAATATAAATTATATTATAAATTATATTAATTATACTTTTATATCATTATATATAAATATATAATGAGGACATAAAAGAGCCACTAATAATCACATGTTCAGTATGACTGCCTTTAAGTTGCTATCAGTCTATTCATTTTGCTCCATGCAGAAGTTAGCAGAGCAAATCCCTTTTTTTTTCTGGTTGATGGTTCTGCGCCTCCCCTGGAGTTCTGTGGCGCCCCCTAGGGGAGGCCCGCCTCACACGTAGAAAACCGCTGGTGTACATCAATAAACACAGCTTCTCTGTCCTGTTCATTATCTACAGCTGCTGCTCTGTTTTCTACAAACTTCACTAAATCATATTTATCAATAAAAACATCAAGTTTGTTTACAAATAATTTCTCAAGAATTTTAGAAAATGGAGGCAGCAACGCAACAAAAAGACAATAATTTATCACCAAACTTTCAGTCTGATTTATTCACATTTACTGAGAACGCCCAGTGTGACCTGTTAGTCACTTCTTTGACACTAGGGGGCGGTGCTGTAGAAAAAATGACAGAAATGTGTGCTATGAGGAGTGTTTGGTCTGTTTCCTGCCCCCATAATTTTCCTTTGAGGGGAAAAAGGTCTGTGTTCTTGTAAATGTTCCATGTGTTTTAGAACAGTAGTTCTTTTTCAGGACTGTGTGTGTGTTTGTGTGTGTAAAAGTGAATAAAGAGGCCACATTTTATTATTTTTTGGAGTGTGGAGATCAGTCAGATTGACCACCAGGTTCTTGGTCCCCCCTTCCTCTGGTGAGCAGGTCTTAGAGGAGTCCTGGTGGTGCCAGACTTCTTCCATTAGAGGATTATTGTGAGTCACTCCTCTGTGGCGTTTTTGGCCAGTAGCCTTCCTGGTAGGCCGTTAAGCATCGCCACCACTCGTGCATGAACAGAGCCCGGGTGTGTTGAAGGTGTCATGAGGAAGGTTATATAACTCATCAGAGGCACATAGAGGAGGGGTGTCAAACTCAAGGCCCGGGGCCCAAATCCGGTCCATGGTACAGTTATACCCGGCCCACAAGACCATGAATACTCCTGTTGTAACTGGCCCACCAGTAAAAGGTCTGCAGAGTTCTTCAGTGTAAAAATGTAAATCTCAGTAATTCAAAGTATCCTGAAGTCATAAAACTGTAAAAAAGAAAAGAGAAGAAATAATTATTACTATGAAATACATCATCAATATATATTACTATATTACTATTTAATGTCATATTTAGACCTTTAAGATTCACAATTTTAAATTCTGTCATGTTTTCACCTTTTAAACTCGTGATTTTAAATATATTCTCAAATTTTGACCTCTAAAACTTACCAAATTCCTGTATTTTGACCTTTAAAACTTATGATTTTGACTTTTTATCCGATATTTGAAATTTTAAAATGTATTACTTTGAATTTTATTTCACATTTTCATGGATAAAACCCTGATTTTATCTCATACTGTGACCCTTCAAACTATGATTTTGAAATTCTTAATCATAGTTTTACTGATAAAACTCATGATTTCCAGTTTTATCTCAGAATTTGACCTTTAAAACTTATTATTTTGAATTTTATCTCCTATTTTGACTGAGAAACTCGTGACTTCCAGTTGTATCTTGTATTTTGATCTTTAGAACTCATCATTTTGAATTTTATCTCGTATATTTGACTTAAAAACTCATGATTTTGACAATTTATCTAATATTTTGAATTTGAAAATGTATCATTTCTGAATTTTGTCTCATATTTTGACTGGTAAAACCCATGATTTACAATTTTTTCTCATATTTGACTGAGAAACTTTGGATTTCCAATTTAATCTCTTTATAGCACATTTAAAACTCATGATTTTGACTTTTTTACTTTTATATTCTGAAGCTTAGATGTATTATTTTGACCTTTAAAACTCATGATTTTGAATTTATCTCGTGTAATTCCCTTTTAAAAACTTTTTTTGACTGTTAATTTCATGTTCTGACCTTTTGATCTTATAAGTTTGACTTTTTATCTCGGATTTTTAGCCTTCAAACTCATCATTTAGACTTTTATTTCTTTTGTAAATACATTTAAAATAATATTTTACTGAAGGACGAACTTTAATCACACACGTAACCAGATAAGGCCTTTTTAAAGTGATTAAACGTTATTTTTAAAGGGAGTTGTTTTGGTAAAGAAAGGGTTATGTTTACAGTTGGAAGATGACGTCAGTGTCAGCTGTGCCTCGCGCAAGCGCTGTCCGCGTGCACGCACGTGTGTGTTTGCGTGCGTGTAGGTGTGCGGATGATTCAGCAGCTCGTGCAGCAGCAGTCAGCCTCAGCCCTCTGCTCATGGACAGCACACGGATTTACCTGAATAACCCCACATTTCTCCTGATCCGTTAACCGCTGCAGCTAACCGTGAACCCCTGGAGATCATAGATGTGAACGGGAGACCCCGTAGTGTTCGGAGGTGTTTAGGCCGGAGAGAAGCAGCGACAACACCGCAGCGAGGACGGCTCTGCCCCGCTGTCCTCTCGGCTCCCTCCCGGTGGATTTTATCGCCTTTGACGGGACTCTTATCGCCTCGTGTGGTTTTTTATCGGACTCTTTGTGTTTGGATTTAATTAAACGTCTCCAGTTTAACACCTAGCAGCTCTCATTCAACCACCTTCACGGCGACATTTCCGCGTTTTGACGTCTGATGCTTCGTCTACCCGGCAGGTGAGTTTCAGTCACACACCGACAGGATTTCGTCACTTTAGCACAACCACGTAGCATTAAAAAATAATAAATATATACTCTTTGAACCACATACGTCCTCCATTATCACCTTACAGGTGAAACAGGGGCATTTTCTAATGCCGTAACGTCCATTAACGGCTGTTTTAATGACAAGTGACGGTAAACTCATTCAGACCACACCACGGCAATGGGAGCCTTCCTTCAGCTAAACGTTCATGAAAACCATTCAAATACACCCTGATATACACCAGTATAATAAGAAGCTGCTTTATAATCCGTCGTCATAATATATTAATTACCATGTAACGATCCTACCAACCCAAAAGCATACTATTAATGGAAAGTCATGGGACAAAATGACACTGTTGAAAATGACTCACCGTTAATGTTTGTGATCGATCCAGTACAACCCTGAGCAAATACTTTCTTTACTAGGACAATTCAAATGTGTTTAATCAAATTTTTAAAGTCTGACAGAAATGGTACAGTCTTAAAGCATCATATTTTTCGGGTAAATGTAGGTCATAATAATACTATCTTAAACTACATTTTATATACTATATTCTATCTGAACTATATAAAGAAAGGCAGCAGGGAAGGCAGGCATTTGCTTGGTGCCGCTGAAAAACGTTCAACCCCCAGTGGCTCAAAAAGTACAAATCTTGCAATGACAGTAGGAACCCCCCCTAAGGGGGCCCCATCTGACAGCACCTGTTAGGTTACAAGTATGAGCATTATTCCTCCTCACATCTACATGAAAACAATCCGTTAAAAACATTTTTTTTGCTTTCTAAGAAGTTCTGTGCTCAGACAATGATGTCTTGAAACAGTTGCTGTTGTTCGACAAAAGTGACCCTAAACGCTGCAGCCATGCCAGGTCAGTAAGAGGGACTGTAATTAAACAACACACCTGTCCTAACTGTGTTATGCTGTGGTGTGCAGCGTCACATGCTTGCTTTCCTCTCTGCAGTAGAGCTGGGCAATTCATCGAAAATCAGATTAAATCGCAATATGACCTGCTGCAATTTTCAAAAGCTTCAATATTTATTTTCTTTGACCTGAAATTTGTGTCAAAATAGCAGTTTTAAACTTTTTTTTTTTTTTTTTTTTTTTGCAGCAGAGATGTTATGCATGACACGTCATGCAATCATTCAGGTGCCATTTTGTTTAGAATAGCTCACAAAAAAATTCTACCTTCTTCATTTTTGTACTTTTAAAAAAATGTAACATAGGAATGGCAAAAAACCCTTAAATGCAATAATTCATACCCAATCTGCAGTACAGTATGTCCCTACTGGTGTTTGGCATTCCCAGGGGACTGGGCTTCTGGGCTTTTTCTTCGACATTGTGGAACAGTCTACCTGTTGAAATCAGGCAGACATCTTCCACTGACATATTTAACGCAAAGCTGAAGACCCACTTGTTTACTGTTGAGTATGAGTCTTGTTTGTTTTACTGATGTCCTTTTTATTGTTTCAGTATGTTTGTACATGTTTGTGGATTCTCTGATGTTTTTTATTGTCAAGTTGATTTTATCTCTATACAGCACTTTGACTGAAAGCGTTTCATAAATAAATTTATTATTATTATTATTTATACGAGTCGAAATCATCAGACTTAGACACTTGTAAAGAATTGTTCAGCCCTTGTTTAGGAAAAAAAGAAAGTTATGGAATAATCACATCAGGATTGCAATACTTGGTGGTGGGGGGGGGGGGGGGGGTGTTCCAGATTATTTTTCTAAATCGTCCAGCTGTACTCTGCATCTATTGCGGTGGCTCGGGAGGGGTGGAGGGTCTGGGACTCTTTTCTGCTCTGTAATGTACATATAGGTTAAATATATTTTAAAAATCCTGACTAGAATGTGCAATGGTGTATTAGGGCCACCCCAACAGATTGGGCAAAAATGAGGAAATTTTTGGGAATAAATAGACATTTTCAAGATTAAACAAGTGAAAATTTATAAGAAAACAACCTGAGATTCAAGAGTTTTAAAAATTGTAAATTTACAGGAAAAAAAAATCAAACCAGAAAAACTCAGAGAGCGCAGACCTCCACCATCAGCCCTATCTCCCAATAGTACAGAATCCTTTAAAAACATTCCTGGATCCAGACGGTGATCTGGATCACTCCCAAAATCTAATCAGTTCTTCCTTATGCCATTACTGACATTTCCTAAAAATGTCATCAAAATCTGTCCGCAGCTTTTTGAGTTATGTTGCTAACAAATGAACAAACTAACCCTTGGCAGAAGTTAATATCAGTGTTTAAAAATCTTAAATTTTGACATTAAAATCCCCAAAATGCCAGGTTTTTAAAATCATACATATCCAAAATTGTAAAGTCAAAAATTTACAAGAAACGGATCTGAAAACCGAGCGGTTGGGTTTTCAACTTTTCCACTCTGTTATCTCAAAAAGTCAAACTTTTGTCTGCAGACATTTAAGTTTTTAGAAGCAACAAGACATGATGTTAGGAATAAGCATGATAGAGTTCCTCTCCTGTTCTTTTCTTTTCTCTTTGTAAATTTTTTTGGACTGGTTTTCATGTGGGAAATAACCAACAGGTTAAGCTGTGTTGGAATGCCCGACCGTCTTGAATGCACCATGACAGCAGTGCGCTCGAAGCTGCGACTGTGTCACCTTTAAATGACGTCACAAGACTCAGGTGGAGGGGAACGCTGCCACTGAGAAGAAGACGCCAACTCGGACTCTACAGCTAACCAATTCCCACGGACTTGAATGAACCAGTCACTGTTTTTGAGTTGTTACCCAATCGAACTAAAACTGAACTGAAAGAAAGCTTGGGCGCGCCGAACCACGCAACGCGTGTAGGCCGGAGGCCCTGACGACCACGGCGTGCAGGTGAGCTCTCCCAGCTTGTGTTTCCAACACTAAAAACCAGTCCTGTTTTCTTTATTTTCTGGCATTATCTATTTACCCCGGTTCAGCCCATAACAATTATAAGACTGTAGCTTCCTTTTTGAAGCTCTTGATATAAAACATAATGCAACTTCAGCTTGCTAAACTTTTGCACTAAAATGTGCATTATAAAACCTTGACTAAAGTATTTAAATAGCGATGCATGATATTGAATTTTTGCCGATATCTGATATGCCGATATTTGTAGATTCATTTTAGCTGATACCGATATTGATACCGATATTTGAATATGTTTTACGTAACTAAGACTTTAGTCCTTTGAACATAATTTTAGGTTTGATGATAAAAAAGACACAAACTTTAAGTTTAAAGAATGAGAATGAATAAAGAAAAAGATCTCAACTTAGAAAGGTCTGTTGGTTCAGACTAAAACTCCACTAATTTATTAGTATATATGGCAAAATTTTACAGTTTATGTATGCTGATATGCATACCCCAAATATCGGATGTAAATACCGGCAAAAATTTTGATATCTGCCGTTACCGATATTTGGCTTTTTTTTTTTTTTTTGCTAATATCTGCCGATACTGATACCAGACCGATAATATTGTGCATCCCTATCTTTAAATTAGGGGTGCACCGATCGATCGGCCAAAATCGGAATCGGTGCCGATTTCCTTAATTTTGGGGGATCGGTGATTGGCCGATACTTAGATAAGATCGGTTTCCTATGTACCTTTACCTACTAAAATGTGAAAAATGAAAGACTAAAGGGACAGATGTGATTTAGTAGTTTGGACAGCAGTGCTCTAAACTTTTCATTTCTATTTGAGAGAACTACCTCGTGCAGTTAAAACAACAAGTTTGTATTGTTTCATGGGTATTGTTCAATGTTTTTCAATAAAATAAGATTGGAACGTTGAAGGTGTATGCTGTCAGTTATTAAAAAAAAAACGGTATCGGCCAAAATCGGAATCGGCAGGTCAGGCTTTTTAAAGATCGGTGATCGGCCAGAAAATTGCAGTCGGTGCACCCCTAATTTAAATGTCTTATCTTTAGTGCAACTGACAACATAAAACTCAAAAACACTGAAATGAGGAGACTAGAAACAATGAGTGGAGTCTTTTTGAGTGTCTGAATCAGAATAGTTTGGTACTTGTGAAGGAATGGGACACATTTGAGCTGTGAAACAATAGAACAGCAGTGCTATGGGCCATGACTTCCCATGTTGTTGTGCTTCCACTGTGAGGATTCTTATGTAAGAACGATGGTGGAGTTAAAGTGTCCCGTCTGACAGAGAGAGACTCACACTGAAGAATGCTAACAATGCTAACAACCATTTCAGTGCGTGGACGTTCCTCACACCTCTATAATCCCATTCTTAAATTCTTTGTTATAATCCCAGGTTAGCTTCTTTCCAGGGATTACAGCAGATTAAGTCCAATTAGGACTCTTACAACCAAAGCGCTGCTTCTCTTTAGTGGTCTTTGCCTGTTTGGATCCAAACTTTTGATTAATTCTCTTAAAGATTTGAGTCCCTTTGTATCGTGGATCTAGGTGTTAAGCTAGTCCTTCAGGTGTGGTTCCTCCTGCAGCGTGGTCTCTGATAGAACAGGATCTGGGTCCTGAGGGACCACAGTGACTGATCTTTGTTTCAGTCCATTACAGCCCGGCTCCGGTCCAGGTCTTCCCTATCTGCGGCTCTGTTTCTGATGTTTCCGCCCTGATGCATTTTATAACACATCATTCAGCCTCCGGCTGCCTGAGCCGCGGCTGAAATGAGGAAAACGCTTCAGCTGACAACAAAAGGCATGTCATCAAAACATTATGACATAATGCAGCTTTATAATTAGGGTTTAGGAGACATGCAATGGGGACTTTAGTACAGTATCAGCTAAAATATGGAGTTAAAGACACATTTTATAGACACATTTTTATCCTGAATGTTTCGCTACTTCCAGGACTTAAAAGTAGCTCAACATTGTTTCTTTTTTACGGTGTGAACAGTTGGAACAGTCACAGATCTTTGGCATTCTGGTAGCATGTTTCTGTGCAGAAATCTGGAGTTCTCTGCTGTGACGTGGGGTCACCTGCAAACCTGGCATAACCAAAATCAAGCAGGAACTCTCCAAAAACTCACAAGTTCAATAGATGCAAGAATAGATCTACATCGTCACCTTTAAGCTATGCTTTTATTTTGAAATTCCTCTCACATGACTGTTGATTACTTCTGCCCAGCTGAACGTCCTCAACAAGCCAGCGGTAAACGCCACTAGTCCAGAAAGGATGTCCACTCTTCTCTCAGGTTTGTGGACATACATGCTGCAGAATGGTGCCTTATTTTGCACATTTTTCGTCTGTAAACAGCCGCTTTATGAAAAGGGTTATGCCTGAAGTAGCTGAGTGTCTTCCACCACAGGCAGCAGACGTAGAGGGTAAAGTTCACTGCTGCATGACCCACTGATTGAAGCCTGACATCTCAGGTAGGGATGCACGATATTATCGGTCTGGTATCGATATCGGCAGATATCAAAATTTCTGCCGATATTTACATCCGATATTTTGCCTGTGTATTTCAGCATACATTGACTGTAAATATTGTCTATATATACTGATCAATTAATGGAGTTTTAGGCTGAACCAACAGATCTGTGTCAGTTGAGGTCTTTGTCTTTATTTATTCTCATTCTTTAAACTTTGAAGTGATTTTTAACGACTAAAGTTTGTTTCCTTGGTCATCCTCGAACCTTAAAGTGTGTCAAAAAGGACAGAAATTTCTTGTACAAAAAGCATATTTAAATATCGGTATCGGCTAAAATGAATCTGTAAATATCAGCATATTGGATATCGGCAAAAGTCCAATCGTGCATCCCTAGTCTCAGGTTAGATTTGTAAAGAAAAAAGTTGTCTGACCTTGACGTGGTTCATGCAGCACCGCCGCTGTTCTTCTACCAGCTGATGACTTGAAGAATACTCTTGACTGTCATTTGCATTAATATTTAGGAAAATCAGAGAAAAATGTCATTTGCATAATAATGTGGAATGTGGTGTATATTTTGAGGAGAATTTAAAAAATAGTTCCCCATGGAGGCTGCCATTTTGTGCATTGCATTCTGGGTAGTGATGTCATTGGGCTGCATTGTTCTTCTTTTCACATCTTTGGCATACACTCGGGCTGAAAGATGCAAATTTTCCCCCCAAAATATGCAGTTATTCCTTAACCCTTTACCTACTGAGTCTAAAAATGGTGATTTGGACATATTTTGTTATTCTGGCTGTAAAATAGTCAGGAAATGCCCTAAGTCTGAGAGCTTTGGACCCTTTTCCCAGGAGTACTTGAACTTGACTTTTCAACATCTGGTTAATGATTATTGCTCATTATTTGGAATTGTCAGCAGTTTAAAAGAAGAAAAACACAAAAACAGATTTGTTTTTCATGGCTTTTATGAGAAGAAATTTTGTTATTGCTCATGAAGTTTTGATTTGACATTTGAAATGTGAACCTATACATGTTTAGAACAATCAGCAGTCATTTTTGAGTCCAGGACTCTGGATGTGCAATACACAGTGCAAAGATAACTATATACATAGGCCACAATTAGTGCAAATAAAGGTGGAAAAATGCATTCTCAACATTCTCAGTAACATGTTGTTATTGCACATGACAGACACGCACAAATGCCACTATCTAACGCTATTTTTAGAAAACAAAACACCACTCTCGCTCGCTCTCCTTTTACTCTCTTCCTTCACTCTCCTTTCTCACTCGTCTTCTGCGAAAGCTGCCGTTTTCGCGGTGCTGTTCGACATTACCGTAATATATATACCACACATCATATATTGTCAAAAAGCACAGATTCTCAGCTCTCTGTCAGTGTTGGAATTAAGTTTTAGCAAACTTTCGAAGGGTTACAGTGTTGAGAATCCGTGTAGCGGTCTCACAGTAATTCTGGTGTTTTGCTATGAATGCCCACATCATATTTTTGCGAGTACCGTAATGAACCATATATGTGTGCATGCCCACAATTCTCAGCTTTCCAACGCCGTTGGAATTTTTCTGATGGGACAAAATTTGACAGTTATGGTAATAATACTCCGGACATACAAAACACAGCACCGGCGCTGGCTCAGTAGGCAAAGGGTTAACTTTCTTTTATTCCTAAACAAGTGCTGAACAATTCTCTAAAAATATCTAATAATTCTGACGAATTGCAAATTTGATGAGTAGTTGCATTGATGGGTTTTTGTCATTTTCATGTTTAATAAGAAAACGGTGTAAAAATGAAGAAGGAAGGATTTTTTTGTTGACTCTCTTGAAAAATGGCACCTGGATGTTTGCAGGATATGTCATGTGTAACATCTCTGCTGCAGAAAACTTCAAACCGATACTTTGACACAAATTTCAGGACAAAGAAATAATGCACCTTCTGATTTGAAAATTGCAGCAGGTCGTTTTGTGATTTGATCTAATTTTGGATTAATTTCCCAGCCCTAGCTTGAACTCGTCTCCCTGTTGAGCTGTTCACTAAAGCTGCTCGAGTTTCAGATGAAACTATGGTGTAAGGATTACATGCATTACCATTATATTCTGGACTGTTATCATGTTTTCTTGCTCTGTTCTGTATTAATGAGACTACAGTCGACATGCAGGGTGAGTAATGGTGCAGAGGGAAGCACAGTTTAGGTCCATCTGATCAAAAATGAATGTCTCCAGATTGTTCTTGAGAAAAAAACACCTTGTTGATTAATAATTTGTATTACTTCTGCACTCAGAGAGGGGATTTCACTTTTATTTTCTTCTGTTTCTTACAAAGTCACATGCTTCCTCCAGCTCTTCCTCCAAAAACAAAATTGTGCATGTTCTCCTGCAGCAAACATGAATATTTAAAGATAAATTACTTCCTGAGAGGGCCGTCTGTTTTCACCCAGTGTTGGAGGACAAGCATGAAGGTCAAACAAACATGAAATATTAAAACAACTGCGTGTCTTCAGGCGTCATTAATCTCTGCGGGTCAGTGGTTAGAAGCAGAATCATCAGTTAGCTTCCTGGCTAATGATGGAGGCTCTCTCTCTGCTGACTCTTTGTTTTAATGACATAAATTACTGACCTTCTCCACCACTGAAACTCTCTCTGCTGCTGATTCACTCTGTCCTCTCTGAGCTGACTCTCCCTCTTTGTTTACCCTCTCTCCTCGTCTTTATGACTCTGTTTGCTCTCCTTCTTTGTCCTCTCACTGAGGTGAATACTGCCTCAAAATGCACTCTGTTTGTGTGAAATTTCATTTATTTGCCTTAACAGAAGAGAGAGAGATGCAGTTATTGTTTTATGCATGAAGATCTGCTGCAGGAAGAGGCCACAGAGGTAAAGCTTGAATTGTTTCTTGAGTTGCTGAGGCTGAAATCAGAGTGATAATTGATGCGTCTTTTCTCTCTGATTCTCTGTTGATGGTTTTGGTGGCAGGAAATGTTTGGTGGATCTTCCGATCTCTCTGTCTGGGCGGCGACTGTCTGAAGTGTTTCCTCTCTCTGATCAGATCATCCCGGCTGAGGAGGATGTTAGGGGTGAGAGGCTTCCTGGAAACACCCATCCTCTCTGCTGTCGATTATGTAACCGTCTTAAGGTTTTGGTTTTATTTTCATAACCTCAGACAGACTGCATGTTGCTTTATTAATATTCACCATTCCTGAAAACCCCTGACATGTCACTCAGACCACAGACTGGTGGACAGCTCTCAGTAATACTGATATGATAACAGCAGAATTGCTCTATGAACAGGAGCATGCCTCTATGATAGGTGGAAATGTCCACTCTAGGCTAGCTACTTTGGAGCTCTTCCTGATTCAGGTGTTTACATGCAAGTTAGTCTGACTTTAAGAGGTTTGATGAAGCATTTTTCAGCTGTACGAACATGCCATCATGCATTTTAAACTCAGCTTTCTCTATCTGCATATACCGGTAATGATGGTGCAGTGAAACCCTGGTGGAAACTAGGGATGCACAGTGTTATCAGCATGATAACAGTAATGGCAGATATGAACTAGATATTTTCTAATACCGTTTTTTAGAGCCCGAATGATTGATCGGTGGGCTGATTATAGTGTATCACAGATTAATCAACATCGGACAGTATGTATATATTAACCCTTAGAGCTCACGTGGCATGGATTCGTGCGGCAGGCACATCCCTTTAAAAATCACTGGGTAACGTTTGAACTGAAAGTTGTTTTTTCTAGTGAGTCCAGAACTTGGCTGACTTTCCGGAGTCTCTGAGGACAGAGTTGTCCTATACAACACACAGTTTATAAAAACGTTGATAATTTTTTAACCATAAGTCATAGAAACAGACTCTTTTTTTCCCTCTGAAAGCTGACCATCGATGTCTCTGTAGCTCTAAAGGACGCCATTGTAGCGAGCCTGGAACTTTGGTGACTTTTCGGGGTCTTTGGAGATTAAATTCACAGCGTTACATCCGATAATAAGTGTCTTTTTATCCATTTTTGATCCATTTTTGATCATGTACTTTGACTTTCTTCAGTGGGAAGCCATATTTGTTGACATGCAAAGCATTGTGGGAGTTGTAGTCGACCAGTTGCATCTCTACTGCTTAGAGGAGTAGAGACGCAGGAGTAGAGAATAAACAACACTGTTAATTCACTTGTCCACCATTATCTAATAAAAGACTATTATACAGCGTTTTAACATTGTCTAAGTTGCGTCTTTGTGAAATAAACAAAGATAATATAATTTAAGAATTTCTGTTCATGTACAGTATATATCCTGTGTATATCAATGTTCTTATTTCATATATCGGACGATATATTGGATATTGGCCGATGTATCAGATATCAGCTTTTTTTTTTTAGCCCCAACTATCGGCAACGGCCCCAAAAATCCCATATCGTTCAGGCTCTACCGTTTTTTCCTTCCCAGTACTGATTCCAGTACCAAGGTGTTGGGCATCCACTGATACCGAGTACTGATCTGATACCAGTGTGAACTTTCTGGACTGACTGTGCAGACTAGTAAATTATTTTAGACCTGTATCTGACTCAACAAATAGAGTCATAATGTACAGCATCTCTGTGACCCTGAAGTTGATTTCCTGCTGATTATTGAGTTTTACTGTTAAATATTAAAATAAGAATAATAAAAATGATCTAAATTGGATTACAATGGATAAAAAGACGTTCAGTATCGGGTTTACTGGTGTGGATTTGATCATTAAAGTCCCCAAAAGTCACACGAGTTCCAGGCTTGCTGGAAATGCTGCCAGAAAGATTCAAAAGCATCAATAACATCAATGGGACGACACAACGGCTAGCTTCAAGAGGAAAAACCAGTAAGAGGCAGCGATTTATGGTTCAAAAGTTATTTACCTTTTGATACACTGTGTCACCTCCTGTGGTGTATCACAGCGCCGGTCTGGAAGGCGTTTTAGCGATCACATTCAGAGAAAAACTGTCACAGCCTCCATTCTTTGCTGCTGCAGTGGCTCCTTTGGTTCTTCTTCACTGCTCTAAAAACGGTAGCTCATACATGCAGTGTTTTCCGGCAGTGAAGAAGGATTGATTTCCGGTTTATAGCGCTAACAGTTAGCATGGCTTAACAAAGCAACATATAAAGCTAAACCAAACGGTATCTGATTGGTGCATAAACTCGTGTACTTGCTGATACCCTAACCCTTTCTGATCCTGGTATCAGAATCAGAACAGCTCTAATATGAACATTTCTGCAGATATTCACACCTGATATATCAGTAGAATGCACAGATACGTTTGCAGAGTTTAAAGCAGAATCAACAGACTCACCTCACCTGATGTTTGTTTCTCTGTTATCCTCATTCCTTATACCTTTAAGTGTTATCAAATGACCAAAGTTTGAGTTTCTTTTAAATTTAAGCACTTTGTCATGATTTTCTCTGCAGGAAGCCATCCTGCACACCTTCTGTTTATGAGAATTCATTTTCATAACTAGACATTTATGGTGCAGGAGAGACTTGGTGTTCACAATGATAAAAAAAAAAAAGTTGTGCATATAATGTGATTGGTATTGGCTCAAAAATTCTATACCATGCACCCCCGACATGGATGCCATGCCATGAAAAGGCTCTGTGAACCTGTTCAGGTCCACCTCCCCTCAGCAGGGTTCCAGTCCTGCACGTGTCCGGCTGAAGGCCACAGAATAAGCAGCAAAACAGAGTTGAACTTTTCTCTTTTCAGACTTAAAGTTTCTGAATTTTTCTCTGGATTTTCATCGAATTAGCCACATTCATGTTAAGTTGTGTTTTAAAAACAGGGTCTTAGGTAGGTTAAAACCTGCAGGATTTTCAGGTCTAAGTTTCCTGGATGGAGCGAGCAGGATTAGCAGGACGGAGTTTGCTTGTTTGCGAGGAGTTTCGTGCATAGCAGCAGAGAGAAAGAGCTGCTTTGTGGCGGATTAATGATGGTGGAGGAGGAGAAGGGGTGACGGTGGAGTGAGTGGAGGTCCACAGCTCCCTGCACAACAGGGATGTTGTCCGTGCCAAGTTGCTATGAAACCAGAGGGGCAATGAGAGGGGGAGGGTACCGGCACTAAAGGGCTCCAAACGACCCCGAGGCGACATGTGCAACCCCTAACTGACGAGCTCGACATGAGGCGAGGAATTCACACAAACTTGTGCATGAAGATTTTTAGCAATGCAAGAAAACTGAAGTCCTTATCAAGGAGTACATTTGCTAAAACTTAAAAACGGGATGTAAATATCTGATATTTACAAAATAATATAAGCTGATACTGATATTTAACTGTAGTTCAGACCTACAACTTCAGTTCTTAAAATTAAAGTATTAATGAACAAATTTCAGTCCTTAACCAGACTTTAAAATGTGAAGAATGATGATAAAGAAAAAGCTCACAAAAGCCTGTTGTTCAGCTTAAAACTCCAATGACTAATTTGTTTTTATGGCTAATATTTACAGCTGACATTTATGATATTTATTGTTAGAATATCTGCTGTAAATATCAACATATTTTTTAAAACCTGCCAATACCAATGATAATTTACTTTACAAGCTATATCTGCAGATTTCTGCATTTTTCTTCAAAGTGAACCTGCAGATTTTGAATTTTCACATTCCCTCTTTAACCTTGGACTGAAGTTGTAAAAGTTTGCAAACCCTGAACCTCCTGAGACCCGAGCTTTTGTGTGGAATGCATTTTTATTTTCTCCCACTAAAAGGGGATCATTTGGACCTCTTAAGTTTGAAAGCTCAGCCTTGACTTTTAACCGGAATTAATTTGACCGCAAATAAAGTCCAAAATCATCCAAAAAATTCCTAAAATTCCAAAGAAACTTCCCTAAAATATCTGTGAAAAGTTCTGAAAATACATTATTATTATACCATTCTATTTACATTCCTGGAAAATTCTCAAAGAAAATTCCCCCAAATATGCCAACTAATTCCCTGAAAATTCCATGGAAATTGATGGAAAATTCCCCCAAATATGCCAACTAATTCCCTGAAAATTCCATTAAATTCTAGAAATATTAAAGGACACTTAGTTTTCCAATTCACAATCAAATTCCCCCAATTAAAAAAATTATGTCCCAAGTTTCCATGAACATACCTAAAAGTTTTGATGCAAAGTTTTCCCAGATAAATCAAATAAAATTTCCCCAAAAATACAAATACATTTCCTGAATTTACACAAAATAACAATCCTCAAACAATTCTCTGTATATCCCATAAAAGCAGCTCATTTTTCATGCAAATTTTCAAAAGTTTCAATGCAGAAACACTTCCAAAGAAGCTCTCGAAAATATACAAGAATATCCAAAATTTTCCATGAAAATTCTGGAAATGTTCCAAGATATATACCAGTTCCCTATCAAATTCCTCAAATTAAAAAAAAAAATTAACGTCACAGGTTTCCATGAACATACATTAAAGTTTTGACGCAAAGTTTCCCCAGATAAGTCAAATAAAATTTCCCCTAAAATACAGATACATTTCCTGAATTTACACAAACAATCCTCTTTACATCCCCCCCAAAAATCCAAAATTTCATGCAAATATTCAAAAGTTTCAATGCAAAAAAACTTCCAAAGAAATATCCAAAATTTTCCATGAAAATTCTGGACATGTTCCAAGACATATTCACAAAATTCACTATGACATTTCCTGAAAATTTGATGGCAAATTCTCCCCGTATTTCGAATGAATATCTTTAACTTCAGTGGACAGTGCAGAAAATTTTCTCCAAAATTCTACTAGTAGAAAATTGCACTTATGTTGTCAGAAGGCCTTGAGGTAATGTCCTCATACGTGCATGCAGGGTCTGAGGAGGTTAAACCTGTGTTTTTAAATCAGGTTTGGAAATTTAAATCCCTGTCTTGTAAAGATTAGCCAGCGTTAATGTGCATGCGTAGAGATCAGGAGACATTCAGGATCTTTCTCAGCGGTCTGTAGGAGTGAAAGAATCCGCCACACAGTTAACACACCGTTCAGAGTGTGTCGTTCCCAGTGTGTTAGGTGAGCAGTGACTCCTCACATCAGACTGTAGTCTGTGTGTTAGCGTGTGGGCGAGGCTCATTCAGGCATGCTGCTGTTCATTCAGAGAGGAGGGAGTGTGTTTGCTGGTTGGTTTACTGCCCAACAAGACGAGGCATTCATGCTGCGTGTGTCATCAACAGCCCAAAGCTTTGACTTCATGTCTGTGTGTTACCTTACAGACGTCACCAGCATGCTGTAGTGCCGTGCTGCTGTTACAGACAAGGAATGTCATGGAAAGTCACTGGCAAATAGAAGGAAATTCTAGAGATGTCCTGGATACATCGGTGTCAGCTTTGCTGACAACTTAAGGCATCTGCATAAGCAGCATGAAGAGTACAGGTGAGACGAGATCTCGTCCTACAAGATCTGAAACGTCACAAGATTTATCGTTGAGGAGAAAAATGTCTAGCAAGATAAACGAGCTGCAAAAAAAGCAGCTCCCATTAGTAGTCCAGTTGAACTGAAGATTGCCCATGCAGTTATTCCTGACACTCTCAGATAGTTTGTGTGGCAGCTGAATGAAACTCTGTAAGCCGTGATAATCTGTGCAGTGGAAGTAAGAGTTAGAAGTTTTCAAATTGGACCTGCAGTCTTTGCATTTTATGATTTTCAGTTGGATTTAGGTCAAATTTTAGTCAAAAACCCTGTTATCTAAGTTACGAAATTGTGCATGTGTGATAACTGTCATGAGTCTTTCTCATCACTGTGGAGGAATGTTGTCCCACTCTTCTTTGCAGAATTGTTTGACTTTAGCTGCACTGGAGGGTCTTCCAGCATGAACTTCCTGTTTAGGCCATGCCACAGCCTCTCAGTCAGATCTAAGTCCAGATTTGACCAGACCACTCCAAAATCTTCATTTAGTTTTTAGTCCATTCAGAGGAGGACTTGCTGGTGTGTTTGGGATTATGGTCCTGCACCATAACCCAAGTGTGCTTCAGCTTAATGGCTGGACAGTCTCCTTCAGGAATTTCTGAGAGAGAGCAGAATTCATTGATCCAGGTCCTGGTCATCACACTACCACCTCTGCTGATGAAATACTGTGTTAGTTTGACTCCAGATGGAACGGGACACACACCTTCCAAAACCTTAGTCTGGTCAGTCCCAGTCAGTACCTTAGTTCCCAGAAGTCTTAGGCCTGATTTATGCTTCTGCGTTGCATTGATGGCGTAGCTACACGTAGCCCTCTGTGTCGGCGCGGACCCCAGGACCTTAGCCTGACGCGCACCTCCAAGAAATCCTAACTAGGATTAGGGCTGTGATTGGTCCACTCAAAACTTCATTTTTGGCAGTAGCTTTTTCTGGTCTTTCTTCCTGCAACACTGCCATTTTTAAAGTTTTTGTGGAGCGGTGCGAGTGTTAAATCATAAGTGATAAACAAGGATTCGGATGTGACCCCTCTGAAACCACACACACACACAGCCACACACCCCTAGCGGCATAGTGGTGAATTGCAGAGCGACGCGTTCCCTGGATGCAGAACTTCGAATGGTCAATGACGACATCAGCGTAATGCAGAAGCATAAATCAGGCTTTAGGGATCATCAGGATGTTTTTAGTCAAATGTGAGACGAGCCTTTGTGTTCTTTTTTGTCAACAGTGGTTTTGGCCTTGGAACTCTCCCATGATGCCATTGTTCCCCCGTCTCTTTCTGATTGTTGAATCATGAACTCTGACCTTAACTGAGTCAGTGAGGCCTGCAGGTCTTTAGATGTTGTTCTGGGTTCTTCTGGGACCTCCTGGATGAGTCGTCCATGTGCTGTTAGAGTCATGTTGGTAGGACAGCCACTCCTGGGGAGGTTCACCACGGTTCAGTTTTCTCCATTTGTGGGTAATGGCTCACTGGAGTCCTAAAGCCTTAGAAATGTCTCTGTAACCCTTTCAGACTGATAGATGTCAGTGACTTCTTAAATTTCTGAGATCTTTTAGCCTCCTTCTCTTTGTCAGACAGGTTCTATTTCAGGGATTTCTGGATTCTACAGGTCTGGCAGTAATCAGACCTGGGTGTGGATAGTCAAACTGGGTCAATCTCAATAAATTCATCCATCCAGCCATCTTCTCCCACTTATCTGAGGTCGCCTAAGCAGGGAAGCCCAGACTTCCCTCTCGTGGCCACTTTGTCCAGCTCTTCCCGGGGGATCCTGAGGCGTTCCCAGGCCAGCCGAGAGACATAGTCTCTCTAGCATGTCCTGGGTCTTCCCCGGGGCCTCCTCCCAGTGGGACCTGCCCGGAACACCTCACCAGGGAGGCGTGCAGGAGGCATCTGGACCAGATGCCCGAGCCACCTCATCTGGCTCCTCTCAACTTTGAGGAGCAGCGGCTGTACTCCGAGTCTCTCCCGGATGGCTGAGCTTCTCACCCTATCTCTAAGGGAGAGCCCAGACACCCTGCGAAGGAAACTCATTTCAGCTGCCTGTATCTGTGATCTCGTTCTTTCGGTCACTACCCACAGTTCATGGCCATAGGTGAGGGTGGGAACGTAGATCGACTGGTAAATCGAGAGCTTCGCCTTTCAACTCAGCTCTTTCTTCACCACAACCGACCGATGCAGAGACCGCATCACTGCTGACGCCGCACCGATCTGGCTGTCAATCTCCTGTTCCATTCTTCCCTCACTCGTGAACAAGACCCTGAGATACTTGAACTCCTCCACTTGGGGCAGGATCTCATTCCCAACCTGGAGAGGGAATTCCACCCTTTTCCGACTGAGGACCATGGCCTCAGATTTGGAGGTGCTGATTCTCATCCCAGCCGCTTCACACTTGGTTGCAAACCGTTCCAGTGAGAGCTGGAGGTCACGGCCTGATGAAGCCAACAGAACCACGTCAATGAATTCATAATCTAATAAATTGAAATGACGTCATTGCAAAGGATTGTGGGATGCATAGTCCCTTCACTGCCAATTAGTCAGTGAACAGTGGTAAACTTTGGTTCCGGCCTAATCCTAGTGTGAATGATGATGAAACTGTGTTTACTAGGAACCAATCAGGGCTGTTTAATAAAACCATGGAGTTCCAGATGTTGTATTCATGAACACATTCCAGTCATGTTTCAAGACAGCAGAACAATCAGATTTTGTTTTGCTGTTTTTTTTTTTTTTCAATTTGTTAAAACTTGGACAACTGGATATTTTCAAAAGGATGGTACAGATTTAATGATTTTTTTTTACCTAATTGCCTGTTATAACCACTTGTTAATGAACAATAGTTCACTGTCATAAATGACCAATAAGATGATATCAGACACGCTCTCTCTCGTGTCACAGGAGGTCATTTCCTTCTCTGTGTGGCTCACATGTGAAAGCTAACGGTTAGCATCCTGACATCAGGAAACCTGCAGTCTGTCGCTCTGCGTGGATCAGGTTTCCTCTTCGTCCACACGACATGCTCAGTCTGCTGGACGCCCAAACACACCCAGCGTCCAACCGACAGCCATGAATTATACAAACACACCGCGGCTAAATGTGGAGGCTCTATTTAGAAAGACGCAGAGAGGGGAGTCAAAAACAGGACTGGATGGAGACCTGGAGGGATAAATTTCACTTCATGGTGATGAAGATGACAGCTGGAGAATGGAAGAGTTTATAATGATAACGTTAGATGTTTGACTCACTCTAGAGCCTGATGGTTAATCTTTAATCTCTTCATTCATATTTATATCAAAGCTAGCAGTCGAGGCTTTATCCAAGGACTGTTTCCAGCCTGTTTGCTCTTTAAATACTTTGATAAAGCTTAAATCTGAACAAAATACACAAGATATTTGATGTAACAGGATACCAGAGAATCTCACATTCGTATTCTAGCCTTAAAATGCAGCGTTTAAGGGATGGGAGAAGCGCTGTAATGAAGACGGGAGGAGAACAGAAGAAGAGGAGGAGGAGGAGGTTGTGTTACTCTGCCCTCTGCCAAGAATATCTCCGTCCTCTGGTGACGTTCAGGTAGAGACCGAGACGATGAGAGGAGGAAAACAAGGGCAGGATGGAGCGAGGAGAGGAAGGATGATCGAGGGCGAAGGGATCAGAGCAGCTAACAGCAGAAAACTCCACCTTTCTACCCAGAATGCCTTGCTTTGTGGAGTTAATAGAGGCGGTCGGTTCAGGGTATGGCAGACGTTTTAAAGTGAATTTTCCATTTCACTGACCCTATCTGAGTATGTTTTTCACTCAAGACTCTTTTTCTTTCCCCTCCATGTTATCAAAATCTGATAAGAATCCAGCGTGCCCTCACGTGTGCCGTTGTGTCATACGTGGCCTTTAAACTGGTTTTAGAGTTCTCTTCATATCTGAGAGGGAGCAGGAGGAGTCCAACGTGCATTCAGCTGCCCTCTGATGCTGCTGCTAGTCAACAATCTAAGAATATCCTCCATAACTCACTCTGCCTGGGTCTTTTAGCTCAAGGCTTTCTTCAGCACATGTTGATAAGGACTTGTATATTTCAGTGAAAGTCTGATCTTTTTCTCCAGCACTGACTCGTGCAATAATATGAAGGAATATGAATAGAATAGAATTATTTGTTTAAAAACCATAGGGCTTACAGCTGCTGTTACTGTACTGAGATGCTTTAAGGCAGGGGGGTCAAACTCAGTCACAGCAGGGGCCGGATTCTGGACTTAGGTCTAACCTGAGAGCCCACCAGGGTCAACAACCTTAAACATCATTTTTAACAGGTAATAAAACATGAAAAAAACAGCACTGATGCCAAATCATTTGAAAATCCAAAAAAGTAGAAATGATACGTTTAAAGGCTCAAAATCTGAGAGAAAAAGTCCAACTTATTAGTTCCAAAGATCAGATCATGATATTAAAAATAGAAAAATGTTTTGAAGAACAAATGCATGAGTAGAAAGTTAAAACCATAAGTTTAAAGGTCAAAATATGACTTAAAATTTTAAATTCTAAGTCTAAAAGGTCAAAATACGGGATTGAAAAGCCAAAGTTAGGGGTTGAAAATGTCAAAAAAATGAGCTAAAATCCAAATTAATGAGTTAAAAAGATTAAAAATATGACTTAGATTTAAAATTGTGCGTCTAAAATATCAAAAAATGATATATAAAGTATAAATTATGGATTAAAAACAACAATGCTCAGTCAGAATTCTGACACCTCTCCAAAATGGTGTAGTCACCATACAGAGCAGTACCCAACCCTGCTCAACCACAGAGCCAAACTGTTGAAAAATACATTCGTAAGGGCCACAATCTAAGAGGTGAAAAGTGGAAAAAATGACTTGAAGTAGCAAGGAAAATAAGTTAAAGGTGGCAAAAATGGTCAAAAAGCAACAAAATTGAGTGAAAAAGGGCAGAAATGGGTTACAGGTGGCAAGAAATGGTCCAATAGTGGCAAATTGTGGCAACAAAAAGGAGTGGAAGGTGACTAAAATGGGAAAAAAAAAACAAAAAAAAGGAAACAAGTGGTATGAACTGGCAAAAGGCAGCTTAAATGGGCAAAAAGTGGCAAAAAATGGTTAAAGAGGAGGGCAAAAAAATGGGATAAAAGTGGCAAAAAGAAAGTGCAAAAATTAGGGATGGATGATATTATCGGTCTGGTATCAGTATCAGCAGATGATAGCTTAAAAAGGCAAATATCGGTATTGCCAGATATCAAAATTTCTGCCGATATTTATATCCGATATTTTGCCTGTGTATTTCAGCATATATCGACTGTAAATTTTGTCCTTACATACTAATGAATTAGTGGAGTTTTAGTCTGAATCAACAGACCTGTGTCAGTTGAGGTCTCTTTCTTTATTTATCCTCATTCTTTCAACTTGAAAGTGTTTTTTTTAAGGACTAAAAATTGTTTCCTTGGTCATCCTTGAACCTTAAAGGGTCCAAAAGGACTGACATTTTTTGTCCGAAAAGGGAATCAAAATATCGGTATCGATATCGGTATCGGCTAAAATGAATCTGTAAGTATCGGCATATCGGACATCTGCAAAAATCCAATATCGTGCATCCCTACTATAAATAGGAAAAAAAAGGGTGTTTAATGGCAAAAGGTAGCTTAAACGGGTGAAAAGTGGCAAAAATGGTGAGAATGGCAAAAATGTTTCCCTTTTTTGAGGTTTTTGGGGAATAATATTTAAAATTAGACATAAAAGAGCCATAAATAATCACAGAAGAGCCGCACATTGAGTATCACTGGAATAGAGAATAGGGAGTGATTCAGACACAGCCATTGTTACAGCCTGTCACAAAGCATTGTGGGATACAGTGGGGATAGCATTAGCTACTGGATAAAAAGACATTCAGTATCAGATTTTACTGGTGTGGATTTAACCTCTACAGACTCTCGAAAGTCACCAAAGGTCCAGGCTCACTAGAAGAGCTTCTATTAGGGCTACTAAAGCATGGAGAGCATCGTTATAACGGCAAAACGGCTGGCTACAAGAGGAAACAAACCGACTATGATCTATGCTTCAAAAATGATTCAAGTTTTAATAATCTGTGTCATCGTTGGTGTCAGAGGGTTAAATATCTTAAGTCTAATTTTCAGTCTGTTATTTTAATAGTTTGAAAATTTGCATAAAGCTGTTCTTTAAATGGATCTCTGTGAGCCCAGAATGTGTGATAAGAAGACACTAGATAGCTTTTTCTCTGTGGTGTGTCTGAGTCGGAGCAGCCAGTCGATCAGTTTTCTATTGATTCTTTATCATTGATTTATTATGAGAATGATCCGCCTGCTGCCGGTGGGGCTGCACTACTTTGACCTAAAAGCTGCAGAACTTCCTCGCCCTCCGTCCTGGAGGATAAACGGTGTCCAGTGTTCTCCTCACAGCGGGGGCCGCGCTGGCCATCTGCTGTGTCTCTGGTCCATCTGTGGGTTCTGGTCTGGCAGCTTTGAGCCTTTTCTCAGTCTGAGGGTGTGAATGAAAACTGAGCCCTCTGACTGGGGAGGGACTCACCTGAGAGACTCGAGCTGTTTCTGCGAGGGGACAAAGAGGGCTGGAATGAAACCCTGGTAGGAAGGAAGGGGGTCAGCATTAAAGACATGCGGCTGCTTTTTTATTATCAGGACTTTAAAATGATTCCATCTCTGTTATTTTAGCATTGACTGTATCAATAAGCTGAAGTTTCTGTACAAGGATCAAATCAAAGTTGAATATTCTGGTGTCAGATCAGCTGTTTGAGGTAGAAATATAGAAATCCTCTCACTGATAATGATATAAGTGAACATGAGGATGTTTAGTTGACCTTTTGTGGCTTTTTGGCAGACAGTTGTTGGTTCCTCTCAGCTCAGTGAGCAGTGAACTGGAGCGTGAAGACGTCCAGGACACAGTCTGTGACTTAATGGATGTACAGCAGACAAAGAGGAGGAGGAGGAGGAGGAAGATTTATGAATAACAAGAGGTTAAAAGACAGGGGGATGGGGGGGTTGTTGGAGACTAGGAGTTAAATGAAGGAGAAGGGGGTCAGGGACGAGAAGGAAATGAGGGCTGTAGATCAGGGGTTTTTGGTCAGATATAGGGTGGTTGATATTTTGGTACTGTCTGATATTATCCGTCCGTTATCTACACCACTTATCCTATTAGGGGTCAGAGGAGCTGGAGCCGATCCCAGCTGTTACTGGGTTAGAGGTGGTTTACACCATGGACTGGTCACCACTCACTCATTCCTAAGGACAATATAGAATCAGTCACTAATTTACATAACGAGCCTGTGGGAGGAGCCTGTAGTATCCAGATGGAACCATGCGTTCACATAAGGAGCATGCAAACTCCACAACATGCCGCCCCTTTAGCAAACATCTGTTTGTGAAGACATCAGTAGGAGAACAGTGACGGCCTTTGCACATTCAGGTTGTTTTTGTCTTGAATCCCCACACCTTTAGAAAGAAATGCAGTCTCATGTTGTGTCAGTCATGTCTGCACGCTGACTCCTAAACTATAGGCATTGTTATTTTTGAGGAACAAGTTTGATTTCCGTAAAACTCATATAGAGGCTTGATTCCAAACTGGTGGGTCGGGACCCAAAAGTGGGTCCTGAAGCAGTTTTCAGTGGGTTTGGCATGTGTGCCTGGAAAAAAGAAGGCGCACTAAAAACTATGATGTGCTTTTATTTTACCTCCATTTCTTTGTTCTGTTACATCTCATGTTCCAAATCAAGTCCAAACGGCCTCATTTAAGATTAAAAACACTAATGATTGAAAAATTTAAGAACGCTTTAAGCTGCTAGCTACCTCCGAGTAAAGTGACTAGATGTTAGCTACCTGCTACGTCAGTTGGTGAGTAAACATGCTAAGTTTGGCTAGCTGTTAGCTACCTGCTACATCAGTTGGTGAGTAAACATGCTAAGTTTGGCTAGCTGTTAGCTACCTGCTACATCAGTTGGTGAGTAAACATGCTAAGTTTGGCTAGCTGTTAGCTACCTGCTACATCAGTTGGTGAGTAAACATGCTAAGTTTGGCTAGCTGTTAGCTACCTGCTACATCAGTTGGTGAGTAAACATGCTAAGTTTGGCTAGATGTTAGCTACCTGCTACATCAGTTGGTGAGTAAACATGCTAAGTTTGGCTAGCTGTTAGCTACCTTCTACATCAGTTGATTCGTAAGAAAGTTGACTGTGTCTTGCTGTTAGCCTACAGCTACACCCACTGATGAGTAAACTAGGTAGATATGGTTAGCTGTTTGCTACCTGCTACATCCATTGTGGTTGTGAGTTGAGTCTCTCTGCCAGCTGGTTGTGGTATTTTTAAGGGGCTCGTGGTTTAAACACTTATGTTGTTGCCATAAATCAGGAAGTTGCTCCCCTGTTTCAGACGTCCATTTTACCTGTAATTTACATAAACAACGTCTGCGCTACGCGACCCATCGCCACGGTTTAGCTGGAGTTTCTCCTTTTATTCTGCAAATATTTGCATTGAATAGAAAATTCTACAGTAGACTTGTGTTGTGTATGAAAACGTTGAGTCCATCAGAACCTGCGTAGACACTCCTGCATACGGTCTGAATGTCAGGAAAGCTGTGGTAATGTTTCAGATGTATTAGGCCAAAGTATGAAGCTGATCGGTAATCACGTGTGGAAACACAACCTGTTATATGCAGTTCCACTGACTCTCCATGTTTTTAAGTGGATTTTCTTCCTGTCAGGTTTGGATTATTTCCAGTCCTCAGCGCTGCAGAGTCTAAGGAGCTAAATTTAGCAGCTGGCAGGCAGCCACACGGTTATGGCTTCATATCTGTCAGTCTGTTAGCCCATCAATAACGTGAACTCAGCTTTAAGTGCTACCAGAGCTAATGAATAACCCAGATTTATGGCTCACTGACGATGCGGAGAGGTCTGTATCTGATGTTTGAGGAATAAAATCACGGAGTGGACTTCAGCAGCTGCAGACAGGAAATGCTAATATTCCTGTGGTTGTTGCAGCTGCTGAGTGGAGTTGAAGCCGCGCCGCTCTGTTTCCTGGCTGCCCAGCCGTGAATCCATTAGTGAAAGTGACTCGTAAGCACAGAACAGTCTGAGCTCATCATGAGGGCCTTTATTGATTACATCAGCCGATAACACGGGGCCAAGGTCAGGACACGTAAGCAGCAACCCAGGATCTCTGGACGGAGAGGCTAGCAGTAAATCTAGACACAGAGTCAGTTGGTTGGAAGCTCCGCCAATCAGAGACGTCGCTGTGACGCTCCAGGATCAGGGGTAGGTTCTTCTTTTCCTTAAACCACGTTTTTCTTCAGACAGGGTTGGTATCACACAAACTTGTGACCTCTAAATGAGTGAACCAACAGGTCGCTCCTGCTGAGTCTACCTTTGAAGGTTAGGACTTTATTGGTCATGATCTAATCCACTACAGAGTAAATAAACTGGGTTTCTACCTCTGGAACCACAGATGCAGATATTCATTACAAATGCTAAAGAATGCACATCTAATCTTCACCATCCTCTTGTTCTTGCAGCCCTCAGACCGTCTTTACAGCCTTCACTAATCAGTTTAGTGTTTTCTTTTCCATTAAATAAATGAGTAAAGGTGACACCCTCTCGTGCATCAGTTCAGATGGACTTCCTGGCCTGCAGCCAAAGACAGAGAGCTTTAAATGGGCTTGTTAAAGCAGAAAATTAGCCTCTCTGGGACATGCTATATGGTTTTAGTTCCTCCTTTTCTTCATAGCATTGAGATCTTTAAATGATGTAGTTTCTTTTTATTGGTTTTTGTTTTGAAATCTTTAGTTGTCCTCAAGCTTGAGGCTTTTAGCCAGGCCACACTTAATATTTGATTTCCCTCTTCATACCAGTGCATTCTAAATTAGTTTATCTTCATCTCTTTAGCGTTCACCTTTTTTGGTGGAATTTGTTGTTGTTTTGTTCAATGACAATTATGACTACTTTTAAATCCACATTTCTGTTCAGTTGAAACTTTTTGCAAAAAAAGAATAAATGCATTAAACAGCAGAACATGAAGAAATGTTTGCTGAACAATAAAACACTAGAGATTCATCAGATTAACATCAGTATTAGCTGTTTTTGTCTCTGTTCACAAACAACCATCCTTAGCTAAACCAGGGGTTCTCAATGTTGGGGTCGGGACCCCATTGGGGGTCACGAGACACTGAGAGGGGCTCTTCAGATACCTTAAAAAAACTAGAACATTTTTAATGACACTGTTTCCAATATACGCTACTTTTGCCTAATTTTAACTCATTTTTTATCACTTTTTCCCACCAATTATGCCAATTTTAACACATTTTTCAACTTCAAGCCCATTTTTTGTCCATTCTAAAGCCTTTCCACCACTTTCTTCTGCCTGTTTTTGCCACTTCTAAACAAAATCTTGCTACTCTCTGCCTACTGTTGGCTCTGTTAGCACGTTATTGCCATTTTTAATCCCTTTTTACCATTTCTTAGGCACATTTCAAAATTTGATATGCCCATTTTTGCAAGTTTCTAACTTTATCTGCCTCAGCTTACCCTTTCTTGTCAGTTTATATCAATTTTCATCCCATTTTACCAAATTTCCACCTATTTTTGCCACTTTATTGCCATTTCAGCCACTTTTGAATCCCCTTTTACCACTTAATATGCCCGTTTTGCCACTTTAACCCATTTTTGCCATTTTTTTGGGTTATTTTATGCCACTTGTTTGTAATTTTTGGCAATTCTAACCCATGTCTGCTACTTTTAAAATGTAATTTCACCACCTTTCCCACCATTTTGCCCATTTTTAACCCATTTTATCTATTTTTAATGCATTATATCCGTTTATAACAAAAGAATTCACATTTTTAAAAGAGGGCTACTTACTACACAAATGAATTAAAATGTATTTCTTTGATAAGAGTGGTTATTATTCAGGTTAAATATAAGATATCACAGCTTAACTTTACAATGGACCAGGACTTTGCTGGCCCCCAGAAGGTCCTGCAGGCCTGATGAGACCTGCTGGTGGGCCGGATTTGGCCCGCAGGCCTTGTGTTTGACACCTGTGTTCTAGTGTGAGGGATTATAATGCTAGAAAAATGCTGAAACTGTCCTGAAACCCTCATTTTTAAAGACCTTTAAGACTTTGTCGTCTAATTAGAAAGGCCACAGTTTTAGTTCATATCAAAATGAATGTTCTTAGATGTTCACACCACGCTAATGTTAGTGTTGTTAAAGGACTCCTCTGAGACCTGAGATGACTTATTGAAGTTTACCTGTCAGTGGTCACATGACGACACTTTGACCCAGCTGACCCTGATCCTCCAGCTCATAAGTTCAACAGGAAGTGACATCGCTTAAACTTTATACCCAGATCATTATAAACAGTCTGTTATCTGCAGAGTCTGCAGAGCGCTCGGTAATGCTTTCTGTTCTGTTTTTCCACCTTAAACATAAAATCTTCTGTTATTTCCATGTTTCGTCCTCCCTTTATAGTCCCTATCTGCAGGATTTAGTCGTGATGAGTGTTTTTGTTTCTGTGTCTCAGTCTGTGACGGTGACACAGCAGAGGGGAAGTTATGAGTCAGCTCAGAGCAGCAGCTTTTATTGGAAACACTTAATGGGTTTATCTTCCTATAAAGAGCTGGAACATGAAGGAGCAATATAAACAACCTTAATGAAATATCAAGTTTTACATCTGGTCTGCAAAGTGCTTAACTTAAAAATATCAGAAAACAAGATGCAGGCAAAGAGAGGAGGGAGGTGCAGAAAGAGTTTCTGCTTTCATGGTTTGCTCCGTAGTCAAAGTTACTGTAAGATTGTGCTGCTGGGTCTCTGTGCTTTACATAAGTCTTGGATAATCTCCACGTCAGAGATGAAAACGATGGTTGTTTGATAATTTGTCCTCGTACATCTGACCTGAAGCTGCGTCTGTGAAGCCCTGCAGACGTGAGGATGATCATTTCTTAAAATCCTCTCTGAGATCACAAGTTAGTCATCAGCACTCTCTGCCACTGCTGAGGGAGATAACCACATCAGCTGTTCCAAGTCAGACCTCCAGGAGAGCTTGTGATGAAGGTACGGTGGCCCGGGGCGGACAATGACAAGGCAGGCTGTTTTCTCATTTTCTCTCACCAGCATGTGCTCAGACGTCAGGGCCAAGCAGAGATGTGATCTTGTTTTAAGGTGGGTTATTTGTTCTGAAGAGATATGAGGTATGTGGTATAATGACCACAGTTCCTCTGTCAAAAACAAACATGTTTTTTATTTTTTATTTTTAAGATGGAAAGAACCAAAATAGATATATTTTATGATAAATAAATTCAGAAAGTTTAATGTTAAATTCATTTTTTATGACCTTTGCTATTTGTAAGCTTTATTTTCCCACCATTAAAGTAAATACTATAAATAAAATTAAAAGGTATACAAAAAGATACTAAATTCAATCAGGCTATATGTACCAAAAATATGAGCTCAATAAAGATTTATACAATGGACTGTGTAGGTGGAAATATACCTTAGAGGGATAGCTGGAAACCCCACAATATATCTGGCGCAGTAACAAGGCAAGCTTATGTGGACTTTCAAAATAAAAGCCTTCTCATATATGCCATATTCATTGTGCAACTGCCTTCCTTTGAAATGAAATCAGTGTTTCCCCTGAATGCATGAAATTTGACAGCTGCTGCTGCATTTAAATGCAGCGGCCCGTTTTGAGTCAATACTAGATGCCATTTGTTCCGTATTTTTGTCCCTCACGTCCTACTCTGCAACTGATTGACTAATATGTGTAGCTTTTGTTGGTTGGATCAGTCACCTAAAACATAGAGCCAGTTAAAGGTCAAGTAAGGCGGGTATTGTCTTCACAACAGAAAGCGGGAGGGAGAGGTGACAGCTTCAGACATTCACGGCGCAACAGCATTTATGTAAACGTAAGTGAGCGGGAGAATAGGACACTTGGGGCTGGATCTACTAAAGGCCGGCTCAGACTACACAATTTTTTGGTCGTTCACGACGGCACCATGTCAGACAACGTGACCAAAATCTTGTCCCGTCTTGGCTGACAGCCTGGCCACACTACAAGAGTGATCCCGACTGCTCACCGTATGCTGACGTCACCCCTGTCTCCGCGACTGAGTACGAGTTCACAGGTTGACGGGGGGGCGGGCCAAAGAGTGTCAATCACTCTGCAACAGAAGCGCTCTGTGTGATTGTAGCGGTCTTCTGCTCATAAAAAGGAAAATAAGAAACAATAATCCACTGGAGTATGGATAAGTATGGATGTATCTAGAGGAGGACAATATGGACTGACTGTCCTTCAGATAGAACTTAAGGTATGCATGTGATAACGTAAATGAAATAAAATAAAATTTACACAGTTTTAGGGAATAAAATGGGATAAAAGTGGTAAATCTTGTAAATGATGATGCAAAGATAAGGAACGAATGTTCTGTTGTGTGACGTCAGGATTCACGTCATTGCCGTCAGGTCAGGGTGTCAAACTAGACGACGATGTACGAAAAATTCTGATATGCTAGTCTTGTAGAATCGTGGATGTGGGGCATCTTGGATGCGTCGTTAATTATGTCACACTACAAGACCGTTAGTTGTTCCCGACTCTCAAAATCATGCCCGAGTTTTGACGACGAGCTGCCACGTCCCAGTCGGGCGTAAATCTGGCTGTGTTCATGTAGTCTGAGCCGGCCTTAAGGGTTTGAGTGTATTAAAACGTGTGCAAACTCATTGCACACACAAAAAAATGTACAAACTGATGTACTAATAGTGTGCACTAAGGGTTGCATCTTTCAAAGGTGCAAATTAGCACGTCTGCATCCAGTTAGTACGTTTGCTGCAATGAATATGCAATATGGGGCATTTACACGTAATTGTGCGTGTGCTGGGAGGAGAAAATGTAAATATATTAATTTAGCACACGCAAAGCGATTTAACAAACCTGAAATGATTTTTTGAGACAAAAAACTGGACTTTTTACATATATTGAGGCCCAAAAACGGGCCTCAGATTGCCTGAATTCTTTGGACAAACAAAATCCCATAGGGTGTGCTCGGGCTCTAAAAATACAGAAGACTCATGACTAAATCATTATTTTATCATGGTGAAAATGTTTGGGAGAAGACCTCCAAACCCTCCTCACCTGGTGGTGCCGACTTTAATGTTCAATATTATAGGCAGTGACTAACAGAGAAACATTAAAACATGGCTGACTTTTAAACTCAGTATTTGTGCATTTAGAATAAACAGGCAGGTGTTCATGGCGTTACCTTGCCCTAGGGCACACACTGGATTCTGATCATGCCCTGGCTGGGATTTTAACCCTTTAATCCACATTTCTTTGTTGGTCTTTGTCTATCCAAAGTCTCCTCAAATTAAGAAAAGTTCCTCTGTCGCCTTCAAAGATAAACTCAGACAAAGGTTGTTGATATAATCTTACAAAGATGATCAAATTATAGTCAATGGCGTGCTGAGTGATAAAATAATCAGTGGTGGCGTGCTGGGGGCGTTGAAAGAAACAGTGAGACACACCGGTGTTTAACCAGTTCACGTGTGTGTTCACAGCGTGGTTAGTAATACACACAAACACACACACACTCGCCACACCCTTTATAAAAGAATCAGCTGCTTCACAAAAAGACAAGATAGCAATCAAACGTTACGCAGACACACCCAGCACATCCTGCAAGTGTGAAACCTGCTACACACACACACACACGCACACACACCCACACACACCATCAGAGGTGAGGCAGGATTCAAACCCTGCAGCAGGTGGAAACAAGGCTGGCTTGTTTCAGGCTTGCAGGGCTCTGAGAGCGCCGGGTAGTTAGAAGCCTGGTTTAGGGTGGAGTCTTACTTTTTCCTTTGCTGTCAGGACACGTCACCAGAAATAATTACCCCGAGATATATTATGTAATTTCTGCATAAGGTTTGAATGACACAACTTTGACCAGGCTTTATCATACCAGAACAGTAAAAATCACCGGACTGTTTTAAGTAGACATCATGCTTATATCATAGCAGCTATGGTGGCAGAAAAACAGTGGAAACACGGAGAGAAATGCACAAAGATCAGGTAACTGATTACATGAGAAAGTCTTCTTAGATGTTGACATAAGAACATAAAATAATGTCTTTAAAAAACTGGGGTCAAACACAGTATTATCTGTGTGATCTCTGTTTCTCATGATAAAAGAATTTCTGTCAATATTTACAAAAGAAACCATGGTTGTGAATATCATCCTTAATTGGCTGAAAATAAAAATCTACAATAGCTGTAAATTTCAGCCTCTATCATATATTGGCTGTAAATATCATCTTACATCATCTGTAAATGTAAGCCTGTATCAGCTGTTAATATCAGCTTTATTGGCTGTTAATATTCGCCTATATGAACGGTTTATATCAGCTTTATTGGCTGTTAATATTGTCCTATATGAACGGTTTATATCAGCTTTATTGGCTGTTAATATTGGCCTTTATCAACTGTTAATATCAGCTTTATTGGCTGTAAATATTGGTCTATATGATCTGGTAATATCAGCTTTATTAGCTGTAAATATTGGCCTTTATCAGCTGTTAATATCAGCTTTATTGGCTGTAAATATTGGCCTTTATCAACCGTTAATATCAGCTTTATTAGCTGTAAATATTGGCCTTTATCAGCTGTTAATATCAACTTTATTGGCTGTAAATATTGGCCTTTATCAGCTGTTAATATCAGCTTTATTGGCTGTGAATATTGGCCAAAATCAACTGTTAATATCAACTTTATTAGCTGTAAATATTGGCCTATGTGAACTATTAATATCAGCTTTATTGGCTGTAAATATTGGTCTATATGAACTGTTAATATCAACTTTATTGGCTGTAAATATTGGCCTATGTGAACTATTAATATATCAGCTTTATTGGCTCTGAATATTGGCCTTTGTCAACTGTTAACATCAGCTTTATTGGCTGTAAATATTGGCCTTTATCAGCCGTTAATATCAGCTTTATTAGCTGTAAATATTGGCCTATGTGAACTATTAATATCAGCTTTATTGGCTGTAAATATTGGTCTATATGAACTGTTAATATCAGCTTTATTGGCTGTAAATATTGGCCTTTATCAGCTGTTCATATTAGCTTTATTAGCTGTAAATATTGGCTTATGTGAACTGTTAATATCAGCTTTATTGGCTCTGAATATTGGCCTTTATCAACTGTTAATATCAGCTTTATTGGCTCTGAATATTGGCCTTTATCAGCTGTTAATATCAGCTTTATTGGCTCTGAATATTGGCCTTTATCAGCTGTTAATATCAGCTTTATTGGCTGTAAATGTTGGCCTTAATCAACTGTTAATATCAGCTTTATTGGCTAGAAATATTGGCCTTTATCAGCTGTTAATATCAGCTTTATTGGCTGTAAATATTGGCCTTTATCAGCTGTTCATATTAGCTTTATTGGCTGTAAATATTGGCCTATGTGAACTGTTAATATCAGCTTTATTGGCTCTGAATATTGGCCTTTATCAGCTGTTAATATCAGCTTTATTGGCTGTAAATGTTGGCCTTAATCAACTGTTAATATCAGCTTTATTGGCTAGAAATATTGGCCTTTATCAGCTGTTAATATCAGCTTTATTGGCTGTAAATATTGGCCTTTATCAGCTGTTCATATTAGCTTTATTGGCTGTAAATATTGGCCTGTGTGAACTGTTAATATCAGCTTTATTGGCTGTAAATATTGGTCTATATGAACTGTTAATATCAGCTTTATTGGCTGTAAATATTGGCCTTTATCAACTGTTAATATCAGCTTTATTGGTTGTGAATATTGCCAATATCAACTGTTAATATCAGCGTTATGGGCTATAAATGTTGGTCTATATGAACTGTTAGTATCAGCTTTATTGGCTGTAAATATTGGCCAATATCAACTGTTAATATCAGCTTTATTGGCTGTAAATATTGGTCTATATGAACTGTTAATATCAGCTTTATTGGCTATAAATATTGGCCAATATCAACTGTTAATATCAGCTTTATTGGCTGTAATTTTTTGCTTGTATCAACTGTTAAGGTATCTCATTGATTACAGTGTTTTTGCACAATCGAGAGACATTGCACAAAAGTTTACTTGAAATTTTTTTTCTTGGATTCCTACCTCACTTATGGCCCATTTCAACGAATTAGCTTGTTTAGAATTTTTTTTTTTTTTTTTTTTTTTTTTTTTGAAGTTTTGGTATGCTTTGAATGACAGACCATTAAAAAATGAGAATTCTTTAATGGAAAATGTAAAATGCATTTTTGGTTTGAAGAAAAAAAAACTCAAATTGACTTCCTTCCTTGTAATTAGAGAATATAAATGCAATGGTAGCCTGACGTTGTACAGAGACTAAGGATGGATTATTGTAAACAGAATAATAAATATTTCTGGTACGCAAGTCTTGTTTTGTTTTATCTTTTCACGGATAAAACACTGCATTTGACTAAAATGCTGTCATGTTTCTGCTGAAGATTTGCTCTAAAATAAGAACTTATCTAAATTTTGGACTACTTGGTCATCCAGGTTGTTGATTGAGAACTCTAGAACTCTAAATCCTGGTCTGTTTTTCCTCTACTTCTCCAGCTAGTCCTGCTGAGTGACCCATGGTGAAGGTGGCGGGGTCTGATGTCAGCCCCTCCTCTTGACAACCCTCCCACCATGCCCACCATGGTTTCACGCCTTCCAAAGTTTGGCTCGCGGCCCAAATTGGACTCCCCCTCTAACGGCGCCCAGATAGGACCGCCTCCGACTGCGAACAGCTTCACCAGCACCCGCCTCACCAACGGGTTCTACCACCACCCTGGCCCAGCGGGGGTCAACGGCGGTTTGACCGCACCGCCTGCTTCTTTAAAGCAAAACGGCTTCCTCAGGGTGCCCTCGTCCTTTTCCATGAAATGGAGGAAAGAGAACGAGACTCTGGAGAATGGCGAGCACGAAGGTAGACGAGGAAAAGGCGGGAACGTCGGGCAGAATCGCTCCGTTAATAATGTCCATCAGTATTATTCCCAACGGCAGCAGACATCACCTGTTTCATCTCAAAGTGACGTTAAAAAGCTAACCACCACTTCTGCAGGAAAGGGGCGTGGCTCTGTCCATCCTGTGACAGCATCACCACCAGCCCAGGTCTCTAAAACCGGACCTGCTGGTTCCAAACCGAGCCGAGCTGCTCTGGGGCAGATGAATGGCACCAAACAGACTCAGTACAGTTTTAATGGTTCTAAACCACGTAAGGGGGCGCAGAACGGCGCTCTGAGACAGCCGCTGACTTTTACACGCCCTGCTGCTACCAGGTCAGCATCAGGCCTCGGCTCTCGCTCTGGCTCCCCCCTCCAGAAGAAGACTCCCGCCAACCGCTCGCACTCCAGCGACAGCCTGGGCTCGGCGCCACCTGTCCAGCTCACAGAGAGCGATCGCCTTCGTTCGCGTAGCCTCACCCAGTTTAGGCGCCAGCCCTCCCCTAACCTCACCCTCTCCTCCACCTCCTCCTCCTCCTCCCTCTCCCACAGCTCGGCTAAGTCCCCCCTCACCAACCAGGCTCCATCGGCAGGGGGCGCCAGAGGAGGCGGAGTCAAAGGCAAAGGTTCTGCTGTGAATGCTGGAGTCAGAATGCCCTCCTTGCTGCCACCCTCTGCCTTAAAGAAGCCTCTCCTACTCAGCCATGGCCCCGCCTCCAAGCCCAGCGGTATAAGCTATAAGCTATCACGCCCGTCACTCATCAAGCAGTCCCGCCCACTCAGGGTGACGGCAGCCAATGAGCAAAGAGATGACCAGGAACTGAGCCAGAGCCAGATCCAATCACCATCCACTTCAGAACCCAGTCCAGGTGAGTTCCTATCAGATATTTTGTTTAGGCCTGAAGTCCTGATCTTGGCATGTTTGGTGCGTGTCTTCCATGCTCTCTCTTCGTGTTTGTTGATGTCTGAATCTTTGCCTCCTATCAGAAAGTGCCCCAGAGGCTCCAGAGACTAAAGGCTTCTCCTCAGAGCTGGTGTCCCAGGGAGAGGTGTCGATTGTGGGGGAGACGTTGGAGGACATGTCCTTGTCGTCCAGCTCCTCTTTAGATCGAAACGACACGAGTCAGGAGTACATGGACGACTTTGACAACCTGGGTAAGAAAAGACAGAATACAAAAACGCATGCGAGACTGTTAGACAGCTATGGAGGCTGTGAGGGTCAAAACTGTGAACTTGATGATGGCTGCAAACCAAATACATCTCTCTTCATGTTTGTAGGAAACGGAGGAGTGGGCATCCTGCTTCTCTCCTCCAAAAATGATGAAGATGACTCAGGTCTTGACCAATCGTGTGCCAGGTTTGATGATGACAAATCAGCGGTGAATGGAGTCGCCAAGTCAACGGGACTGTGCTTCCTGGACGACGGTGAGGACTGGACAGGGATGAGACTGAATGGTGAGTTTGGATTAAGATCAGTGATGTGGTTAGGAAGAGTCTTTGAGATAAACAGGATAAAATGTTGAAATAAATGAAACATTTCACAAAAAATTTGAGCTGCTGATGTTCATACATGATGTGGCATTTTATTTGAATGGTGAAACAAAAGGAGCATTATTATTGATTTGAATAATGTATTTAAAGTGTAATCCTTCTGTCAAAGAGTGCATTAAAGGTGCATTTGTAACTCTAACTTTACCACAGTTGAAGAATGGAAGAAAAAAAACAAAATAAAATTAGATATAAGCATCTGCTCCCATCTAGATCCAGGAACCCATTTTTAGGTTAATGTACAGGTTAGAAGAGACTTTAAATGAACAAGAGATAAAACACTAACTCTTTCTCGGTTCCCAGGTGAACGAGGCGAACACCGACTCACCAGACTTTCTCATCGGAGAAGGACCAGTCAGCCGGACTACCATGAACAGGTAGGATCTTTCCCTTTCCTACTCAAATATATTAGAAATACTGTAAGATATGAAAAGATATTTAATTACTGTAGATTTTTAACCTGCAGCAGAGAAACCAGCTCAAAATGTCTGCAATATGATCCTTAAACAGTCAAATTATGTCCACTGAAGTTTTATTGTGACTCGCTCATATCTTCCTTCTTGGTGTCTGACATTACAGAAAGAACCCCTGAAGAGGTTTAACTTTTTTAATCTGCTAAGCCACCAGATATAAAGAGCATTTCAGCTCTGCAGGAAAAGTAAGAAACATGGCACAGCTGGAGCTCCGCATTAAAAGTTAGACTCTCTGCCCAAGCCCCAGACTGGCCTGATTGGATCTTGGCCTGTAGCTAGTTCAGGCCAGGATGCCCACCCCAGCCGGGGCAGATTGGGCTCCAGAAGCGTCAAAGACATCCTGTCAGACATCACAACAACATTTAAAATGGTCTAAGTTTTTGAATGTTTCTCTGTTTTTGTCTTCTTTTGTCTTCCTTCGGTGCAGACCGTATGAGTACGAGATCTGCTGCCCTGATTCACTAGTAACTGAATCAACAAGTCTTTTTAAATCTAGACTCCAAGCAGTATATTTACTTAAAATTATTTCAGTTTTCTTCAAATGGACTGTAAGTTTCTGACATAATGAGGGAGTGAAGCTGCTCAGTGCACACTAATGTTTGTTTGCTCCTCATCCTCACTGTTCTGATTGCCATAAACATGATCTGATTTCTTTCATTAAATCAACTTTTAAACGTGGTTCAAACTTAAGTATAACAGCTAATTTATTAAAAATGTCAGGTTTAAATCATGCTCTGGCCTGCAAATACAGAGAACAGGACAGGCCAGGCTTGAGGAGAACATGCATACTTGCATGATGAAATAGTTATTTTTCTGTTTAATAATCAACAAAATATGGTGGCATCATGACAGAAAACTGGCATTCAAAGGCTTAAATCTTTAAAAATGAATAAATATTTGATATCAATAATCAGGTCAGTTGTGGCTGAAATAAAAATAGCTTAGTGAAAGTAGAACAGAATATTTATGTGTAATATTTTTTATTGCTTGCGTATGAAAAGTGCATTTATTGCACTAAGCAGCTTGAGAGGGAGTATGTGTCATTGCACAAAAAATAATAATGCAGAAAAATCATTGTTGCTGCTAATCGGTGACATATCCCAGGATGTAATGATTCAACACAAAAGAATGTACTTTGCATATAGTGTGAAAAAATTATCAATAATAAAAAATAATTTTTTACTGTTTAATCATCAAAAACATGTTGGCATTTTGACTGAAAACTGGCATTCAAAGTGTTAAAATCTATAAAAATCAATGAATAATTGATATCAATAATCAGGTCAGTTGTAGGTGAAAAGTAGCTTGATGAAAACATTAAAAATATTAATGTATAATATTTTTTATAGCTACCGTATAAAAAGTGAATTTTTTTGTGCTTAACAGCTTGAGTGTGGCTCTTGTTATAATTCTCCCTAAGGGTTAAAAGTGCTTTTAAAACAACATTATCATCTATATCTCGCTCGCTAACAAAAATGTTTATCTGTGTACGGCTCCTTTCTGTAATGTCAGATTCAAATTTGGTCATTTTACTTTGTAGAAAGTAGAGCGTCTTGTCCACGGCCTCATACCAGATTCAAAATAACTTAAAACAATGTGAAAAGTTCCTACTTTCAGCCTAACAACAATGATTTATCATTAGAGGAACTTCTTTTGTGTTTGGTTTGCTCCACCCAAGCGTGGCTTCTCAGTTTGCCAGCATGTTATATCATTAAATCTCTGAGCAGTAATGGTAGCTGAGTCATGATTTAAAGGTGTCACATTTTTAAATTTGAGCTCCACCCTGGAGAGTTGAAGCGAAGGACACATCATTCCCACCATTCTCACGGTCTAGACTCTGTTTCTAACCAAACTGATTTAACGATCCTGAAGCTGGACGGACGCCTTTACTCTGAGCGTCCATTAAAACCTGACAAAGCTGTTTCACTAATGAATGTTTTAAATCAGAGCCTCTCAGATTCATAAGAAGCCAAAGGAGCTTCAGTTTGTCGGTTTAATAGAGATCGAGAATTGAGGGTTTTGACCAGTGTGAGTGCTCGATGCTGTGCTCAGGCACTGAACACTTCCATGACAACATATCTAAAATCTTCCCTGTCCTCTCTCTCCTCCTGTAGGGTGGGTCGTCTCTCGACCTCTCCCCCTCAGACAGCTGTGGGTCAGGGGGAACCTACATGTGGGACGAGGAGGGCCTGGAGCCACTGGGGGGCGCCGTCACGACCGCCTCCATCAATTCCAACAGCAACACCACCCATCACATCGGGAGCTTCGACTCGGACCTCAACAGCATCGTAAGTTCTGAGCAGGGAGGCTGATGGCGGTTAAAGTAAACCAGATCTCCTATATTTCATTGTGTGGGTTTAATAAAGTAAGTCTTAGAGGCTCTCTGTGGAGTTCGAACCCTCCTGTTGTGCTTTGGAGCCTGGAAACAAACCGTCTGCTGTCACACGACCCGATTCTGTCCGTCTGAAGCCAAAGAACTTTCCTGAAGTAGGCCGGAGAGGACGCTGTTGGAATATTAACTCCTGTCCTCCTTTCTCCAGTAAATAAAAACCCTGTTTCTCACAGAAAAGATCCAGTCATGTGAGAGCTGACGTTTGTTTCCTGAAAAGAACTAACCGCTCATCAAACGTGCAGAAACAGGTTGAACAGAGGGACGGTAAACGTCAGAGTGGATTTGGCACTGGTTGAGCATTTTTTAAACCAGTTTGAACTCGAGGTGTCTCTGCAGAGCTGTAATTATCAAAACTGGGGTGATACAATCTTAATCCTCCAAAATAAAAGCACCTCCATCTCACACACTAAAACGTTAAGATGTCTGAGTCTCACCTCCATGACTTGAACCACATTTAAAAAAAAAAAAAAAAAAAAGGGCACAATAGAATCCCACGGCAGGTGAAATCCTCCAATTTAAGCCACAAATAAAACTTATATTTCATTCCTCTTATTGTGATTCTGATCAGATGTTAAAATTAAATATTATTTTAAATGAAACATCTAAACCAGGGGTGTCAAACTGGAGGCCCAGGGGCCAAAACTGGCCCGTGGTACAGTTATACTGGTCCAATAAAATCATATATTTTTATTATAACCAGCCCACAGTATGAGGTCTGCAGATTCCCTCCAGTATAAACAATGTAAATTTAACCTTGATTATTCAAAATATCCTTCTTAATGCTTAATAATGAAAGAAGTAAAGTACAATAAAAAGTAAGAGGATAAAAAGATAAAAATTAAGGAAAATAATTTGTTTTTCATTTCGTATTTTTGATCTTGCATCTCACAATAATGACTTAAACTCAAGATGTCAAATTTGATTTCATTATTTTACTTTTCAGATTCTTGAGTACAAAGTTTATTTTATGTTTTTACCTTTAAAACTCATGATTTTCACTTTTTTTTAAAAGATTTTGACCTTTCAGACTGATAATTTCAAATTTTATCTCATATTTTGACCTTTAAAATTCATGATTTTAATTTTTTTTTTATTTTAACCTTTAAGACTCATGATTTCAAATTCAATCTCTTATGTTTATCTTAAAACTCGTGATTTTTAAATGTAATTTAAAATGTTGACACTTCTATCTCATGATTTTCAATCATATTTAAGATTTTGACCTTTTTTCACTCATAATTTCAAATCTCATGTCATATTTTTACCTCTAAAACTCATGATTTTTAAATTTAATTTAAAATTTAGATTTTTTTTTCATCCATAATTTCAAATCTTATTTCATATTTTGACTTTCTACTCTCATGATTTTTGAGTTCCTTTTTTTTTTTGGTTGCATGGCGGCACAGGGGTTAGCGCTGTTGCCTCACACCAAGAAGGTCCCTGGTTCGCTTCCCGGTCAACGCCTTTCTGTGTGGAGTTTGCATGTTCTCCTCATGCATGCATGGGTTCTCTCTGGGTATTCCAGTTTCCTCCAACCACCAAAAACATGCTCGTTAGGTTAATTGGGGACTCTAAATTGCCCATAGGTGTGAGTGTGAGCGTGTCCGGTTGTCTGTCTATATACGTCAGCCCTGTGATTGACTGGCGACCAGTCCAGGGTGTACCCCGCCTCTCGCCCTGTGACAGCTGGGATAGGCTCCAGCCCCCCACGACCCCCAATGGGATAAGTGGTATAGAGATGGATGGATGGATTTTTTGACTTTTGATATCATGATTTGACCTTTTGAACTTATAAGTTTGATGTTTTAGCTCAGATTTGAGCCTTTAAACTCACCATTTTGACTTTCTGAATCTCACAATAATTGATCATCAGTTTTCCCCCATTATTAAATGAGGTTGGCAGACCTTGTTAGGCCCTCCTGGTTGGACCTAAAGTCCAAATCCATCCCCTGCTGTGATCCCTGATCTTAAAGGTCTGAGACTAAATAATCACTAATCAAACCAACGTCTCTGTCATGCATGTTTAACATGAGGAAGTTTAAGGGTTCTGATGTCTTCATCCTCATTTCACTCTCTGATTCAGTCCTGTTTATTCTGAATATAACTCTCTGGCTCCCTCATGTGTCTGATCTGTGAATTACATCTCTGCCTGCTGCAGTGTCTCTGCTCGATGACAGGTGGTGCAGAGTGAAGGTCAAAGTGAGCCCATGTGATGGAATAGGTTCTCAGTAGTCACACTCGTTGACCCGTTCCCTGGCAGGACAGAAAGTCTTCCTTGTTCTGTGCTGTGACGGTCTCGGATGCCACAGGATTTAAAGGAAAGAGGCCGGCAGAGGAGTTTATGCACGGCCAGGAGGACACGTTTGGAACAACACCTCTCAGAATACTGATGAATATAAACCACCCCTCCTGTATGGACTACAGAATGAAATTTAAAGGCATTTTTATAGATCAGAACCTTTCAGATGTTTTTAAATGAAACATTTTTAATCCGATGACATTTATCCAGAAAGTCTCTACATTACTAATAAGACAGCTAGTCCACTTAAACCAAGATCTCTAATGTGCTAATTTTCTTTGGTAACTAGCAGGGCTGCATTTGGATCATTTTTATGAAACACTTGTTTAATTACTGCAGTGGTTCGCAACCTTTTCAGCCCAGGACCCAAAAAATAAGGGAGCAAGAGACCGGGGACCCCCACTGTACCTGAAGGTGGTTGAACACAGCCATGAACATTCAAGAATCATGGGCAGACGAGGCCGCCCATTAAGGGGGATAAAGGGGAGAGCTTTAACCTGAAAAATAACCACTCTTATCAAAGAAGCAAGTATATTTTTTTATTAATTTGTGTGGTAGATATCCTTCTTAAAAACGGGTTCAAATCTTTTTTGTTAAAAACAGAAATAAAATGGGTTAATTATGGCAAAAAATGGTGGTGAAATTGGATTTTAAAAGTAGCAGAAATTGGCTAGAAGTGGCAAAAATATGATAAAATTGGCAAAAAAGCAAAAAGTGGCAGAATTGGTTAAAGTGGCACAAATGGGCATAGATAGTATAAAAACTGTCACTAAATTGAATTAGTGGAGGCCGACTGAATTTCAACTGATGCTAGCTCACCGAACCTCTAGGTGGGGTGCACATTTAAACACATGGATCCAGAAATCAGATTAACCATTTATTGAAGATGAAAGGATGGATGAATGGATGGATGGCTGGATGGATGATTTTCTGTACAAAACAGATATATCAAATCAAAACATTGCCACGCACATATCACGATTAAATTAAAGCTAACAGGGATCAACTTATATTAATTTATGCATCCAATATGTTACACAAGGAGTGAGGAATTGCTTCAGCTTCCTGCTAAACAAACATAAATTAGTGCACTGTGTCAAAATAGATTATTCTCTTTAAACTTAGGTAGGAAATGTACTCACTCATATGTGTCCTTTAAAGCAGACAAACAATTTTAAATCTCTAGGTATTCTTTGTGGTTTCAGAGGTCAAACAAACTTCTACCTTTGGTGAAAGTGACAAACATAATTAAAAGGATGCACTTATTTGGTAAACAAAGGAAAAAGTGGATTAATTCAACAAACAAACTTACTTAAGTGCTGTGACAGCATGGACAGAGCAGGCTCAAGGACAAAGGGAGGCCGATAACCACACCCATCTCTTAAATAACCTCTTGAGGCTCCTCCTCCCCGCTCTGCCATGATTGTCTCAGTAGGACTGAGGATTTGAGATTTTTAACAGATAGTGGTATGGGGAAATAAGAGGCTGAATTGACTTTAAATGGGCAAAATGGGTGGAAAATTTGGTGAAATGGGATGAAAAATTAATATAAAATGGCAAAAAGGGTTAACTGAGACAGAAAAATGGGCAGAAATGGGTTGAACTGGTAAAAATGAGCAAATAGTGAAATGTGGTTGAAATGGGCATAAAATGTGGTAATAAGTGGTTAACAGAGGCAATAATGGGTCAACAGAGGCAACAAAAGGTGTAAAGTGGCAAGACTTGGTTTAGAAGTGGCAAAAACAGGTAGAAAAAAAGTGTTGAAAAGGGTTTGAAATTGGAAAAATGGGTTTTAAGTATCAAAAATGTGTTAAAATTGGCAAACATTGGTGGGAAAAAGTGATTAAAACAGGTTAAAACTTAGCAAAATTGGTGTAAAGTGGCAACAGTGTAATTTAAGAAATATTTGTAGTTTCTTAAAGGCATCTGGGGACCCCCTCTCAGTGTCTCGCGACCCCAGATGGGTCCCGACCCCAGGGTTGAGAACCGCTGAATTACTTTTTTAAACATGACAACATAGCAGAAAATTCAGCTGAGGTTTGGGGATTTAGCTGTCAGTGTTACATTATGAACATAAATCCTGTAGTCTGCTGTTCAGGACATTTGACACTCTGTGAGTGACGCCTCTGTGTTTTTAACGAGCTCCCTGCTTCTCTTAATGCGCCCTGTGTGTTAACGAGCAGAGTGATGGGCTCTAACGAGCTCTGAGCCTTAATGATGTTAACGAGGACGTTAACGAGCTCTGAACTGATGTGTGAAGACTAAACTGTTGGCCCTTGAATTTGATTTGTAAATGACCAGCAGGGGTCAGTATTAGCCTGACTAAGTTAGATCAGGAGTTTTATCATTGCATGTTATTTTAGTTATATGTCCTGTAAGAATAAGGAGTAAAAGGAGGAAGGTGCTGGAGAAGCAGTTAAGATAGGACTAGGAATAGAGAGGAGGTGGGAGCAGGCAGAGAGAGATTAGGAGGTGATGTGCTGCTGTGGATGGCTGCTTTCATCCTTCAGGGACTGTTTCTACACGTTTGTGTTTAAATGCAGCAGCTACTCAGGTTGAACATTTCGTTTCCTCTCAGGTTTCTGTGCAGGGACTAATATCTGTCTGTTTTTTTTAAGTGGTTCGATTTAAATTTCCAAAGATTTTCTAAATCTCTCTGACTTGTTTTCAGTCTGCTCACATACAAAACCAAGTCTTGCTCTGGTTAGTGATCTATGTTTTTTTTTGGGGGGGGGTTTGTTTATACAAATAGTGGGCTGTTTCTCTAACTAGACCAGTCCCTGTCACATTTAGGCTTAATTCCAGTCCATCCTTACTCTATTTGGAGCTCTGCTCTTATTCTTCGCTCGTTCACGTCTATAGGGAGGCTGTCCTGATACTCGTAGGAATAGAGCAGAAGGGTGGAGTTCTCAGGCTTCATCCATCATTAAACAGAGATTTTCCAGAGGCATTGCAAGTCAAGTTTTATGGAAAATCTCCCAGAATGCCTTGTAAATCATTGGCAAGATTTTAAAGTTATGACCCCAATCCATGGTGGTCCTTTAATTTTGAACACCCCAATAAAAAATCACTTGCAGTCTGGTTTTGTCATCACAACTGTTTATTTAAATTTTCATTTCCTGAAGTTGAAGGGACGTCCCATTTCTAACTCTGTTTCAAGGCTATATGGCCTGTGAACTCTAGGGCAATGGCTTTCGAACTGTTTTCGCCCAAGGCACACCTAAGATTAGGCCAAAATCAGTCAATGTGGCCCAAAAGGGGGGATGAAGGGGCCAACTGGGGGTGGCAAAAGTGGGCAAAAGGTGGTAAAATTTGGTTCAAAGTGATTAAAAAAACATGGCAAAAATGGGGCAAAAAGTGACAAGACAGAGTCAAAAATGGGTAACAATTGGCATAAGGGGACAAAAAATGGGTTGAAAATGGAAAAAAAATGTTGAAAGTGTCAAAAAGGTGGCAAACAATGTTTTACAAGTGGCCAAAAAGGGTTAAATATTTTAAAAAGGTGGTTAAAATGGGTTAAAAGTGATTGAAAAAATGGTCAAAATTGGGCAAAACATGGCCAAACAAAGTGAGCAGAAATTGGCAAGAGGGTAGCAAAAATGGGTTGAAAGTGGCAAAAAGGTGGCAAAATAGGTAACATACATGTCCAAATAACAGCAAAAGTAGGCAAAACCAGCAAAAAGGTGGCAAAAATGGGTTGAATGTGGAAAAAAGTATTTAAAAAAGTTGCAAAATTACAAAAAATGCAGCAAAATAACTGGCATAATAGGTAGAAAAATTGGTTAACTTGGTTAAAAGTAGCATGAATTAATAATTTCAACACCAATTTCAGCTCAATAATAGTTTACCAAATGAGGTAACTGTTAGCCAGGATGCTAGCACCAATGCTACTGATCCAACACACATAAGTGACATCATCAATAAATCACATCTGGAGAGGGTACCATCTCTGGGGTTTTTCAGGGGCCCATCCAGATCCCCAAGGCAGACCTAGACTTGCCTCAGGGCACACTAGTGTGCCTTGATACACCATTTTAGAACCACTGCTATAGGGGTCTCACATTATGCACCCAGGCCTGGATCTGAGAACACTTAAGCTTTAATGCTGACTCCTTTGATCAGTAAAAGCTCAAACCTGCTGGCCTCAGGAGACCAGGCTTTAAGTGCTGAGCCCCTGTCATCCTCTGAGCTGTATGGTAGATGCTGACCCTCTGCAGAGGGTTCAGGGCTACGTGGATCTACAGCGTATGCTAGGACGTAGCTTTGATGCAGAAGCATAAATCAGATTTAGCATTGACCTCTATGCCATGTGCTCTGATTGGGTTTAGCATTTAGCTAGGTAGACCAGGGCTCCAGACATGCCATTGTCCCAAAAACGTGAACCATCCCTCAGGTGGTCTAAGGGGACAGGGACCATACTGATCCTTGCAGCACCTGAATTCAACAACTGACAGGTCTGTCCAAATACTTTTGTCTATATAGTGTATGTCACTGTAATAAGAAATGGCATCAGTAATTTTCTGTATATGAACACTAAGGCTGAACGATTTGCAAAAATTATTGAACTGTGTTTTTTCCCCCTAGTATTGCAATTTGATATGTGATTATTTTTAGGTTCTTCATCTTTTGTATTTTTTAACAAATTCAAGCAATAAATCATTCAACATTACAACGTACATTTAGCCAGGAACACTCTCATCATACATTTCACCATTTTATTGCAAAGTGGATTTTCAATTTTACTTGTCAATGAAAGCTCTGCTCCAGAGATTCTTCCTGGGTTAGTCAGGTGAAGCTTTAGTCTATAAAGGAGGAGGCTGGGGTGGAGGGGGTGAAGATTTAGTCTATAAAGGAGGAGGCTGGGGTGGAGGAGGTGAAGCTTTAGTCTATAAAGGAGGAGGCTGGGGTGGAGGAGGTGATGCTTTAGTCTATAAAGGAGGAGGCTGGGGTGGAGGAGGTGATGCTTTAGTCTATAAAGGAGGAGGCTGGGGTGGAGGAGGTGAAGCTTTAGTCTATAAAGGAGGAGGCTGGGGTGGAAGAGGTGAAGCTTTAGTCTATAAAGGAGGAGGCTGGGGTGGAGGAGGTGAAGCTTTAGTCTATAAAGGAGGAGGCTGGGGTGGAGGAGGTGAAGCTTTAGTCTATAAAGGAGGAGGCTGGGGTGGAGGAGGTGATGCTTTAGTCTATAAAGGAGGAGGCTGGGGTGGAGGAGGTGAAGCTTTAGTCTATAAAGGAGGAGGCTGGGGTGGAGGAGGTGATGCTTTAGTCTATAAAGGAGGAGGCTGGGGTGGAGGAGGTGCAGCTTTAGTCTATAAAGGAGGAGGCTGGGGTGGAGGGAGTGAAGCCTTAGTCTATAAAGGAGGAGGCTGGGGTGGAGGGAGTGAAGCCTTAGTCTATAAAGGAGGAGGCTGGGGTGGAGGAGGTGAAGCTTTAGTCTATAAAGGAGGAGGCTGGGGTGGAGGAGGTGAAGCTTTAGTCTATAAAGGAGGAGGCTGGGGTGGAGGAGGTGATGCTTTAGTCTATAAAGGAGGAGGCTGGGGTGGAGGAGGTGCAGCTTTAGTCTATAAAGGAGGAGGCTGGGGTGGAGGGAGTGAAGCCTTAGTCTATAAAGGAGGAGGCTGGGGTGGAGGGAGTGAAGCCTTAGTCTATAAAGGAGGAGGCTGGGGTGGAGGGAGTGAAGCCTTAGTCTATAAAGGAGGAGGCTGGGGTGGAGGAGGTGAAGCTTTGTCAACAGCATGATGCATCAGCATTGATGCAAGCAGGGATTAGTGAGCAGTACGTCATCTTTAAATGCTCGCTGTGTTGAGAGAAAGAGCTGTGATTGGCTGTGGGAACTGGGAGGCAGTAATTGGTGTCAGCTGGCTATAAGCCAGCTGACACCAATTCTAACTGCAATAAAAAATCTAATTGCAATAACTATTGCTCATATTGCAATTTTGACATCAATTGCTTCATTGAATGGGGATTATTGTTTTTATGTTGCTCATTCTAATCAAGAAAAACAAACACTGATGCTTGAATGTTTACAAAATGTGCATGAAATCTCTTCTGCTGCAAAAAAGAAATGAATTAAACTGGTATTCTGACACATTTTAAGTTAAAGCAATATTGCAATGTCTGCAATTTGTAAATTGCAGCATGCCATATTGCGATTTAATCTCATTGCAATTACTTGCCCAGCCCTAATGAACACTTAGATTATAAGACATTAAAACAAAAACCCTTTTCATCCCAGGAAAGATTTCTGTTCTTCCACACTTAAAACAATCCCCAGAATGATGGGACATCCTTAGTCTCCAGGGCTGCTAGGAATCTGATTTTTGGAGCACAAACTTAAAATAATAATAAATATTAACGTAAAAGGTATTTTCACCTACAAACATTATAAAGAAAAACATAAATAAAACACAACTTCAGCAGAGGGACATTCAGAGAGGCAACCTCACATTTCTACCTGAAATAACATTTTTAATAACCCACACAGACACATAATAAAAATTTTGTTTTCCTCTATTCTTCCTCAGTTTTAATTCTGCGTCCTAGTCAAACCTTTCTTTTTCATCACGGAGAACAAAAACTCAATCTTCCATCATTGATCAGCAGACGGAGCAGTCTCTCATACATGATGGGGTTTTTAATCGCCGTCCTTCATGCTGCAGTGTCTCAAACAGAAGAAATAAATTAGTTTGGATTTTTGGTCTTTTCTGTTGGAGCACGTTCAGGGATTTTATTTTATTTCAGTACGGACGAAAAAATCCAAACTTTCTGCGTCTCACCTTGTAGAAAATTAGAAATAGCGTGCATAGTTATTCAGATTCAGTACTTTCACTTTTTTATTGAGTCTTCTCTGTCCTTTGTGTGGCTGAAAATCTGCCTTCCACTTGAAACCCAAATTCTCCTTTAAATGGACTGAAAGAAACTCAATACTGAACTATAAAGGATGTTTACCTGTTAATGAATGCAGAAAGGATATGAACTACGTATGAAACAAGTAAAAGCATGCATGTTTCTCTTTCTGTCTCTTCAGGACATTTTAAATAACCTGGAGTCATGTGATCTGGATGATGATGACCTCATGCTGGATGCTGACGTCCCTGAAGATGGCTCTCTGCACAGCGGTAGGCTTGCTATCGTTGTAGGGGTGTCAGAATGACTGTAAATCCTCAAAATCTACCAGAATTACAGAAGGTGGCAGGCCTTTGTATGACTTAATGTTTGAGGGCTTGCGTCTATTTCTAATTCTATGTCAGAAGAATAATTGTTGATATGGCAGAGTACAGGAAATAATTTTGCAAGGAAAAGTGGGCAGATCTTGCACAGTCAAGTTACACTGGAGGGATGTAACGACGAATTGAGACAGTTGATAACTTTACTTTGACTTAGCCAAGTATTTCTCTGATAATAATCTGATAATTAACAGAAAATATGAGCAGACATGTTCGTTAACAACCATTACCCATGATGAAGAGAGCCACACAATCCAGAACAAGCCTGGCAGAGGGAGGAAGAGGAAGATTTCAGAGACTCTGGAAAGAAAACTAGTGAGAGGTGTCTAAAGAGCCCAGAACAACTGCCGAGACTCTGGTGAAGGACTTAGACAAGTCAAAGAAGACCATCACCAGAGCCCTACACAGGAACGGACCAAGATAAGTCCACTCCTGCAGAACAAATCCTTTCAGAGCAGACTGAAGTCTGCTAAGGACCACTGGGAGAAAGCTCCTGATCCTGGAAGCGTGTCCTTTGGTCAGATGAGACCAAACTGGAGCTCTTTGGCCATAGAGACGTTGGTGATGTTTGGAGAAAGAAGGGAGAGGATTATAACCCAAAGAACACCGTACCCACAGGGAAACACGGCGGTGGGAGGATTATGCTGTATGGATGCTTCAGTGAGTCTGGAACTCTGAATCTGGTAAAGGTGGAAGGAACCATGGAGAAAGAAGTAGACGTGGAGATTTAGAAAGAAAACCTCAAGCAGTCAGCAGCTGTCCTGGATCTGGGTCATCACTTTATCTTCCACACCACAACAACCCAAAACATCCATGGCTACTTCCAGAAGGCCATCATAAACCATAATGACTGGCCTGACTTGACTCCCCTTAAAAATCTGAACTGAAGACCAAATCCATGCCAGAAGACCATCAGATCTGGAGGAACTTGGGAGATTGGTAAAAGAAGAACGACTCGTCTTCTGAAGAATCCCAGCTCAGAGACCAAAACTACAACAAACTATTGCAGGCTGTTATCCTGCAACAAGGAGACACAACTATTAGCATCAGAGGGGTCATCATTGAGACCCTGGTAGATCTAAAGGGGTCATCATTAGGACCGGGTAGTTCTAAAGGGGATCATCATTTAGACCCTGGTAGTTCTAAAGGGGGGTCATCATTTAGACCCTGGTAGTTCTAAAGGGGGGGCATCATTTAGACCTTGGTAGTTCTAAAGGGGGGGCATCATTTAGACCTTGGTAGTTCTAAAGGGGGGGCATCATTTAGACCTTGGTAGTTCTAAAGGGGGGGCATCATTTAGACCCTGGTAGTTCTAAAGGGGTCATCATTAGGATCGGTTGGTTCTAAAGGGGATCATCATTTAGACCCTGGTAGTTATAAAGGGGGTCATCATTTAGACCCTGGTAGTTCTAAAGGGGGTCATCATTTAGACCCTGGTAGTTCTAAAGGGGGGTCATCATTTAGACCCTGGTAGTTCTAAAGGGGTCATCATTAGGACCGGTTGGTTCTAAAGGGGATCATCATTTAGACCCTGGTAGTTATAAAGGGGGTCATCATTAGGACCCTGGAAATTCTAAAGAGGGTCATCATTTAGACCCAGGTAGTTATAAAGGGGGGTCATCATTTAGACCCTGGTAGTTCTAAAGGGGTCATCATTAGGACCGGTTGGTTCTAAAGGGGATCATCATTTAGACCCTGGTAGTTATAAAGGGGGTCATCATTTAGACCCTGGTAGTTCTAAAGGGGGTCATCATTTAGACCCTGGTAGTTCTAAAGGGGGGTCATCATTTAGACCCTGGTAGTTCTAAAGGGGTCATCATTAGGACCGGTTGGTTCTAAAGGGGATCATCATTTAGACCCTGGTAGTTCTAAAGGGGGTCATCATTAGGACCCTGGAAATTCTAAAGAGGGTCATCATTTAGACCCTGGTAGTTCCAAAGGAGTTCATTGTTTAGACCCTGGTAGTTCTAAAGGGGTCATCATTAGGACCGGTTAGTTCTAAAGGGGATCATCTTTAGACCCTGGTAGTTCTAAAGGGGGTCATCATTTCGATCCTGGTAGTTCTAAAGGGGGTCATCATTTAGACCCTGGTAGTTCTAAAGGGGGTCATCATTTAGACCCTGGTAGTTCTAAGGGGGGTCATCATTTAGACCCTGGTGGTTCTAAGGGGGGTCATCATTTAGACCCTGGTGGTTCTAAAGGGGGTCATCATTTAGACCCTGGTAGTTCTAAAGGGGGTCATCATTAGGACCAGTTAGTTCTAAAGGGGATCATCATTTAGACCCTGGTAGTTCTAAAGGGGGTCATCATTTAGACCCTGGTGGTTCTAAGTGGGGTCATCATTTAGACCCTGGTGGTTCTAAAGGGGGTCATCATTTAGACCCTGGTGGTTCTAAAGGGGGGTCATCATTTAGATCCTGGTGGTTCTAAAGGGGGTCATCATTTAGACCCTGGTAGTTAGTACAGTAGTTAGTTTGTTTGGCTCCAGTTAGGTGTTGTTTCTTATTCAGAGCTATGATAGTTACATTTTAGTAAAGTCAGGTTTTTTAATGTGATCTTAACGTCTGTTTTATGGACTTTAAAGACCTTATGTTAAGTTCATGAAGTCTGGCTGGTGTAGCAGATGAAGCCTCCTGTCTTAATGATCTTTTTCCTCTCTTAATGAGCTCTTTGTCATTTCTGATCGCCATGTTTATCTCTCCAGATGGAGATGGGATTTCCCACATGGCTCAGTGGAGGAGGAGACAGCTCTGCTGGGGAACTCAGGACGTCCACAATGACACTGAAACGTGAGTAAAGGCTTTTTTTCCCCAGGTCTGTCCTGGATTCACCTGCAGAGTCACTGTCAGGTTCACAGGTGAGCTGAGGATACTCCAACAAGTAAAGAAAATGAGATAAGTGTAAGAAAAGATCAGATTCTGTGTTTGTCGTTCATCTTCACAAATGTGCTGTCGTGGAGTTAGCAACAGTTTTAATTTATGTTGGCATAAAAGTCTAAGAAGTAATCCAAGAAACAAGAAGTTTGACTTCATTCACAAATATTGACTGATGCTGATAAAGGGTTGGTGAACGTTCAAAAATGGGCCCACAGTAACTTTTCCTCCTTAAAACAACAGCTTCAAAGTCAGTCTGACAGTGTAATCACTTTGGAGAATGGTGTCTGTCCTGTTTCCACAGAGTGCCCTGGTTGCCTGCTTTCAGCACTGTGTAACTTTAGCGGCAGGCTGTGGTTCACACAACATCCTACAGCTCAAAAGAAGCCAGTTAGCTGGTGTAAATGCTGTTTGATTCAGTGCCTGAGGCTAGAGAGGAAGGAGAACAGGGACAATAAAAGAGAAAAGGGGAGATGAACTTCAGCAGATATTAAACAGGCTTTTAAATGCTGGTGAGAGCTTTGTGAAACAATACGCCCCAGGAAGAACTCCAAGCTGGCCAAGCTGCCATTTCTTTAGCAGCTTTATATGGTGCAGAAAGTTGTCTAACCAAGGTTAGGTCTCAATTCAGCATACAAATCAATAAATACACACATCTCAGGTCCAGCTTCAGAGATTTAAGAGCTCTTTGAGCTCTTTCCACCCTGAGCAGAATGTTTCTGTGGTTTCCTTCAGTGACTTCCAGTGCTACAAGCTGACCGAGGATCCCGGGAACAAGAGGATGGACTTGACCAGGGATGGAGATCTGATACTGGAGCTCTGTCCTCCCAGGTGAGTTAAGATACCTTCAGTATCGACAGAATAGTCAGGGTTCATGGCTCTACCAGTGTTCTAAGACTTAAAAAACGACTTCCTGTTTCATGCCTAAAAAATTCAAGTACTATGTTTCTTATGTGACTTGAGCTTAAGCTGACTTGAACGCACTGGCAGTTTTAAAAAGGTGACAAAATCGACAATATAGCCATGGTGAGTTTTTGTTCACCATGAAACAGGACACATTTTAATCCACTCTGCTAGGATTCATGGCTCTACTAGTGTTTTTCGACTGAAAAAACTACTTCATGTTTCATGGCGAACAAATTTTCAATAACTGTTTTTTATGTGACTCAAGCTTGGTAATATGTGAACACTGGAATATATTTTTAAAAATAAGAGTTTGATGAAACTCATGATTATTTAAAACAGTGCTGATGCCTACGACTCCTACGCGTATTGCTGTGGTACTGAATCAGGTGTTGATCTTGTTGATCTTTACTTATATCGACATTTACATTTCAGGTCTCCCTCTCTGTCTCCTGGTTCTCCTGGTTTTGGTCTGGATGTGGAGGAACTGGCCGAGGACTGCTCAGCCGTCAGATCCCAGCTGGAGTACCTGCAGAGGTTACTGCTCCAGGTAAATGCTGAAAGCAGATACTAATGATTTAAAAAAGTGTTCATTTAGCTGCATGTAAAACTATGGCCAGTAGCACCAAGTGGCATAAAGCAGATGTAGAAGTTAAGAAATCTGCAGTTCTTCTTTCATCCACTGGAAGCTGCCTGCAGGAAGGAAATCCCCACAGAGCTCCATGTTTAAATGTCTGGAGAAAAATGTATAAAATGTCAGAAATTACAAAAAGGGTCAAATTTAGGTTAAAATGGCAAAAAGAAGTTGCAAAAAAGTTGCCTTAATGAGATAAAAATTGGAGAAATAAGGTAAAAATTGCAGAATATAGCACAAAGGGGCACCAAAAAGCAGAACTGGGTTAAAAGTTGCAAATTTAAGTGGCATAAATTGGCAAAAAGCAGCAAAAAAGAGTTAAAAGTTGCAAAATAGGGTTACATTAGTAAGGAAAAAAGGGCTTGAATGGACGAAAAGAGGCAGAATTAGGTTAAAGTTAGCAAAAATGGCTGAGGTGACACAAATGGAATTTAAGTGGTGAAAAGGACAAAGAACTACAAAAAATGATGTAAAAGGGCAAAAATGGTCAGAATTGGCCTGGGAATTGGCAAAAAAGTGGCAAAATAAGATAAATAGTGGCAAAAGAATAGGACAAAATTGGGTTTATAGTGGCACGAACAGGCATTAAACCAAATAAATGGCTTAAAAGTCTCATAAAAAATTTACAAAAATGACCACATTTGGCGATGACAATACAAACATTTCCAAAAAAGGATTAATTTTGGCAGGAAAGTACCAAAAGATTGGCATAAATCAGTGAAAAGCAGCAAAAAGGGGTTAAAAGTGGCAAAAAAAGGCAGAAAACAGAGGCAAAACGCAGCAAAACATGGATTAAAAGTAGTAAAAAGAAGTGGCAAAATGGGAGAAAAACAGCATAAGTTGGTTAATAGTGGAAATATAGGGTTAAAAAAACTATAATGTTTGAAAATGCAAAAAGAAAAAAGAAAATAAGGCAATAATTAGCAAAAAAAAGTCGCAAAGTGTGCTTATCGGGGCAAAAAAGTTCCAAATGCAGCAAAAATGGGCTAAAGTGCCTAAAAAGCAGAAAATAAAGACAAAAAGCAGAAAACATGGATTAAAAGTAGTTAAAACGAAGTGGCAAAAATGGGAGAAAAGTAGCAAAAATTGGTTGATTGAAAAAAAAAGGAATCGGGTCCATAACTGAAATGGTTAAAAGTGGCTAGTAGAAATGGCAAAATTAGGCAACAATTGGCCAAAAAATGGGAAAGTAAACTTGAAGGGGCAAATGTAAAGGCAAAGGCAGCAAAAATGGGTGGAAATTGGTTACTCCCAGTGTGTACTTCTCTTGTTTGTTGATATTGTTAATACATCTAATCACATGCTGCATTGATAAAGGCTGGTAGATTGATAAATGTAGAAATGTTTGAGTAAACCTGAATACTCGATGAGTATGTAACGCATGTGCTGTGTCGTTCAGGAGGAGGACGCAGACGATGACACTCTAACCACGGAAACGCTGAGTCCTGAGAACGACTCGTCACACAGCTCAGACACTCAGGTGAGCACCTTTACACCTTTATTCACAAATCAGCAACCTACATGTTATTTTCCTCTCCCTCTTCTTCTACTGTCATTTACATATATTTACAAGTCCTGTTTTTCCATTCTAACTTGTCTCTTTGCATATTTGTAGGTGCAGACGCTCCTGCAGGAGGTGCAGCAGCTGAGAGAGGAGCTGAGGAGCAGAGACCGAACCATCGCACAGCTCACGAAGCAGCTGGTCTGTGTCTGTCTCTGTTTGATAACTGTGGGATTATTATAGGATTAAGATATATAAGATATATACGCATATATACGATACACAAGAGCTAAACATATGTTTTTAATGAATGCTGCTATTAAGGGGACATTTTTATTTCCCGGGTTTACTGCTGCAGGAATGAAAGAAGATAACCATTTTTCCTTGCATGCATTCATTGAATTGTGCAAACATATAATTCTGAGAAAGCTTATTTCACCTATGATCAATTCCTTGGATGGATATGCACTAATAAAAATGACAATAAAAATTATGTAGACAGTGTTGATCTTTTTTCTTTGTTGTTTTAAATTGCCTAAGAATTGTTAATCTATATTGATGCATTTTCTGTGTCTGTTAGCAGACTGTTCCCAAATCAACCACCAGGTGTCACTGTCAGGAGACTTCAGGGAGGATGGACCGACACACGCAGACGAGCGTGACGGAGAGGGAGAGCGTGGCCTCTCAGACGCCGTGGAGAGAGCAAACAGTGAGAGCTCACAAAAACACACTGGACATAATGTTTGATTCTAGGGTTGGGAATCTTTTTGTTTTTAACAATTCTAGGGATGCATGATATCGGATATAGGCTGATATCTGATGCAGCAATATTTACAAATTAATCCTAACCAGTACGAACAGCAGGAGGGATGCTTGACTTCTTCTCTTCTGTCTGATCAGCTGCAGATTGGCACAGGTGGCAGATGCCAGCTCGATGAGGAATGGAAGAGTTAGGGGACATTCTTCACTAGTTTATTGGTCATGGATAGCTTGTAAAATTGTAAAAATTCCCTGTGCATTTTCATTGCGGCAGCCATGCAGCACTTCCATGTCTTCCCTTAGAAATGTCTGTAAATGAAGTCAGGGGTACTTTACAAATAATCAGAGGTCCCATGCCAATAGCGCCTTTGATAATAACTTCTCTCTTTTTTGTGAACAAAAAAATGAAGTTTTTCTTTTTAAACATCTTACTTCTGAACTCTTCTTTATCCATATTCATTCTTCTTCTGCACCGATTCAGAAGTGCCTTATTTATAGAGCTCATTTGCTGGCTGTTTACTAATTCTATCTCTAAGGGATTCTGGAAAATGTAGTTCTGCAGAGTTGCTTCTTCTTCTTTACTGCTTTTTGTGTGTAATTTTAGTTTTAGCTTCCCTTTTGTTCTTTTTTCTCATCCAAGAAGACTTCTTCATCACCACCACCTCTTTCTTTTCCTGACTAGACGTTTTGAATCAGCTTCCTATCCTCCTCTGTCTCCTCCCTTTCACCCCTCCGTCCTTTCGTTTTTTTCCTCCTCAGGCTTTTCCTCCCGTTCCTTTCCTCTCTCCTCCCTGGCAGTATCAGCGCTCCAGGCCTTACAGGGCGAGGCCGAAGCCCAGCATCCCCTCCCACCTCGCTAGAAAAAGTGAGTCATATAACCTCCCAAAACCATCGCCCTATCATCAAACATACCCTCTAATTTAACACCCATTTCTGCAGACCGTCTTCATATCATCCTCATCGCAGTCAGTTTTATGTTGGATTCGATGTTTAAATGTCCAAACCATAAACCAACCCTCTGTCATTGATCAATCTGAAGACTAGAAGTTTGATTATTTTTCAGAAAAGCAGCATCAACACTACATTGTGCAAATGTTCCTAGCATTATAGCATTAGTAATTTTTCCATTAGGTAACTCCTTAGCTTAAAAAACCTATCCTGAACAATGAACAATGGAACACTGCAATGGATTGTGGGACACAGAGTTCCTACAGTCTCATAGAGAAATATGCACACAGTCTTGTGCCTTAGCCTTTTTCAATTTTAAAGCCATTTTTGTACCGAATTAAATGTTTTATTGATAGGTGGTAGGTAGGTGACTGATTGTCCAGAAAGATGGCCTGATTGATAGCTAGATAAATGCCTAGATAGATGACTAGATGGATAGCTAGATTAATGGCTAGAGAAATGTTAGATAGATGTCTAGTGGGATGGCTAGAGAGATGGCTAGTGAGATGGCTAGAGAGATGGCCAGTGAGATGGCTTGATAGATGACTAGAGAGATGGCTAGATGGCTAGATAGATGCTAGAAAAATGGCTAGATTGATGGCTAGATGGCTAAAGAGATGACTAGAGAGATGGCTAGATAAATGACTCGAGAAATGGCTAGATGAATGGCCAGAGAGATGGCTAGATAGATGGCTAGATAGATGGCTAGATAGATGACTAGATAGATGGCCAGATAAATGTCTGAATAGATGGCTAATGAGATAGCTTGATAGATGGCTTGATATATGACTAGAGAGATGGCTATATAGACGACTAGATAAATGGCTAAAGAGATGGCTAGATATATGGCAAGAGAAATGGCTAGATGAATGGCCAGAGAGATGGCTAGACAGATGGCCAGATAAATGTCTGGATAGATGGCTAATGAGATGGCTAGATAGATGGCTTGATAGATGACTAGAGAGATGGCTAGATAGATGACTAGAGAGATGGCTAGATAGATGACTAGAGAGATGGCTAGATAGATGACTAGAGAGATGGCTAGATAGATGACTAGAGAGATGGCTAGATAGATGACTAGAGAGATGGCTATATAGATGACTAGATAGATGACTAGAGAGATGGCTATATAGATGACTAGATAGATGACTAGAGAGATGGCTAGATAGATGACTAGAGAGATGGCTAGATAGATGACTAGAGAGATGGCTAGATAGATGACTAGAGAGATGGCTAGATAGATGACTAGAGAGATGGCTATATAGATGACTAGATAGATGACTAGAGAGATGGCTATATAGATGACTAGATAGATGACTAGAGAGATGGCTATATAGATGACTAGATAGATGACTAGAGAGATGGCTATATAGATGACTAGATAGATGACTAGAGAGATGGCTAGATAGATGACTAGAGAGATGGCTAGATAGATGACTAGAGAGATGGCTAGATAGATGACTAGAGAGATGGCTAGATAGATGACTAGAGAGATGACTAGATAGATGACTAGAGAGATGGCTAGATAGATGACTAGAGAGATGGCTATATAGATGACTATATAGATGACTAGAGAGATGGCTATATAGATGACTAGATAGATGACTAGAGAGATGGCTATATAGATGACTAGATAGATGACTAGAGAGATGGCTAGATAGATGACTAGAGAGATGGCTAGATAGATGACTAGAGAGATGGCTATATAGATGACTAGATAGATGACTAGAGAGATGGCTATATAGATGACTAGATAGATGACTAGAGAGATGGCTATATAGATGACTAGATAGATGACTAGAGAGATGACTAGATAGATGACTAGAGAGATGGCTAGATAAATGGCTAGATAGACGGCTAGATGGCTATATAGATGACTACACATGTTGGCAAAATTGTTGGTACCCCTCTGTTGATGAAAGAAAAACCCACAATGGTCACAGAAATAACTTGAATCTGACAAAAGTGATAATAAATAAAAATTCAATGAAAATTAACCAGTGAAAATCAGACATTGCTTTTGAACTGTGGTTCAACAGATTTATTTTAAAAGACAAACTCATGAAACAGGCCTGGACAAAAATGATGGTACCCTTGACTTAATATTTTGTTGCACAACCTTTTGAGGCAATCACTGCAATCAAATGTTTTCTGTAACTTTCAGTGAGACTTCTGCTCCTCTCAGCAGGTATTCTGGCCCACTCCTCATGAGCAAACTGCTCCAGTTGTCTCAGGTTTGAAGGGTGCCTTCTCCAGACGCCATGTTTCAGCTCCTTCCACAGATGTTCAGTAGGATTTAGATCAGGGCTCATAGAAGGCCACTTCAGAATAGTCCAGTGTTTTGCTCTTAGCTGTTCTTGGGTGTTTTTAGCTATTTGTTTTGGGTCATTATTCTGTTGCAAGACCCATGACCTGCGACTGAGACCAAGCTTTCTGACACTTGGCAGCACATTTCTCTCTAGAATTCCTTGATAGTCTTGAGATTTCATTGTACCCTGCACAGATTCAAGACACCCTGTGCCAGATGCAGCAAAGCAGCCCCAGAACATAACAGAGCCTCCTCCATGTTTCACAGTAGGGACAGTGTTCTGTTCTTGGTATGCTTCATTTTTGCGTCTGTGAACATAGAGCTGATGTGCCTTGCCAAAAAGTTCCAGTTTTGTCTGGTCTGTCCATAGGACATTCTCCCAGAAGCTTTGTGGCTTGTCAACATGCATTTTGGCAAATTCCAGTCTGGCTTTTTTATGATTTGTTTTCAACAGTGGTGTCCTCCTTGGTCGTCTCCCATGAAGTCCACTTTGGCTCAAACAACGACGGATGGTGCGATCTGACACTGATGTACCTTGACCTTGGAGTCCACCTTTAATGTCTTTGGAGGTTGTTCTGGGCTCTTTTGTTACCATTCGTATTATCCGTTTCTTCCATGTGTCATCAGTTTTCCTCCTGCGGCCACGTCCAGGGAGGTTGGCTACAGTCCCATGGATCTTAAATTTCTGAATATGTGCAACTGTAGTCACAGGAACATCAAGCTGCTTGGAGATGGTCGTATAGCCTTTACCTTTAACATGCTTGTCTATAATTTTCTTTCTAATCTCCTGTGACAACTCTCTCCTTGGCTTCCTCTGGTCCATGTTTAGTGTGTTACACACCATGTCACCAAACAGCACAGTGACTACTTATCACCCTTTAAATAGGCCGACTGACTGATTACAAGTTTGTAGACACCTGTGATGCTAATTAGAGGACACACCTTGGTTGAACATGTCCCTATGGTCACATTATTTTCAGTCTTTTCTAGGGGTACCATCATTTTTGTCCAGGCCTGTTACATTAGTTTGTTTTTTAAAATAATTCTGTTGAACCACAGTTCAAAAGCAATGTCTGATTTTCATTGGTTGATTTTCATCAAATTTTTATTTATTATCTCTTTTGTCAGATTCAAGTTATTTCTGTGACCATTGTGGGTTTTTCTTTCATTAACAGAGGGGTACCAACAATTTTGTCCACGTGTGTAGTTAGATGGCTAGATGGTCAGATAGATGGCTAGTGAGATGGCTAGAGAGATGGCTAGTTAGATGGCTTTATAGATGGCTGGAGAGATGGCTAGTGAGATGACTAGTGAGATGGCTAGTTTAATGGCTTTGTAGATGCTAGATAGATGGCTAGTGAGATGGCTAGATAGATGGCTAGTGAGATGGCTAGATAGATGGCTAAATAGATGGATAGTTGGCCATATAGATGGTTAGAGCAGCTATCAAAAATGACTAACTGTGGCATTCTGAATGCCCTCCTGTATGCAGAAATCACTTCCTGCCCCGACCTGTAGTTCTCCGCTGTGACTTGAAGTCATCTTCAAAAAAAAAAAAAAAACCCTTTTGGTTTGGGCAACACAATGACAAATACTGCTTCATTGTGATGTGAATATACGATTCGATCTTGCAGACACCTAAAAACACCTTTGAACCATGTTGTAGTAAACAAAGTCACAGTTTCACCACCATGCATTGACACAACACAACAGTTGCAGTTAGTCATTTGTCCATATGAGTGGTGAGTTTTGATTGCATTGCATTGCAGTGTATTGTAACGTCAATATTTAAAGTCTAACTTCAGGATGATTTTATTTGAACTTTATCTGACAAGAAGATTTAGTTTCTGCAGCTGTTAAGGAAATGTTAAGTAGCCTTGTATAAAAGTAGTTTTCCTAAACGTTGGTGCTCAAAAATACATTTCTACAACGTGCAATAAGTGTAAGGATTCAGTTTTTCAGTTTCTAGCTAAAAAGGAAATTAAAATGTGAGACTCATATTTAGACATATCTGTGTGTTAGAGGAGGTAAAAGCAGCTGTGATTTCTTCCAGATATTCAAAGACACTTCAAGAAAACAGCAGGGTTTCCTGGGTCAGGGCTGTTTTAAATGAAGCCTGGAGCCTCTACATGAACTAAATTAATATTATCATTATCATTATACTCGGCAGAGACAAAACTGCTCTGAATCAGGAGCTTTGAATTAGACGTCTCTGTGCCGTGTTGAAGGTTATTCTAACTTATTGATGTGAGTGAACATTAGTGGAGAAACTTCAGAAACAAGCTTGAGTTCACAGAGTTCACTGAGACTTCTTTAGCTCCCATCTCTGCTTCCTGATGTCTTCTTTAGTCTTTTTTCAATGTTTGCTAAAAAATGTTTTCCTATTTGTTGATATATTCGAGCATTTCTGGCTAAACATTTATCCTCTTGTGCATCCTCTCCTTGCATCTTTTCTCCAATGATACCAATACCTTTTTGATACCATGGCACTGATTTTAAAAGTCCTACACACCCAGTATTGGGTAATTTCTTTTTTATGATGAGCAAAAAACTGCAGAAAAACACCTGCATAATGTATAAATTGTACAAAAACTTTGGTATTGAAAGATTGCTGATGCTTATGTGCAATTTCAAGTGTTCTCCCCGTCTTTTAGCAGAGCTATTGGTTTAAAAATGTCTGAAAATCTGTTGCTTTTCAAAGCTACAGCTCTTTGTCCTAGTGTCAGCCATTAAATTAAAAGCTGTTGCCTCCTTTATTAAAATCACATGGTATTAAAAAATATTATGATTCCCTAGTTCACTCGTCTGAGTGTGTGAGTGTGTCTAATTTTGTTTATTTTCCCTCTAACACTGCTCCGTCTGTCCTCTGTGTGTTTTTACCCCCACTGCTTTCGCCCAGGAGTGGAAAAACTCGTGCTTTACTTCAGTGACACAGCGTGGTACGGTACCCACTTTCTATCTTCCTCCATTTCTACTCCTCTTTTTTCCTGTTTTCATTCCAGCAAGCTTGGTTATTTTGGCTGATCTATCTCTTTAAGAAACGTCACGGCTATGTTGGTTGGACTAAGTCTTATATTCACTCCTTTTTGAGCCACCTTTTATGGATTCAGTTGAGAAATATTCTGGTTTTCACAGCATTCAGACTTCTGAGACTAAAATTATAATGCTAACTTTTATTTCTTTTAGAGATGATTTTTGCAAATTGTGACAAAGTCAGACTTCTTAGAGGAAAATCAAAAGTCAGAATTTCCTTTTTAATCTGAGCTTTCAGACTTTTTTCTGACTTGACGCTCAGTTTTTGTTCTGAGTTTTAAATCCATCTCTTGAAGATTTTGTAATTTAATGCAGTGGTTCTCAACCTTGGGGTCAGGACCCCCTTGGGCGACTCTCTGCGAGGGGGTCACCAGATGATTTTAAAAATCTAAGAATTTTTTTTTTTTTTATTTCACTTTTTGCTTTTACACCAGTTTCACCAAATGTTAATCCTTTTACATCACTTTTTAACACCAATTTTGCCCATTTTTAGCACATTTTTGCCTCTTAAAACCCATGTTTGTCCACTTTAAACTCTTTCCCTCACTTTTTTGTCCTATTTTTGCCACTTCTTAACCAATTCCTGCCACATTCTGCCTATTGTTCCCTCTGTTGACCCATTATTGTCTATATCAACCACTTTTTACACCCCTTTTTGCCCATTTTCACCACAGTTAATCCATTTTTGCCAGTTTATATCATTTTTTTATCCTATTCCACCTAATTTCCAACACATTTTTTGCACTTTAAAGCCATTTCAGCCACTGTTTAATCCTCTTTTACCACTTTTTGTGCCTGTTTTTGCCACTTTAACCCATTTTTGGTTATTTTTGCCTGTTTTGTCTAATTTTTGCCACTTTAAAATCATTTAAGCTCTTTAAATATCCAATTTCATCACTTTTCCAAAATCTTTTGCCATTATTAACCAATTTTAACCCATTTTAGTTATGTTTTTAACAGAAGTAATTTTTTAAAGAAGGCTATTTACGACACAAATGAATAAATCATGATATTAATGTCTTTAATAAGAGTGGTTATTACTCAGGTCAAATATAAACTGTGGTTATCACAGCTTAACTTCACAATGGACCATGATTTTGCTGACCTCCATGGGCCCCCAGTTCTTCCTCCCCCTTTATCCCTCCTTATGGACAGCTTTGTCTCCACATGGCTATCCTTGAATGTACATGGCTGTGCTCAGCCACCTTCAGGTACAGTGGGGTCCCTGGTCTTTAGCACCTTTTTTTGGGGGGGGGGGGGTTGATGGAAAAGGTTGAGAACCACTGATTTAATGTACTTACTGTAGAGGTCTTTAAAAACACCAGCTGACCTTTATGTTGCCTTCTCTTTGGTTACTTCCTGCCCAGGCTTTTAACACCTGAATTATAAAATTCATAACAAACCAGATAGATTTAACCCCTTCCAAGGAGCTGATGTGTAGCAGGATATAAACCCACAACAAAAAGCATTTACTTCCAAACATAAAGCAGTGGTAAGTAGAGCGATTAAACAAACTTCCCCCTACAGAGCAGCTCTATAGCCTTTTTCCCATGATTCACTGCTCCCTGGAGAACAGGTCACACCGTCTCCTTCACAGAGAAGTGAGCTGGGTAAAGTCAGGTCCAGAGGCTAGTAGGCAGAGCTAAAATTATCTCTCTAAATGGCTCTTAAATGTTGAATTAGATGAGCTGCTCCTCGCTCCAGTGTCGCTCTATGGGGATGACATCACTCAGGACACGACCAGGAGAAGCGGCAGTGTCTTCAGGGAAATCATGTCATGTCCAGACAGCGCCAAGGATTGTGGGAGTTTGGGTTATCTGTTAACAAGACGTCCTTGATGGACTCACCGTCAGGTGTTTTCTGGATCTTCAGCTGCAGATTAGAGACTAAAAACATCTGAGAAGTAAAATAAAATCTTTATGAATGTTCTTGGAAATGGGAGCCAGGCTTATGAAGGTGTACTGAAATAAAACTCAACTCAGAGCTGGTTTTTCTGGCTCTGGTGGTTTTTTTTGTTTTGTTTTTTTTTTTGTTTTTTTTTTTTAAATTTTAATTATAAATAGTATCAGGAATTAAAGAAGCGTTTATTTAAAATGAGGTGTGTTCAGAGGGGAAAATTTATCAAATATTACAGGCAAACTCTTTCACATAGGCTCTATTTAGTTTACAGATTAATGTCAAAATAATTAGTTCAGTTTTTGACTGCTGGTTTGACAAATATGACATCTAGGAGGGAACTTGTAGAACCAAAAGACAATGGTGAAAAAATAACCGATGATGGGGCATGATTTTGAATAGCCAAATAGTCATCAGATTATAAAATCTTAAGATTTAATGCAGTTTTATAACCCAGCAATGCCGGTGGACTGTCCAGATTCCACATCTGTCATCAGGTGGATCCATCTTGCAAAGCTTCAAGCAGATACGCTTGTTCCTGGTCAGAAACAGACCGACCAATCAGCACCATTTATGTAGAAAGGTGGTAGCTACAGGTGTGGTTTAGTTGAAGTGACTGCAAACCTGTAAAGAGTGGTGGCTGGTGAAGAGATGAGTGTGGATGGAGCTAAAGCAGCAGAGATGTTAACATAGTTTTGGAAAGAGCTTGCTGAGTCAGGTAGAGCTAGAACAGGTGAGAACCGGTCGACGACCACCGGCAACATTCTCCCAACCAATCAACATTTGCTGTGCAGGGACTTCCTCCTCACCCTCCTGAGGCAAGCCCTCAGGAGGGTGAGGAGGATGAGGATTGTTCTTGTGTTTCAAATACATGGGCCAGACGTGGCGATCAAACAGGCCGGGTGGATGTGGCCTTCCTAGAGCACCTCCTCTTTTTGCATTCTTCATATGGGATGGAAATAAAGTAACGTTGGTTCAGCATGTGGATCAAAGGTTCGTAGGTGTAAAGCAGAAAGCCTTCCACAATAAGGATGTGAGCCTCCTCCTCCTTAGTGTCAGACTTTGGGGCGATCTCAGTGTACAGGGTGTTATTAACACCATGAGATTCCTCAAACTTCACCGGGTTATCCAACCATCCGTAGATTGTATTCATCATGGCGTCCATGTCCAGAGCATTGATGACATCATACTGCTTAAAGTCATCTTCACCAACTTTAATCTGATCTTAGGGCTTGAAGAAGTCATCCTGATGGACTACACAACAGTTGGGCAGGTTTTTGATCAGTCTGTTGGTGAGGGTCGTTTTCCCTCCATTGGTTACGCCGCTGATGCCGCTGATGTACTGCATGATTTCAGAGCTCGTTAGAGAGAGTTCAAAATGTCAGTGGAACCGGTCAGGGATCAGAATGATCAGACGGGAAGAAAGCTTAAAAAGAGAAGGTTGCAGCAGGTTGCAACTACTCGGTTCCTCCATGGCACTTGAGTGAGTAAGAGTAAGTGCAGGGACGGAGGTTGTGCCACCTTCATATGACCTACAGCTCGTCTAACGGAGTACACCCCCTACATGGATCTATCATTCCTAGTTTATATGTAGTTTCAAGGCGCTGGGGTGCAAACCCTGAGGATCTGGAGGCAAGGGATGCTGACCCCCCCTTTCAGCTGTGTTAGCAACTGCTGTTACTGCGGCTGTGTGGCGATTCCGGTGTCTGGGCATTTAGATGTGAGTCAAAGTCTTTTAGTCCTTGGTGCTCCAAGTCTTGCTGTGCTCTTGTGAGGCCTGGATGCTGACTGAGGTGCAGGCTGGACTCCTTTGTGATGATTTCTCTTCAGCACATTTTTGGGTATTGCTGACAAGATGAGGTGGGTCTGATGCTGGCATGCTCAGGTGAGTGAGGATGAGAAGGGTCGACTGCTGGATAGAGCCTGATCCAGCTTACAGCACACTGGATGCCCAGGACCCGGTAGGCTGGACCAGTCATCAGGGGAGGGGTCAGCTGGGAGAAAACCTGGAGAGATGGGGCATGGTCCTGGAACAGGTCTGGACAATCTGACCTTGCATAGTAAGAATATTTAGAAAGAAGGGAATAAGAAAGTAAAATGTGGACGTACCTGACCAGAAATATATTTTTATACTTTGTTACTCACAGATCTTTCTCTTTTAGAGTTAGTTTGTCTGAAAGTACTGCTTAGTTATTACAGTTAGGATGTGAGCAGCATAAAGAGAGTTTTAAAGTTGTTTTGATAGCAAACCAAGGTTTTGACAATTTGGTTCTCTATCTATGAAGCAAAAAATATGAAGGTAAATTGTTCATTGGAGGCCTGAATTTCGAGACCAGCGAGGACACCCTGGCGACAGCCTTCGGCAAATATGGAACCACTGAAAAAGTGGATGTGATCAGAGACAAAGAGACCGGGATGTGGTTTTTGGTAAATAAGATAAAACTGATGACGCAAAAGACGCCATGTCAGGAATGAACGAAAAGAGAATTGATGGCCGGATAATTCGAGTGGACGCAGCAGGCAAGAGTCGGCGCCCTAGAGGTGGAAGATTTGGATTATCACAGGGGAGAGGTGGCGGAGGCAGAGTCTTGCAAAGCAGATGGATATGTGGTTTCCTTGTTTTTCACTGGTGAATCCATCTTGCATAGCTCCCATGTGAACCGCTTGGGCCCAGTTAGAAAGGGACAGGACCGATCAGCGACAAGGGGCAGTACTTTCGGGCGCAGCAGAGTCGTGACCCAGTATTGGGTCGCTGGTGCAGTTATGGAGGAAGAGATTAGCGTGGATGCTGCTGAAGCATCCATGCTTTATCAGAACTTGACAACATTTCTTTGTTAAAAGAAGAACAAAGAACAGCAGTGAGTGGTTTTCTTTTCAAAAATGACAAAAGTCGAGTACTTACATGTCTAGAGCCGCCATGTTTCACGTTATTCCTCACTAGCTGCACACGCGTAGCTTGATAGCAGCTACGTTATGTGTTTTGTTGCGCTGATTGGCCCGTAGAGATGTGACAGACAAAACGTTCATCCAATCACACTCTGAGTTTTTTCAAATCCTCTGCCTTTTCTCAGACGTTTCCTATTGAAGCTTTCCCAGATGGTTGCGTGAAACAAATCCATCTGGCGTGTCAGGTTACCCTAGGAGGGTTTCATGGTTTAAAAAGGCTGCTTTAGCTCAGTTCAGGTCAGTACCAGCTTACTTAAGTTTACTTTTCCAAACAGGAAGTAAAGCACCACACAAAAAGAAAAAGTAAAAGCACTGCAAAGAATAAATCTCTCACTTCAGTCACCGAAATGAACTAAATAATGCACAAAAGCTGGCATATCTGACCAGCCAGTAGGGGTCGCTGTAGGCCTGAATGTTTGCCCCGGTGTGGCCCTTGCAAAAGGTCAATAGCAGGATTTTCAAAATAAGAAATAAGCAATAAAAACGAAGTCCCCTGTGATTAATCATTATGTAAGTTCTGATCAGAATAATCTTGGCTAAATCATGCAGCCACAGTCTTATATAGAATGCCCAGAGGAACAAATATGATGTTATGTAAGTGTATATTAAAGTTTATCATCACTTAAATTGAATGTGATGATATTTCTGTGGCTTTATGCTTAAAGAGAGCACCCAAATAATTAAAGATACATGCAGGCAACATGACATGTACATCTGCACAGCCTCAAATCAGAGACCTTTATAATTGTAGTGTTTGGATTCTAGGGTGTATCACTAATCAGGTTATATTTAGGTGGAGGGTAATTAGTGAACTAATGAGCCCCAGAGGCAGCCAATGGGAGGCTGTAAACAGGAGAAGGGGTCTTTGTGTGCTAACGGAGTTTGTGTTTACTGCGGGACGTCCTGAACGTCTTTGTCAGAGAAGAAGAAAAGATTTGGCAGTCGAGTGATCCCCTCCATCCAAGACGGTGAATCCTCCTGGAGTACACCTGAGGACACTCTTCTTCTATCCTTCCTCTGTGACACGTTCCCCTCTTTACTCTATTTGTTATCTCTCCTTGTCCTCCCCCCTCTCTCGCTCTGTCTCTCTCTCTCGTTTTAATCCGTCCATCCTGTCATGAATTATTCATGGATTCAGACACACTCTGGAACATTGGAAAAGTCCCTGCAGGACACAGACAGGCTGTTACACCACCAACTACCACCAGATGTCAGTGTTCACCAGCGAAAAATCAGTTCTGGTCCACAGAGAAACTCCAGATGATTTCATATCAGAAACACAGAAATCACCCAATGTCACCTCCTGGTGGACTTTCTGAGGCATTGATAGTTTAATAAGACTGCAGGATTTGATGGGTCAATATTGAAGTCTAAATGGGGTTTAAGCTCAAAGACTGGGCTTTTAAGATGTTCTCTTCTGTGTTGCTGCATTTAGAAAAGACTGCAAACAGCTTCCGTGTTTTGATGACGACCTATTAACCAAACAGAACTCAGAACTCATGACCCAAGCACAAATAGGAACTTGCAAACTGGGAGGAAAGGTACAAGGATACAAAGGCATGCATATAATCTCATCCCATCCATGTGGGATCGTTAAACCCAACCTGTCAACTATGTAAATTAGACATGGACCAGATCTGATCCAGGTCTGTAGTTCTGTAACGTTTATATGATGGCACCGATCCGGATTCCAGTGTTTTCTCTGAGCCATGAATGCACCACGTGCACACATGATGTCACTGCTAGCTCAGCAACTCCCAAACATTTTTTGTCCATGTGATTAATGTGGAGCTCAGTAGTGAGGTAAAGGTGAGCTCTCTCCTCTCTAAGGTTAATGTCTGTAATAACAGCAACACGAAGCGAGCGTACTCTGTCGACCTGTCTGTGGCTTTAGTACGAGCTGCAGCGACTCGTATTATGCTTGAATACCACGTTTTAAAGGTGTTATATCTCATCACTCGCTTGTTTTAAGTCCGTGATGATTCAGGGAAGCGGGTTCTGGTGTAAACCAAGATGGGAGAAGAGAGTGAGGCTGACTGCAAACAAGCGGGAACCTCTGGTCCTGAAAAATGAAGCCAATGTGGAAGTGCAAAACGTAGCAATACAGCAAGTGTCCACTTGAGGCTGGCTGCAGGAACACAAAGCCGTTTCTACACTAGAAATAAACAGCTTTGTTAAAAAAAACAAACATGTCTCATTAGCTGTTGGCTTCATGTGCTCTCACTGTACGGGGGGTGAATTTTTTTGTACCACAATGGTTTAGATTAAATTTCGGAAAAACCTCACTGGGCACTGATTGGTGCGTCTCATTTGATTGACAGATAGCTCGACAGGCAGAAGCTACGTTTCTGTCAACCAGAATTCTAGCTAGCTGACAGGAAGTCAAGTTAGTGGGCGGGCCGTTAGGTTGATGCAGAGTTGAGACCGCGATTTCAGTACAGAAGCCTCCGCAGATCGGCTTCAGGAGCTGTTTGAGTCCGCCTATTGTAAGCAGACGGCTGACATCACACAGGGTTTGTCAGATTCTTTCTACAGTCTTTGCTGTAAACACGGTGGCTGCTGCTAAAGCTCAGTTAAATAAACGTGGTACATCTGACAGATCCTTCACAATAAAAGTCTGTAGTTGTTTTGGTGGAGTGCTTTATTGTGAAAATGCACATCAGGAAATGTAGATTTTGCATTTTTATGTCCACTTTTATTTTGAAAACTTCACATTTGTTGCTTCCTGCTGCAGTAGCCCCTAGATCAAGGGTCATCAAGTACATTTGCACCAGGGCCAGATTTAGTCTTGACAGAGACTCTGTGGGCCAGACTTTCAAATAAACAAAAATAAAAAGTTCATATTTTGGCCTAATAAACATATTATTGTAATGTTTTCTTTTAAACCTCAGGGAATGGGCCTTCCCCAATGGTAATTTAGCACCAGTATTAACTCATTTTTTACACTTTTGAGCCCTTTTTCACTGCTTCATTTGGCCATTTCTGCCACTTTGTTGCCACTATTAATCCATTTAAAAATGTGCCATTTTTAAACCCTGATTTTTTTCACTTTGCTATATTTTCTCTTCTTTTACTCACTTTTTATACTTTTTGCCTCTTAAACCAAAATTTTCAATTCTTTAATCCCTTTTTACCGCTTTTCCTCCATGTTTTATCCCCTTTGTTCAACTCTTTTAATCTATTTTTCTCATTTTATTCTGTATTTTAATGTTTTTCATTACTTTTTTTGCACGGTTATTGCTCCTTTCAAACACATTTTTGATACTTTTTGCCCCTTTTTTGCCCTGTACCCCATTTTTACTACATTTTAACCTCTTTTCACCACTTTTCCTGCCAATGTTTGCCCCTTTGTGCCACTCTACAACCCATTTTGAGAGTTTTCAGACATTTTCACCACTTTATCTAGCTGTTTTTGCAACATTTCCACCTGTCTGAATTTTTGTAAAAACAGATCAGATTTCAAGTCCTTCTCAAATAATTTCAATTTCAATCATTTTTTGGGTGGATTTATTCGCCGCAGCCTAAAGATACCCTGAAAATCTCAACATCTTTTCTAAATTTAATGACCTCCTTGGGGCCGGATAGGAAGCTTTGGGCGGCCTGATATGGCCCTCGGGCCGCCAGTTGTTGACCAGTGCCCTAGATATATCCTGTTTAGTTGAATTTGTGTTTTTTATTACTTATTTGAAGAGTTTTTTGTCAACATTTTTCCTATTTGTTTACTTTTTACAGTGTTAGACTTTTATTTTAAACCTTCAGTTTAATGCCCTGTGCTGCTGTTTGTTGTCCACAATTGTTGCTGCTGTTTTTACAGTGTGCTGTAGGTTAAATGTTTAATTTGATAATATTATATTTTTTGCTGCTTCCTGTTTCTATGTGAAGCACACAGTTTTAATCTGATTAATTTGGAATAATATTCAGGTTTATGCATGCACATGATTTCTCTGTTTTCACCGCTCTGTCTTTGACTGAAAGATTAATCTTTTATTTATCAGGAGTTTAAATATTTTCTGCCATAGTTAGAAATCATAAAAATCTTAGGTTAAAAGAAAGCAAAAAGCCTGGACCTGGAAACAGATTTCATAGGTCTCTTTCTGCTTTTTAAATGACATATCTTTGCTTGATTTTCTCAGATTTTATGGAGAGAAGGAAAGCCAGAAACTTTTGTACTTTATTTTTTGAAAAAATCCTGTTGACTCGGTTCTACACAGACTAAGAAAAGCCTTAGAAATAAGAAAGCATTGATGGTAAAGTCAGAAAGGCCACAGCAGAACCTGAACCTCAGCATAAAAAGAGCCGCTGTAAGAAAACAATTTCAAATTTGGTGGACAGAATGCTGCATTCGTAGTCTCTGCAAAGACTCATTCATGTATAAAACATCACAACAGTCCTGCAGAGACATCAAGTCTGCAGAAACACATCTCTTATTTCAGCCTTGAAGGAAAATCACGGCTTGTTTTTGGAGTAAAAACTCAATTTTAGTTTTGGTTTTCAGCCAGCGGAGGAGAAAATCTTTGCTTCTGCAGGTTTGTTGATTCGTTGTTGCTTTAATAAATTTAATCCAGATGACTTTGGATGAGAGCAAACTGTCTTCAGAAGGAGTCGGGATTGTTTTGTTTTGTCTTTAGAAGCATGAAAGAGTTTTGGAGCTGCAGAGATGCTTTGTGTTTCATGAAACAAACTCAGCATCAGTGGGAGAGGAGCGGAGAAGCTGACAGGATCAATAAAACAGTGACAGATCCCCCCGAACATCTGCTTTCTGTTTAAAAATCCTTTGTTTGCTCTGAGCGGGAAAAGACGAGCAGCGGTTGGTTTCTCTGATCCGAACACGTCAGCTCTTAGCTGAAGAAAAAGATTTATTTCACTGTTTAGTTTTTGTTAATGCTGTAGTTTCCTTTAACTGAAACTAGAGTTTGAAGGTTTATGGTTAAAAAATGCATGTTTGCCCCAGCAGAGACTGCAGGAGGAAAATAACTCTCAGTGTCAAACTTCCACTCTTTAGCATCAAAAATCCAGAGTTGTCTGGTCTAAAAGTTTCTGTTTTTGTGTTTGGTACATGCAGGGGAGTCAAACTCAAGGCCTGGGGGCCAAATCCAGCCCACGGAACGATTATATCCGGCCCGCTAGAGCACATCATATTTGTATTATAACTGGCCCACCAGTATGAGGTCTGCAGATTTCCTCCGGTATAAAGTTGTTAAGCCATAAAAATCTGAAAGAGTAAAGTGTAAGAAAGATTTCATTAAAAAAGTCAAGAATGTTGGGAAAGAAATTAATTTATGTTTTTATTTCATATTTTCAATTTTGCATGTCAAGATTACAACTCAAACTTATGATTTTAACACTTCATTTCATATTTTGACCTTTTCAACTCAGAATTTGGACTTAATATTCCACAATTTTATCTTTTAGATTCCCAATTTTAAACTTTAAGTCACATTTTGAACTTCTCAACTTCTTATTTTGGTTTTTTAATCCCATGTTTTCACTTTTAAACTCCTGATTTCAGTTTTTGTCTTACATTTTGACATTTTAGATTAATGATTTATTATTTTTGTATCATATTTTGACCTTTTAGACTCCCAATTTTAAATTAAAGTCATATTTTCAACTTTTAAAGTCATCATTTTCTATTCTAGCTCATATTTTGACATTTTCAACTCCTAATTTTTGGCTTTTTAATCCCATGGTTTGACTTTTAAATTCCTGATTTCAAAATTTTCCTCATTTTGACATTTTAGATTAATGATTTATTATTTTTGTATCATATTTTGACCTTTTAGACTCCCAATTTTAAATGTGAGTCATATTTTCAACTTTTAAAGTCATCATTTTGAATTCTAGCTCATATTTTGACATTTGACATTCCCTTCTATGTCTGTTTTGAGGACATTCATCATTTTTATCATCTTTTTTTAGTTAATAGTCACATTTTTATAGATTGAGGCATCAAATTTGGCCAAAGTTATTATTTTTCTTCATATTAAAAAGAAATAAAAAAATGAAAACCATGTCACCCATAGAACGTCCATGACTCGAAATAGCTACATCCATCCTTGTTCGTCTGAAATCGGACACACAGACTTCCATTAAAAACATGTTTTTTGACTGTGTGTCGAGGGCACCAAAACAACTTATAGCACCCATTTTTTTGCAGTCAGTCGATCACCAGGGATCTAAATTTCACCATAAAACAGTGATCCAGCGGATAGTGCAGCGCACCATTTTAACCCTTTCAGCAGCGCAGACATGGTTTTCCTTCCATGCACTCAGAGAGTTTGGAGCGCTATTTCACCCGCTAAACATAATCAGAACTAAATGAACTGATTCATTTGGTAGAGGAGGAGGCGCGAGAAAAGGAGGGTAAAACTGGCGTGTTTTACGCACTGATGGACTCATCTGTTTAGCATGGACGAATCCAAGTCATAGGCATAGTGTACAATAAGTGGCATAAAAAGGGTGTAACATTGAATTTTTAATTTTTTTTTTTTTCAGTAGTCAGGGTTGAAGTTGTTGAAGAGATCTGAAGCAGTGAAAGTTTTAAAAAAAAGTTGAAAAATGAGTATTTTATTATCACCTATCTGCATGTCCGTTTTCAGACAAACAAGGGTGGATGTAGCTAAAATATGGCATTCAGCACTACAGAAAAAATTTCAGTGCATCAAAATCAGTTTTACTATTCATCATTGGCATGGCCCAGACTATTTATTGAAAAAAAGATTTTTTTTCTAGATCATTTTCTATGGGAATCATGGTGTTTTTGTGTTTTTTACCATAAAAAATAGCAGTGACATGGTGTACAACAACTGGCATAAAAAGTGTGTATCATTGAATTTTTAATTTTTTTTTTCTTTTTTTAGTGGTCAGGGTTGAAGTTGTTGAAGAGATTTGAAGCAGTGAAAGTAAAAAAAAAAAATGCTGAAAAATGATTATTTTATTATCACCTTTCTGCATGTCCGTTTTCAGGACAAACAAGGACAGATGGAGATAAAAATTACAAGGGGCCGAGGGTTAATCCCATGTTTTGATCTATCAGACTCACAAATTAAAAATTGAAACTAATATTTTGACTTTAAACTCATGATTTCAAATTTGATCTTATACTTTGACCTTTCAAACTTATGATTTCAACTTTCTCCTCATGTATTTGCTCTTTAAAAACATTACTTTTCCATTTTTAATATCATGTTCTGATCTTTTGAACTAGTAATTGGACTTTTTATCTCAGATTTGAGTCTTTAAACGTATTGTTTTTCCTTTTTTTATTTATCATCAGTGCTGTTTTTTTTTTCAGATTTTATTACTGGTGAAAATGAGGTTAATAGATTATGGCTAAATTTTGACCCTGTTAGGATCTCAGGTTAGACCTAAATCAAGAATCCGGCCCCTGCTGTGATTGAATTTGACACCCCTGTTTTGAAGAAATGTTAGAAGCATGCTCACAGTGCCATAAGCTCTATTACTCTGACCTTTGACCTCCAGTCTGAGGGTACTTTTGCAGAAATCCCTAAAGCATTGCAGCCACAAGAATCACCGATACGGACGAGCAAAGGCATGGATCTCCACCCTCGCCTGCATGGAGCAAAAAAGTCCCATCTAATCAAAACTCATGAGGAAATGAAAGAATAAGAAGAGCAAATATGGTCAGACTTTATCAAAGAATTGAAGGAAATCCACCAACAGCATGAACATTTGAGTTTAACAAGCAAAGACATCTAAAAGTCATGAAAGTAATCACATCCGAGTTAGTCAGAATTCAGTAAAAATTCCAGGCAGAGATAGAAAGTAATTACAGATGAACTCTGTGATTCCTGATTTATATTCATGGAAAATATAAATCTGGACTAGATCAAAGATGAGGAAAGACAGAGGCACCTTTATTAGATTTTAGATTTTCATGCAATTTAATTAGTGAGAAGAAATTTTAGACCTGAAATTCCAGTCAGGTGTTTGATGCTTTATTTATCAGTTTAATGATTCAGAGCAGGGGTGTCAAACTCAAGGCCGGGGGCCAAATCCGGCCCGTGGAACAGTTATATCCGGCCCACAAGATCGAATCATATTTGTGTTCTACCTGGCCCACCAGTATGAGGTCTGCAGATTTCCTCCAGTATAAAAATGTAAACTTAACCTCAGTTATTTAAAATTTCTATGTTAAACCATAAAATCTGAAAAAGTTAAGGTTAAGAAAAATTAGATTAAAAGTCAAGAATGTGGGTAAAGAAATTAATTTGTGTTTTTATTTCATATTTTCAATTTTGCAGTTTAAGATTAAGACTCCAACTTATGATTTTGACTTTTCATTTTATACTTTGACCTTTTCAACTCAAAATTTGTACTTTATATACCATATTTTATCTTTTGAGATTCACGGTTTTAAATTTCAAGTCATATTCTTACGTTCTCCACTCATTATTTTAAATTTTGTATCATATTTAGACATCTACAACCCCTAACTTTGACTTTTTAATCCCATATTTTGACTTTAAAACTCATGATTTAAATTTTTTGCTTATATTTTGATATTTTCAATTCATAATTTTTACTTTTTATATCATGTTTTGAGACTAACAATTTTTAATTTAAGTAATATTTCAAAACATTTTAAGTCATTATTTTGAATTTTTTGCTTATATTTTGACATTTTTAATCCATAATTTATACTTTTTGTATATCATATTTTGACATTTTATACTCACAATTTTAAATTTAAGTCATATTTTTAATCCTTTTAACTAATTATTGTAAATTTTAGCTCATATTTGACATTTTCAACCCCTGACTTTGGCTTTTTAATCCCATATTTTGAACCATTAGACTCACAATTTAAAATTTTAAGTCAAATTTTGACCTTTAAACTCAGGATTTCAACTTTCTGACCTTTTGAACTAATAAGTTGGACTTTTCATCTCAGATTTTGAGCCTTTACACTTATGGTTTTTACTTTTTTTGAATTTCCAAATGATTTAGCATCAGTTGCATTACAGGTGAAAATAAGGTTGACAGTTGAAGGTTGTGTTGACCCTGGTAGGCTCTCCAGTTAGACCTAAGTCCAGAATCTGGCCCCTTCTGTGACTGAGTTTGACACCCCTGCTTTAGACGGAGCATTTTTTGATTTTGGACTGAGTGCCACACCAACAAGTCTCCTTAAGATTCCTCGAGCCAAAGTGGTTCCAGAGTCCTGGACCGACCACCACCATCAGGATTTTCTGGGATGTTTTTAATCAACTTTCTGTAGAGAAGAAGAAACCGTTTGGTTCCCCACAGGAAGTGGCTGGATTCCCATCCTTTATAGATATAGCATGACATGCTGTCTGTCTGTCTGTCTTTGTCGGCTTGCAGCAGCCTTACGTTGAAAATATGACTGTATGTCTTTTTCTAACATCCGTACTTTGGTGCTGTTTATTGTGAAAATGAAAGCTGTAAATGCACAGGTGTCGCTCAGGTAGAACGGTGGGTGCTCACTTAGAGAGACAGGTTATTGATGAACTGGTTGCAGGTTTGAATCCTGGTCCTGGAGCTCATTTGGTGCTGTGTCTCTCTGAATCGGTCTTTTCTCTCTTTAGCTGTCCAATCAAAAATAAAGGCAGGCGCCCCTAAAAATCTTAAGAAAGTAAAAGTCCAAAGAACTTGTTGAAAGGAGAATAAAAAAAGAAGTTTTGGTGACCTGTACGTGTTAGAGGACGGTTTAGTCCAGGTGTTCAGCAGGTAAAAACTCAATCATAGAAGATGGAGACTAAAGACATTTTGAAGAGTGAGGACATTTGTTGAAAGGAGAATCTCTTTGAAAAATTGAGGCTATTTTTATGTTTGCATCAAAGCAAAAACACACGCTGATTAAAACACACACCCAGGTCGATCAAAGCGGCGGTATCTAAAATGACCAGCAGTCATCAGAGAGAATAAATCACATTTTTTATCTCTGTCTGAGAAACTTTGTCTCCTCACCTCCATCAGCTCATCAAATATGGAACAAAGGAGATAGGAGTCTTTTCAGGCAGAAACAAAGCTGGAAATGATCTTTGTGTTAGAGTCAGAGCTGCTCAATCACAATACTATCAGTTATTATCATATATTAGCATGCTAATGATGATTATAGACTGATCTGACATCATTAAAGCAACCCTTTCAAATAATCCTGGAAATATAGATATATATTAAATCAAATTAATCTATGGTCAATTATAAACATGTAAGGGTTCCCCTGATAGGAAGAACTTTTATTCTTACAGTATACTTCACCTATTATTTAGTCTTGTTGTGACTTGGACTTATTTAATCACTTCACTTTCAATTTACTTTATTGGCATAAACAGATCAGTAACTGCCAAAGCAGTGTACAAAAGTAAAATTGCATTAAATATTTACACATAATATACATTTGCATATTGAATAATTCCACAAAAAATCTATGTATAATAAAATAAATGTGTTTTATTAGATAAAACAATAAGACAAAAATAATGAAAATAAAAATAAATTTACAAAAAGAAAAAGTAAAAATTATAATAGAAATAATAATAAATTTTAAAAAAGAAAAAAATAATAAAAATAAAGATAAATTAAAAAAAAGAAAAAACAATCATAAAAATAAATTTAGAAAAAGAAAAAAAATGATACAAATACAAATTAATTTTAAAAAGTAAAAGAAAAAATAATAAAAAATATAGAAATTAAAAAAAGAAAAAATAATAAAAATAAAAATTAAATTTAAAAACAATAATAGAAATTAAAAATAAATTAAATAGAATAAACAAATAAAATTCAGTGTGTTTGTTGGGAAGAGACTGGTTGTCCCTCAGGCTATGGCAGACGATTCTCTGTTCTCCTAACATGGATGTCATTTTGTCTTCATCTTTTAGTGAACCTCTTGGGGTCAAATTTTTCAAACAGTCTGGAATGAGAACAACCGAAACTGTCTACTGACTGAAACGACATTTAGAGTTTGTAACAGTACTAGAGCTGGGGAACGTAAAACAACAGACCAAATAAGATTTTACCCTCTACCTTTAAAAGCTTACTTGGGCCAGCTGCTGAGAAGCATCCCCACAGCATGATGCTGCCACCACCGTGCTCCACAGTGGGGAACTTTCCCTCTTTTCAAAGAACTTTCTTCCTCTTGACCATGGAGTCTCCCTCAGTCCTTCTGGTGAACTCTAGTCCAGACTGAATCTGAGTTTTCTTCAACAGTGTCTTTCTCTTTGCCACTCTCCCATAAAGCTCTGACTGCTGAAGAACCCGGCCAACAGTTGTTGTCTGCAGAGTCTCTCCATCTCAGCTGCTGAAGCTTAGAACTCCTTCAGAGTAGTCATAGGTGTCTTGGTGGACTCTCTCTCTAGTCTCCTTTTTGCACGCTCACTCAGTGTTGTGAGCATGTCACATATTCCTTCATTTCTTCATGATGGATTTAACTGAACTCTGGGGGATGTTCAGAGACTTGGAAATGTTTCTGTCTCTATCCCCTGACTTAGACTTTTCAAGAACCTTTTCTCTAAGTGTTCCTTTGTCTTCATGGTGTAATAGTAGCCATGAATACTGATTAACCAGTGACTGGACCTTCCAGACACAGGTGTCTTTAATGAGACTAATAGCTCCAACTGAGTTAGGTCAGTCACTTTAAAGGGGGTGAATATTTATGAAACTATTCATTTGACATATTTTTATTTCATTGACCTTGTAGAAATCTGTTGTCACTTTAGGTTAAGTCATGTTTTTGTATCCCTCTTCTGTTCCAGCCACAGATACTTCACTCCTCCAGCCAGGACGACCAGAAACCACTGACAGACCGCTGCTTAGCCCCAACGCCCCCACAAGCTCCGCCTCCAGCTAACTCAAACTCCACCCACCCCAGCACCACCTCTACCGCCGCAAAGGAAGGAAGAGATGACGAGAAGATGGCGACAAAGGAGGAGAAATCCGATACGAAGGAGAGAAAAGGAACCTTCAACCGATCCCTGCAGCTCCCCCAGCCCTCCAAGCTCCGCCTCTTCTCTCACGCCTCAGGCTCTGGCTCTGCTGCCTCCCCGCCGTCGAAGACGAAGGCGGTCAGGCAGCTCAGCAACGACTCAGAGAGTAACGGCACAGCTGGAGTTAAAGTCAAAACGTCCGCCTTAAACTTGTCCCGCCTCCCGAAGCCGAAGAGTCACTGAAACATGGAGGATGGAAACACGAGAGAAAATCAGAGAGGTTTAAAGACTCGTAACTAACTTATTTATTGTTTTATTTTCAGCACTGACAATTCCAATGAAATCTCAGTGATACTTTATTTTACAGCTGCAAAAATCTCCTCAAAATCGACTTCACAAACACGCTGATAGATCAGCGTGAGTACATAATAACGGTAATTAAAAAAGATGATTTTTACTTATTTGGTACTGATTATAAAAGGCAAGTTATGGGAGATATCATTGAGTAAAAACCAGGTTTTTGTGCACAATTTGCCTCTAATTTTTCATCTTTTTTGCTCCTCGTTTTGTCCTGTTTTTGCACTTCGTAATCTCGCATAGATATTTAACATTTTCTAGCATAAATTTAGTATTTTAAGCTCCTTTTTGCTTTCTAATAACTTTGGTGACCCTGTGATTGTTTCTAACATCTTTAAAAACAAGTTTTAGGGTTTTTAAACTCACCTGAAAAGCTGATGTTCTCCGAAGTTTGATTCAAACACTCATGAAGAGGGTAAAATATATTCTTTGAGGTTAATTTAGGTTAATTGCATCTTTCACGTTTTTACTCCATGAAATCTCCCCAGCAGCTCAATTGTCAGCTACAAAAAAATCTGCAGGTTAACACAAAAGTAAATTTGCATTTCAAATAATATTTCAGTAATTGAGTATCAATAATGTGCAAATTTAGGAGTTTGCTTGGTGGAAATGAGAGTGGTACCTTCCTGAAAATGATGGCTCTATCTTCTTTCCCTATCCCCCCGATGCCTTTAAAGGTTGCTGTTATGGTACAGTCAGTGCTGTATGTATTTATGTCCAGTTAAAGTTAAAAGCTGGAATGCAAATGTGCAGAAAAATCGCTCTGGAAGCTTGCTGGTTGGTGTGTTTTTCTGCAGATGTGTGGAATCTTCCCTCCAGTGAGATCACCGTGTTTCAGCTCATTCACTGTGTTAGGATTTCTGTGTGCCTCACCTCCTTTACAACATCTCACCTGGAGAAATGTGACCGTTTGGAAACTCATGCCACTCTTCCAGCCTTCGTCCTTCCCAAGTCTTCCTCTCTAGGGGAGAACTGTTTCCAACTATGACCCCTAAACCCCCCCAACACCGGATCAATCCTTCCTCGTCTGAAACCTGCTGCTCTGCAAAAACACCCGGTCTCCAGGTCGGAAAAATGACTTTTAATCTTTGCACTGTCCATCTATTACTCACATTTTGGTGTCTTTTTCTCGTATTAAGCTGCAGCCGCATCCAGAAACATTTCTTTTTGCCTTTAAAGATGGAACGTTTCAAGATAAACCCAGACCGTTGTGTCAATTGAAGGGTCAGCCTTCTCCTCCAGCCTCCCATCTTTGTTATGACCCCTTTTTTTTCTGTGTGTTTTACCAGAATTCAGCCGCTCTTCTTCCTTTAAATCCCCATCCAAGCTTTTAAAGCCACTTAACCGTCGGTGGACTTTGAATATGACAAAACAAGCGTCTTAATTTCTAAGATTTTGTGTTGTTTTTTTCCATCAGTGACTTTGTGAGCTCCCAAAAGCTTCTCAAAGTTTTGTCTGCAGACTTTATGAAAGTTAAGGGCTCTGTATGCTTCAAACCAACTTCTTTATACATCAGTTTTCCTGCATTTATGGTGGAAAAGTTGCAGTTTTTACTGCATTTATCAGCTAAAGTCTGGACAACCCTGATGTGCTGCAGTCATAACGTGCACATTAGCTTAGCTCTGATGGTAGCTGATGGGTTATTACACGTTTTTACACATGAAACATGGTCTGATCTCAGAACAGGAGTCAGAACCTCATCATTTATATGTTAAACAACCAAAAAAAGTTTACAACATGACATGATAAGAACATGAAATCCTCACTATCTGAGCCTGACGTCACAGGATTATGCACGGCATGAGAATCTGGTCCATATAAGGACTCATCTGTTTGGTTTTTGTGCAGATTTTTTTTTTTTTTTCAAAGAGAGACTGGTCTGCAATCATGCTCTTTTTGCTATCATGATGTGACTAAAAAGACAGAAAACAGTGATGAAAAGGACTGAAACATGCAGAGAGAAAAATACCAGACTTACTTAGAAACTAGAGACACGTTGTCCCAGTCTGTCTGTTTGAAGCATAACGAGGCCTGTAACTTAAAAACACTCCGTTTTCAGTCGATGTATGCACAGAAGAATCATCTCCTCACTTTAAAACGTCAGGGGGAGAGTTTTCCTTTCTTTACTCGCTGACATTTTTAAGATTTAGACATTCTGAATCCCAGCGTTAGAGTGATATTTTCAGGATCTGGAGGCTCCGTCGCCACATTAACATTTCCTCGTTCTGCGGCTCAGAGAAGAGAGCGGCTGAAACGGTAAAACGAATCCTCTGACATTTACAATCGCACAAAACACTCCGACATCTGAAACATTATCTCATTTATATATCGGAGCTCCTCGGCTCTGCAGAGCTGCCTGCTTTTAAAACAGTAACTGTGTATGCAAGAAAATATGCAAAAATAATCCTCACCATCCTGTAGGTTTTAAATCAGACACGCAGTCTCAGCCCCGTGCAGAGAATATATGCAAAATACTCCTAATATATCTGATAGTTCACACTTTTAACGGCTTTTTGTTCTACAGAATGTGTAAGAAACTGACATTTAAAGGTTCTGCTATCAAAAATCACACAAACAAATAAGACACTAAACTTTACAAACAGCAGCAGCAGATGTTCCGCTCTTCCTGTTGGCTCTTTGTCCCAAACTAGTAGATAAAAATGTGTTAAAATGCCTCTGCTAGTACTTCCCTAATATTATTTTTAGATTTTATTGTATTTGTTCCTGAGAAAACCCTCTCTCAGATGCATGAGATGTTCAAGATCTACTGAGTTGTTCTCTCCTGGAATCTCAAACTGATGAACGCCATGCCCTCATTAAGCTTGATTTATTCTTCTGCGTTGTGTCCACGGCGTACGTACGTGTCAAGGGAACGCATCGCTCTGCAATTCACCGCCATGACGCTAGGGGGGTGTGGCTGTGTGTGTGTGTGGTTTCAGAGGGGTCACATCCAAGCGGCTGTGTCGCTCTCCGCTGAACTGGATGTCTGTTTTAATGAGAGTGGATGCTTGGGTGTGTGATTACAACCAGTAGTCGATATCACATGTTGTTTGCACATAAGCACAAACCGGAGGTTGCGCTGGACTTTTTTGTTGTCCGTCACTCCTTTAAAATCCCGCTGGATCCATCCTGACAGAGAGCTTCATACAGCACACACTCATGCGTCACAGCGCTGAGACAAGCTGGAGAGATGGAGAACAAGGGTTACAAACGTTTGCCTTTATCTGTTAGATTTCCATGACTGAAATGGAAACTACGGTGTTAAAGTGAGGTTTCAGAGAGAGAGAGAGGAGGGTTGGGTGGGGATGAGCGAGCGAGAGAGAATAAAGCAACATGCGCTGATCTGAATCATCGTTCACCCATCTCTCTGTTATATTTCCATGGTTGAAATCTACATGATAAATGAGCAAACTTTGGTGTTTAAAGTGAGGGTTCAGTGGTGAGCAAGCGAGGTGGAAGCAGCGGGAACTGTTCTGAATCATCGATCGCCTTGGACACATACGAAATTTCGCATAAAATCGAACCTTTTATGAAAAAAACTGGAAATGAATCGGCATCAGTGTGCAGACATGATTAGAGCAACATGAAACAGGCTCATTGGGCAAAGGCCTTAACTCTCTGCATGCCGACCTGTGTACTGAGACACCTGCAGGCTGCAGCAGCCTCTCAGTGCTGTCAGCACCAAGACCGACGCACTTTCATTAATCTATGATGTCGAGGTCAGTGAGAGAGCCCACTGGCTACTAGATTTTTAATAGATTTAATAACCTCCTTGATAGTCCATGTGTGCTAAATGGAAAAGGTGCATCTGTCTGCGTGTGTGCGCTGAAATGCACGCTCATCCTCATCATTCCAGCCCTTCAAAATGACGGACAGCCTTCAAAATTCTCAGTCATCCTTCAAAAAAATCCCTCAGTGACTGAGAATATTCAGTTAACGTGAACTCTGCAAACGTAACCGATGATGTAACATTTCGATATGTGCGTAATAACAGGAAGAAAGACCAGAAAAAGCAACTGCATGACGTTTTGAGCGGACCAATCACAGCCCTTGCGGTCCGCGCAGTGACGCGTAGTTAGAATTTTTTGGAGGTGCGCGTCAGGCTACGCCGTAGGGGTCTGCGTCGACACAGAGGGCTATGTGTAGCTACGCCATCGGCGCAACACAGAAGCATAAATCAGGCTTTAGCTGAGGCTAATTAGCACACAGACTGGCCCTCTTTCATGCCCATATAAGGGCATGAGACTGCAGGGCAGTGTGCAAACACAGAAGGCACACAGGATCTACTAGGGATGCACGGTATTGGATTTTTGCCGATATTTACAGATTAATTTTAGCTTTTCGGACAAGAAATTTTAGTCCTTTTGGACACTTTAAGGTTTGAGGATGACTAAGGAAACAAACGTTAGTCCTTAAAAACATAGAAAACATTCTTTTTCCTGTCTGTAGATGACTGTAGCGGGAAAACTCAGACTAGGACTCCAAAAGGCTCGAGGTTAGCAGACATTTCTTTTATAGAAATGCTAATACCATAAGATGTAAAAAAGACATTACAGAATAAAGCGGACTGTTGAGGACAATAACGGCAAATCTGACATTATCAAAGAAACAGTCCATGCAGGAAAAAACCACAGCTATGAGGATGATCTTTAAAAAGCAGCTGCTGCTGCTGTTCCTGCTGCTCAAAACACAAAAACTTTAAACTTATCGATCCATGAAGCCGCTCTGCTTCCTGCAGCTGTGTGACGCTCCTTAATGTCAGTATTTTTTATCTTCATGCCTTTTTTTTTTCTTCAGTATCGGGAGGATTTTGTGACTCTTCAGATCGATGAACTCTAAAAGTTTCCCCTCACGCTGCTTCGTTGTGGACGATATTTCAAACACTGTATCCTATTTAAACAGATATCTGATATATTTCAGCTGAAACTCATATCTACACTGATATCCATCCTGTTCCTGTGCTGCTGTGGGGAATATTTCTATTTATTTTGTTTTGTTTTATGATGAAAACTTGAAGATGATCTAAAAGCATCCTGCCGTTTTATTGAATTTATTTTTGTGCAATAACTCTGAAGATCTCAGTGTTTGCTGCAGCGCTAACTCTTATTTATGTTGAAGACTGTATAAACTGCTGTAATTATGAATATTCATGTCCGTATTAATCTGAACTGTTGCTTGTAAAGCGTCTTTAAAAAATGCACTTTAAGAAGAAAGAGGCAGAGCTGCTTCAGCTCGGCTGTTAAAGACTTTACCTGTCTTTAAAAGTGACTTTTGTTTTTCTGTTGATGAATTTGGAGGCTTTTTCTCGGTTGTTTCAAACGGCTGCAGTGACGCTGCGTTCATGTCCGATAGGAGAAGAATGAACATAAATCAAACACATCGCTGATGTTAAATCTGCATCCATCGGTTGGTTCGGTTGCAATCAGAGCAGAATTAAATATCCATCAGGGTTTAGATGCAAACAAGAATTAGCATGCATGTACTCATCTGTTTGCAGAACAGTGTCTCTCTGCTCCATTACAACTAAATAAACAACCGATCAATCATTGTCATTGATGATTTTATGAGAAATTATCTCATCTTTACATCCATGGACCTGTGGAAGCAGACTCCACAATGAGGGATCATAAAAATCAGCTAATATGTTGTCTAAAATATAAAATCAAAGAAAATAAAGCTAAAAAATGAGCATAAAAGCATTTTAGGATCAGTACTGACCAGTACTTTAATGAGACGATGAAGCATAAAATCCTTTAACCCTCTGGGGCCGTTCAAATATTGAGGAGCTTTAGCACATAACATGCACACCTCATACTGTCGCTATTAACAAAAATGATACATTTATATTTTTTCTGCTTTCATGGAGCTCATTTTTTCAGCTAAATCTGACCTAAATATTGATAAAAAATATTCTTGAATTTTTTTAAGAGTTTATAAAAGTTTCAGATTTTTTTTGGTTTTGGATTATTACAGCCTGGGATGTGTCATTGATTAGCAGCAACATTTATTTTCAAGCATTGATATTTTTTGTGCAGTGACAAATACTCCCTCTGAGGACCTTTAGTGCATAAAAGGCCCCATTAAAACCCATTCTGACTGTCATTAAAGCATTATACATGTGTTTTATTGTTTCTGGGTGTCTGTCTGGCCTTTGACCTTAAAATGTATCATTTTCAGTACTCTCCAACCAGTGGCATCATTTTGACCATATTTGGCAGATGGAGAAAAAACATGCTATTTCTCCTAGATGGCGCTGTCCCATTTGACCCCCTCCCTCTCCCTTTCCCTCAGTCATCACCAGGGACATTTTTGTCCATTTGGGCAAATGTTTCCTCTTCCTCTGCTCACCATTTGGGCTGTGTTAGTGCATGTAGTTTAATTTTTGTAGCAAAGTTTCTTTTCAAGGCAAATTTTTGAATTACAATTTCAATTGCTCTTACAGGTCAGGGGAACACTGTGAAACAAATTTACTCCCCTTTAAAGCCATTAAGGACAAAAATGTCCACTTCCAAAAATCTGCTATGGAAACTTTACAGATTTATGTTTTTTCTGCTTTTTTTTTTTTTTTGCATAAATCTCTTAAACAACTTCAGCTGTGCTCAAAACTACCAAACATCCAATCATTTTGAGGATTTTAACCCTTTAAATGCTAGTTTGATTACTTAAAGTCAATGTTGTTTTTATGACATAAAAGTGGAAAAAATGTGAAATCTTCCTTTAACCAAATGTTGGATGGCTGGTTATTTCTAAATCCAGCTTGGGTATGTGATTAACCAAAATATTGACTTTGATGCATTCTTGTTTTTTTGTGTAGCATCTGATTTTAGAATTTAGTACCCTTTCAAGCCATTAAGGACAAAAATGTCCTCTTCCAAAAACAGCAATAAAATTAGGATACATAAATATTTTTTCAGCTTTTTTGGGTAAAATTTTTCAGTCGATTTGTGTTTTGATTAGAACTGAAATTGATGAAAAGATTTGACCCAAAAAAAGCTGAAAAAATATTAATTTATAGTATTTTATTGCTGTTTTTGGCGGGGGGGGGGGTCCTTAATGACTTGAAAGGGTGGTAAATTCTAAATCAGATGCTACACAAAAACCAAAAAAGCATCAAACTAAATATTCTGGCTAATGTTTGACATGTCCAAGCTGGACTTAGAAATAATGCCATCCAACATTTGGTTTAAAGAAGATATCACATTTTTTTCGCTTTTTTTCATAAAAACACTGACTTTAAGTAATCAAACTAGCATTTAAAGGGTTAAAATCCTCAAAATGATTGGATGTTTGGTAGTTTTGAGCACAGCTGCAGTTGTTTAAGAGATTTATGCAAAAAAAGCAGAAAAATATATGAATCTGTTCAGTTTTTATAGCAGATTTTTGGAAATGGACATTTTTGTCCTTAATGGCTTTAAAGGGGAGTAAATGTGTATCACAGTGTTCCCCTGACCTGTTAGAGCAACTGACATTTGAATAATATGCCAAAAAAGAAACTCTGTTGCAAAAATTAGACCACATGCACGAACACAGCCCAAATGGTGAGCAGAGGAAGAGGAAACATTTGCCCAAATGCACAAAAATGTCCCTGGTGATGACTGAGGGAAAGGGAGAGGGAGGGGGTCAAATGGGACAGCGCCATCTAGGAGAAATAGCATGTTTATTCTCCATCTGCCAAATATGGTCAAAATGATGCCACTGGGTGGAGAGTACTGAAAATGATACATTTTAAGGTCAAAGGCCGGACAGACACCCAGAAACAATAAAACACATGTATAATGCTTTAATGACAGTCAGAATGGGTTTTAATGGGGCCTTTTATGCACTAAAGGTCCTCAGACTGATTGAATGTTTGGTAGTTTTGAGCACCGCTGAAGTTGTTTAAGAGATTTATGCAAAAAAAGCAGAAAAGATATTAATCTGTTAAGTTTTTATAGCAGATTTTTGGAAGGTTAACTTTGGAAGTTAAATTAAAGTGATGCCTGAGGGTTAAAGGGCACTGACTTTATCCTAAAGTTTCTGCTGCATCCCTCTGTCTTTATTGACAAAAAATGAATAATTTTCAGGTGATTTTATTGTCATTTTCATCCAAACTAGCTGGTTCAGTTGCTCCAAAGTGGTCTCTTCGTCTTCCGGGTGCTGAGGCCAGCGCGTCGTTGCTGCACTCAGGATGATGGAAATGCTGGACTGCATCAGTGCCAGATGCTCTCGTTCTACTCAGAATGTTGTTTTTGTTATTTTAAAGAGATAAATCTGCCTGAAAGTCTCCTCTGATGCTGCTAACTCCTTTTAAACCTGCTCTCCTGTGATGTGAATGCAGCGTTGCTGTCTTGCGTGTAATCTTCGATGCGATTGGTTAAGAACTTAAGCCCTGATCTGATTGGTTAGCACAGATCCTTATCAGTCTGATATTAGCTCTGTCGCTCTGATAATCAATGTTTAAACACGTCTGTGTGGCGCATACATGTAAGAATATCACACCTTTATATCTGTGTTTATTTTATCTGTCACATGTGTAACATCAGCCCCTCCCTCCTCGCCTGATTGGTTGGTATTCTTGTCCTCTTCTCTCATTGGCTGAGATGTCACTGAGAAGCTGAAATTAAAGATAAACTTCAACAGGACTGGATTTGTGCGTCTGACTGATGTTTGTTATTCTTCTTTAAATCTTTAAATCTCCTAAGACCCTGCGTCCACGTATGAGGACATTACACGTTGGCTTTCTGACATTCAGTAATCATTTCTGGTATTAAAATCGACGAGTTAAGTGTCCAAAATGTTCATTTAAGTTTAAGGTATTTGCTTGAAATGCTGGGATAATTTGCTGTTTGGATATTTTAGGGAATTTGCTTGGAAGTTATTTAGTAATTTTATGGAAATTTAGAGGATATGTTCGTATATTTTAGAGTTTCATTGCTTTAAATTTATTTCAATTTCCTTTTTTTTTTTTTTTTTTTTTGTATTTTCATGTAAGTATAATATTTTGGGGAACTGGATTGGGAATTTGGGGCCAGGATTGCCCTTTTGAAATTTGCCTGAAGTTTTTCAGGAATTTGCATAAAATTTTGGGAGACATTTTTATTTGAATATTTGGATTTATGAGGAAGTTTCACTGAAAGATTTGAAGATTATCTAAAGAAATATTTGGGCACTTTCCAGGGGAAAATTGTGTTAAAGAATTTTCAAATAAATTTTCAGTATTTTTTTTTTATTTTATGGAATTTATTTGGGTTTTTAGAAAGGAAAATTTCCAAGACATTCCTGTTCATCAACAAGGCAGATGTTTTAACTTCTCAGACCCTACGTATCCTAAATAAGTGGGAGAAAATAAAAATGTTTACTTTGAGCTCTCCGTCCTCTCCTGGTGTCTGATGTCAGCTCCTGATGGCCCCATCACCCTGAGAAATGTCCCCATCTTCCCGCTGACACCCTGAACTCATCACGACTGATCGTCAGCAGAGATGCCGCTCCGTTTGGCGCTGAAGGCCAAGCTGACGATGATGACGGTGACGATGAAGATTGAGACGGTGCCTCAGATGTGACAGGAGCAAACGTCTCCACACATCAGAGGAGGTGACGGCTAAAGGTCAACCAATCAGAAGCTTCAGTCAGAAAGAGGAAACAGCAGGAGAGACACATTTGAAAGGTTTATAAGACCAGACTACAGCTGAACTACTGAAACAGAGGCCCAAGCTGGCCAATGAAGAAAAATAAAAGTATAAATCTAAAAACCAAGCAATGGTGATTAAAATATCAAAGAAAGTTTTTTTTAAAAATCACATTATTTAAACTAATTTTTAAAGTTGACTTCTCATTTTGAAAGTTATCTTTCTACTCTCTCTGATTTTTATGTTTATCATAGAAATTAACTTTTAAACTAATTTTTGAATTAATTGGCTTAAATTTACATGTTTTTCATACTTACAACCCTTCAATATTAATTTGAGTTTTTCTCATATTTGTATTTCATATTTTTGACTTTCTTTTAGAATTCACCTTTATCCCTTAATTATTATAATAACTATTTTTTTTTACTTGGAATATAAAAATAAATTTAAGGCTTATAGTTTAAACTCTGTTTTTCACAATTATTGTTATTATTTATTATTATTATTATTATTTTACAATTATTATTATTATTATTATTATTATTATTATTATTATTGTGGTTGTTGTTGTTGTTGTTGCTGTTGTTTGTTATTATTATTATTAGTAGTAGTTGTAGTAGTATTATTTTTACTATTATTATTATTATTATTATTATTATTTTTATCATTATTATTATTATTGTTATTATCATCATCATTATTATTATTATTATTATTATTGTTGTTGCTGTTGTTGTTGCTGTTGTTTGTTATTATTATTAGTAGTAGTAGTTGTAGTAGTATTATTTTTACTATTATTATTATTATTATTATCATTATTATTATTATTATTATTATTATTATTATTGTTGTTGTTGTTGTTGTTGCTGTTGTTTGTTATTATTATTATTATTAGTAGTAGTAGTAGTAGTAGTATTTTTTTTACTATTATTATTATTATTATTATTATTATTTTTATTATTATTATTATTATTATTATTGTTGTTGTTGTTGCTGTTGTTTGTTATTATTATTATTATTAGTTGTAGTAGTATTATTTTTACTATTATTATTATTTTTTTTTTTATTTTTTTTTATCATTATTATTATTATTATTATTATTATTATCATCATTATTATTATCATTATTATTATTATTATTATAAATACAAGTGTGTCGTGTCATGTCCTTCCTATCATCAGTGTCTCAGCTGTCAGAGCTGAGACACTGATTTCTCATCATAACTTAATTTTGCTATTTTTCACATGACATTTGAACGTATCATGTGACCTTACCTTCACCAGAGCGTCATTTTACTGACTGGACATTAAACACACCATGATGTCAGCTAACAGCTAGCATCAGTCAGCTAACAGGATGTGGTCTGGCTCCAACATAGAATTTAAACCTAAAATTTACAGACAGGTTTCCAGTGTGGACTAAAGATTCTGGACTAGAGAGACTCAGAACAGTCTGGAGGATCTGAGACCCTGGCTGAATCTCAAACTCCTCCCTAAACCCTGAGCGCTGAGCCCTCATTGACCTAACTGACTGCACCTGGAAAGTGATTGAGTGCATGAGGCTGCAAGGGCTTGAAGTGAGAGAAACAGGAATGGGACAGCCCTTTGTTTTTGTTTTTTCTTTTTTCTTTTGTTTTTGTTTTTGTTTTTTTTTTGACAGTCAGCATCTTGCAGAGCTTTAAACTAAGATAAATCAGCCCTAAGCCCTCATGGACTTAGTGGGAGTGCTCCTCAAAGTCAGTGAGTGAGTGTGGACATTGGGATTGGGCCCCCTGAGTCAGTTGGAGGAGAGGACACCAGGAGCAGGACAGATCCACCATAAGACCAGATCACTCTCAGCACTATTACTGAGACTTCCATGATCACCTGCCCAGGTTAGTGCAGGTCCTTCAGAAAGAGGACTCTGGAGGACCTGAACCCTGCTCTGGTCTACATTAATGGGACTATTCTGAGAAGGAGTCCCAAACTCTCCTCGTTTCTGAACTAGAAGCCCGTCCTGTCCTCAGCCCGTCATCCTGGAGTCAGGGAGCAAAATCTGGACTTCATCTAAACTAACCCACTTCCTGTCACATGGGTGACACATCTCACACCTGCAGCCTTTAAGGATCATAACTGGCGGCTCTCAGACCAGGAACCTGGAACTACTGTCACTAAACTCAGAACCAGAACCTGGACCAAGAAGACATCTCTGAGGCCTTCACCATGAGTCGGAGCAGCAGGAGGATGAATTAGAGAAGAAGACAACTGAAGGTAGGTGTTTCAGGCTGTAAGCTGGGCTGGAGGTCATGTGACCCATGTCTCTGAGGCTGAAGTGTCCCAGGCTCAGTGGTGCTCTGTTGGGCTGGAGGTCATGTGACCCATGTCTCTGAGGCTGAAGTGTCCCAGGCTCAGTGGTGCTCTGTTGGGCTGGAGGTCATGTGACCCATGTCTCTGAAGCTGAAGTGTCCCAGGCTCAGTGGTGCTCTGTTGGGCTGGAGGTCATGTGACCCGTGTCTCTGAGGCTGAGGTGTCCCAGGCTCAGTGGTGCTCTGTTGGGCTGGAGGTCATGTGACCCGTGTCTCTGAGGCTGAGGTGTCCCAGGCTCAGTGGTGCTCTGTGGTCGTGTACATCCTCTCAGCTGTTTGTTTAAATGAGGGTTTGGACGTTGCAGACTAGCTGGTACCTGTGTGTGTGCTGAATGGTCCATGTGTGTGTCCGTGGGGGATGCTCCGCCCCTCACATACCTCCACAAAGAGTCAAGTTTTAGAAACGAAACTTTCTGCTCAAGTTTGAAACATCTGCATCTCATCTTTAAATCTCTTTTATTGGTTTCCTCCTACATGGACTGATCTCTCCTTCGTCGCTCAGAGATGGCGAGGGCTTCTTGGAGAAAGAGTTTTTGTTTGTGACTAATCCTTCGCCATTTTATGGGGCGGACAGACCCTGTCCCATTATTACCTCGGCCTGCTTCTCCTCAAACAGCTTAAACTGCTTTAAATCCTCCGCCTGGTCAGCTGTTTCCAGATGATTCTATTAAAATAATCTCTGTTTTTACTAGAACCAGCAGAAATCTGCTCACCAATCATCACGGCGGCCTGCTCCTGCTGCCTGATGGGTAAATGTGTTTTTAATGATGAGGACGAGCAGCTGTTGTCCATCAGAGGTCAGATAAACCTTCTAGAACAGACCATGATGAACATTCAATGTGCTTTTAATGAACTGAGCTCAGCAGCTCTGTTACTGAGAGTCTGTGCTGCCTTTAAATCAGAACGAAACACTCTAATAACAGCTCTGCAGCGCTGCATGGAGGGTTTCTGCCTCTCATCATCCTCTCTACATGTCTCCTCCTCCTCTTCATCATGCTCATTTCTGCTTAAATGATGAAGGTCGCTCTGATCACCTATGACTGAGATCAGCATCAGCTGATGTCAGCTGATACCTGTGCTTTTGATTGGACAATATTCCTCAAATGTTTCAGTGAAACTTTATCCTGAAGCCTTCACAAGCCAATTAAAAAAAATAAAATAAAAAATCAGTCTAAATTCCTTAAAATTCCATAAAAATGGCAGAGAATTCCTCCAAATAGTCAAACAAATTCCCTGAAATTTCCAGGAAAATTCTTGAAAATTCAAGGACACTCATCCTCCAAACAAATTCTCTAAAAACAAGAAAGACTTTTTTTCAGATGTTAATGACGATGCCCAAAAATCACAAATCAAATTCCCCTAAATTAATAATACACATTCAAAAACTGTTATCAAAATGCCTCAAAATTTCCCCCCAAGTTCCCCAAACATCCAAACAAATTTCAATGAAAATGGCAGAAAATTCCCCAAACAAATTTCCTGAAAATTCCATTGAAATTCTTGAAGATTAAACAACACTGCTCCTGCAAAATGAAGAAACTGTTCCCAAACTTCCATGAAAATTCCTAAAATTTAAGAGGAAAGTTCCTCCCAAAAAGTTATTCAAAAAAAATCTTATTCCCCAAAATGAGAAACCCTTTTTACATTATTTCCCCTTTTCCTGAATATTTACAGAAAAATCCTTAATATCCAAAAAAAAAAAACAAAAAAAAAAAACAAACCTAAAATGAAACCCTCCAAAACATATAAACATCTCATGGCATTGTTTACGAAATTTATACAAATTTTTAAAGCAATTTCCCCCAAGATTTCCCATCACAGACTGATGATTTCTCCAGAATCCCTAGAAATTGGCAGAAAATTTCCCCAAACATCCAAAAATTTTCTAGAAATTCTAGATTTAAGACATTCCTCTCCAAAAAATTCAAAAAAATAAATTCCCAAAAAATTATAAATGAAGTCCCCAAATCACAAATTCCCTGATGAAACTCTCGTTGGTATACAAAGATATCCTGATAGTTTTGATCAAATTCACTCAGAGATTGAGGACTGAATCCACATGTATGTTGTTTTGATCATGTGTGAGTGAAGCCTCTTCATGTGATCTCAGCCTTGATCGTCCTCTCCTCTGTCTCTCTCTCTGCTGTGTTTTTATGATTGTGTTTTTGTGTTTTGGTGACGCTCTGCTGAGACGACACGTCCTTTAGAACGTGAGCACACCGTCGATGATTTACATGAGATTTACATTTAGATGGCTGCGGTCGCTGCTCTGTGCTCCTCTTATTGTTGTTGTTGGAGAATCAAAACGGCGTGTGTTCACAGATGATGAGAACACGCCGCACGTTTCCCTCCGTGTGCTTCAGATTGATTTTCTGCTGCTGATGGAGGAGTTAAACTTTCATTTTCTGCTGTTTGCTGCTCAGAGGTGATGGTCGCAGAAATAAAAAGTCTGATTGGCTGCAGGAGCTCACGCTGATTCACAAGATGTTCTCTATCAGAGGGTTTATGTTTCTGAGAGTCAAGTGTGTCCAAATATCAGGATGTATACTGGGGAGAAACCAGATCACTGCCCCGTATACCTCCCTGATATAGGACATTAGTGTTGTTCCATTACAAGTCAAAGACTCTGAATTTATGGTGGAGATGTGAGGACAAAACATCAACATCCTGTCAACCAGGGCTGCTCAAAGGATTGTCTGGACCCCTGATAAACCCAGAGAATGGCCCCTAGCATGGCCCCTGAAAAACCCATAGGATGGACCCTGATAAAACACAGAGAATGGCCCCTGATAAACGCAGAGAATGGGCCCTAGTATGGCCCCTGATAAACGCAGAGAATGGGCCCTGGTAAACCCAGAGGATGGACCCTGATAAATGCAGAGAATGGGCCCTGATAAACGCAGAGAATGGGCCCTGGTAAACCCAGAGGATGGACCCTGATAAACGCAGAGAATGGGCCCTGGTAAACCCAGACAATGGACCCTGATAAATGCAGAGAATGGGCCCTGATAAACCCAGAGGATGGACCCTGATAAATGCAGAGGATGGACCCTGATAAACGCAGAGAATGGGCCCTGGTAAACCCAGAGGATGGACCCTGATAAACGCAGAGAATGGGCCCTGGTAAACCCAGAGGATGGACCCTGATAAACGCAGAGAATGGGCCCTGATAAACCCAGACAATGGACCCTGATAAATGCAGAGAATGGGCCCTGATAAACCCAGAGGATGGACCCTGATAAATGCAGAGAATGGGCCCTGATAAACCCAGACAATGGACCCTGATAAACCCAGAGAATGGGCTCTGATAAACCCAGAGGATGGACCCTGATAAACCCAGAGGATGGCCCCTGATAAACCCAGAGGATGGACCCTGATAAACGCAGAGAATGGGCCCTGGTAAACCCAGAGGATGGACCCTGATAAATGCAGAGAATGGGCCCAGATAAACCCAGAGGATGGCCCCTGATAAACCCAGAGGATGGCCCCTGATAAACCCAGAGGATGGACCCTGATAAATGCAGAGAATGGGCCCTGATAAACCCAGAGGATGGCCCCTGATAAACCCAGAGGATGGCCCCTGATAAACCCAGACAATGGACCCTGATAAATGCAGAGAATGGGCCCTGATAAACCCAGACAATGGACCCTGATAAACCCAGAGAATGGGCTCTGATAAACCCAGAGGATGGACCCTGATAAACCCAGAGGATGGCCCCTGATAAACCCAGAGGATGGCCCCTGATAAACCCAGAGGATGGCCCCTGATAAACCCTGATTTTTCTTGATGCCATCTCAGTGAACCTGGGCCCCAGAAAGCCCCCTTTAGCCCCCTTCATGGGCGGCCTTGCTGTCAGAGAGAGGGTTTCTCAGTCAGATCCCATTTGAAACATTGATTCCCAGCTTGGGTCACAGACAGAGTCCAGGACTGAGTCTGAGCCTCGTCTTGAATCTGGTTTTCTTGATCCTTCCTGTAACGACCTCTGATGGCGTGATGAAGGCTGGAGCCCAGAGTCTCTCCTGTGTGTGTTATTGTGAGTGTAACGGTGCTGCAGTCAATCATGGAGCCAATCTTCTTCTCCTGTCTTTCCATCAGCGCTATCATAAAAGTCTCCATGGCTGTAAAACGGAGTGACAGATTTAAGAGGCTCTGCTGCTGATTTTTATGGCTGCCATCTTTGTTTTTGCCGCCCTGCTGCACTTCAGACACTCTCACAGCTTAAAAAGGAAACCTTTGTCCAGGAGGGGTGGGACGTCCCGTGGTTGTTCAGTCCTTCAGCCATCAGGGCTTCATTAATACAAAAATGTTTGAAAAGGTATTTCCTCCTCCAGCCAGAGATGTGAGGAATTTGGATTTTTTTCTAACAAAATTGGAGAAAATATCAGGTATCACGATGTTGACTTGGATTTTTAACAACCTAATTATGGTTGAGAAATAATCTCAGTTTCATGATTAGAACCACAATTCAAAAAAAAGTTGGGACGCTGTGCCCTTGTCCCAGCTTTTTGGAACAAGGCTGAAGGTCAGTTTTGGTTACAGGGGCTCTTGGAGCCCTCAGGGGCCACAGGCATGATAGTGTACTGAATCATGCAAAAAGAAGAAGCCGTATGTGAACAGGATCCAGAAACCCCGCCATCTTCTCTGGACCAAAGCTCATTTAACATGGAAAACTGTTCTGTGGTCAGAGGAAACCACAGACGCCGTGTCCTGTGGACTAAAGAGGATTTGGAGCATCCAGCTTGTTCTCCTGGCTCAGGTCTAAAGCCTGCATCTCTGATGGTATGGGGTTGCATTAGTGCCTATGGCGTGGGCAGCTCTAACATCTGGAAAGGAACTATCAATGCTGAGAAGTAGAGAGAGCTTTTAGAACAACATGTGCTCCCATCCAGACAACATCTCTCTGCTAAACCACAGACCACATCCATCACAACAGCATGGCTTCACAGGAGAAGAGTCCGAGTCCTGAACTGGTCTCCCTGCAGTCCAGAACTTTCACCGACAGAAAACATTTGGAGCATCAGAACAGCAAAAATCTGACAAAGACCATATGTGATTATTTTTAGATACTCTGAAGGACTCTGGGGGTCAAAGGTGCCTGGGCGGTCCAGGTAGTCTAGTATAACTGGGCCCTGACACACCTGCGGCTCCTGCTGAGTAAACTATGATGGAAACTGACGGAGACACTCCTCGGCTGGCGGTGACACGGTGTTTAACATGAGGCGCTATCGCTGCGCTAATCGCTGGCTGCTTTGTGTTGTTGTTACACTAAAGGGATAATCCGCTGTTCTTTATCTGCTGCTGCTGCAAATAATGGGATTTAGGAGGTCAATCCACTGCCGGTTCACACACAAACACACGATCACGCACGCATACACCGCTCTGATATCCTGAGGTAAACTGTGAGCGTTAATCCTCCATCTGTTGATCAGATTATCACTCCGTGTTTAAGTGGGAGAGTTGGGTTTGTTTGTCAGGAGGTGAGAGCGTCCTCAGAGTCTTCCTCCAACCTTCAGACTAACAAACCCATCAACGGTTAAACATGTTCATTAATAAGAGTGCAGTGAAATACATGAAAAATTAATGAATCAACAAGGAAAGCAAGGCATTATTATGCATGCAGGGTTTTAACTGAATTAATGGTCAGATTATATTTTTAATCACAAGAATTCTTTTTTTTTCTCATATTTTGATAATTTATACTTTTTATATCATATTTTGACATTTTGGACTCACAATTTTAAATTTAAGTCATTTTTAAAAATCTTTTAACTCATATTTTGAATTTTAGCTCACATTTTGACATTTTCAACCCCTAACTTTGGCTTTTAATCCCATAATTTGATTTTTAAACTTGATATTTTATTTTTTTCTCATATTTTGACATTTTAAATCCATAATTTATACTTTGTATGTCATATTTTGACATTGCGGACTCACAACTTTAAATCTAAGTCCTATTTTTAATCTTTTTAACTCACTGTTTTGAATTTTAGCTCATATTTCAACATTTTCAACCCCTAACTTTGGCTTTTTTATCCCTTATTTTGACCTATCAGACTCACAATAATTTTGACCTTCAAACTCGTGATTTAAATTTCTACTTAAAACATGATTTTTTTATTTTTCATATCGTGTTCTGACCTTTTACTAAGTTGGACATTTTATCTCAGATCTTGAGCCTTTAAACTTCTGGTTTTGACTTTTTTGGATGTCCTAATGATTAGGCATCAGTGCTGTTGTTTTTCATGTTTTATTACTGGTGAAGATGAGGTTGACAGTTCAAGGTTGTGTGACCCTGGTAGGCTCTCAGGTCAGACCTAAGTCCAGAATCCGGCCCCTGCGGTGTGTAAAAGTAAAGGGGTAAATGCAGTCTGATGATATTTTGCATTAGGATCTCCAGTTTGAACTCGCTGAAATCCTCTGGCTGACCTTTCTTTGTGTTTATTTCTGCTCTCATTATGAATCTTTCCTCCCCTTCTCTCTCAGTCTTTTTGTTCCTCGACCTCTCGGCTTTATTTGCCGTTGCTTTCTGCAGAAATCACCTCTGATCTCCTTCATCCTGCTCTAAGCCTCCTCGTTTTTGATCATCCAACCACAGAGCCGCTCCTCCGCCTCTGACCAATCCTCTCTCAAATCACTGCAAATACTTACCCAATAAAACAGCGGAGGAGAAGCCCTTTATGTAAGGCAGGAAAGCGTCTTCAAGGCCGCCGTCTTGTTTGGATCACGGCTGTGGATTATGTGTCGATGAGCGGCGGTTACATCAGATCCTCTCTGTTTGAAATGTTCCTGAAGCTGCTGCTGTTAAGCCTGTTTAAACCCGGCCTGCTCTCTGGGATCCTCCTTACTTTCTGGGAAAAAGGATGCATGCATCAGTCTGCAGAGCTCGCTGGGATTTCTAGGTACCAGCAGGTGTGTGTGTACACACAGAGAGGAGTGTGTGTTCGCTGTAGTTCTGATCAGGATGAGTCACATGAAGGTTTCTTACTGCCGGACTCTAATGAACAGAAACTGGAGGGAAAGTTCAAAGAAAACTTCATGACCTGGTTCAAAGTCTGGATGAGGAAATTAGAGGCTTTACTACTTCCTAGTTTTCCCTGAGGACCAACCAATCAGGCTTCAGTAACCCCACCCTTCTTCCTCTGTGGTCTTTTATTCAATCTGCACCCCAGGAGACATTTAGGACCAGTTTTCATGATGATGAACCACAAAGTTCAGGGCCTTTTCTATCTCTCTGTAACCTGTTTCTTGTTTCTGAAGGGCAATGATCTCTTCTCTTTACCTTCTGGACCTTTAAACCAGCGGTTCTCAAACTTTTCAGCCCACGACCCCCAAAATAAAGGTGCCAGAGACCGGGGACCCCCACTGGACCTGAGGGTGGGTCAACACGGCCATGCACTTTTAAGATAGTCATCTGCAGACAAGGCCACTAATAAGGGGGGTAAATGGGAGAGCTTTCTGGGGACCAGCCAAACTGGGGGCCAGTAAAATCCTGGTCCATTATAAAGGTAAGCTGTGATAGCCATAGTTTATATCTAACCTGATAAAATAACCACTCTTATCCAGGAAATAAATATCATTTTAATCATTTGTGTGGTAAATAGCCTTCTTAAGAATGTAAATCCCTTTTGTTGGAAAAAAAAAAAATTAAAATATTTTAAAAATAGCAAAAAAATAGGTGGAAATGTGGTGAAATTGGATTTTAAAAGTAGCACAAATGGATTAGAAGTGGCTACAATTACATTAAAATGGCAAAAATGAGTTAAAATGGAAAAAAAATGGACATAATTGTTTTACCACAATTGTGGTAAAAGGGAGCTCAAAAATGTCTGAAATGGCTTTAAATTGGCAAAAATGTGTGTAAATTTGGTGAAAAAATTCAATTGAATCAAAAAAAAATTGATATAAACTGGCAAAAAAAAGTGTTAACTAAGAAAGAGAACATAGGCAGATACTGTATTTGCAGAAATTGGTTAAACTAGCAAAAAAGGGCCTATCAGATAGGGAAATGGGGTATTTAATAGTAGCAATAATGGATCAGCAGAGGCAGCTTTAATCTTAAGTGGCAAGAGTTGGTTAGAAGTGGCAAAAACAGGCAGAAAAAGTACTGGAATGGGTTTAAAATGGACAAAAATGGGATTTAAGTGCAAAAAATGGGTTAAGATTGGTGTAAAGTGGCAACAGTGTAATTTAAAAAATATTCTTCGTTTCTTTTAGGGAATCTGGGACCCCCTCTCAGTGTCTCGCGACCCCCAATGGGATTCAGACCCCAAGGTTGAGAACCCCTGCTTTAAATGTTGCCATATTTCTAACATGCAGTCAAACGTGCCAGGTGAGCTCCAAACAGCTCTGGTTTTGCATATTTGAGCTGTTCAGGGATTCAGCTCAGGAGTGAATGGTTTTGACTGCAACTGTACACCGTTTTCCACATTATTAAGCAAATTACATTTTTCTCTTATTTTCCTAAATATTAATGTAAATGACAGTCAGAGTATTTTTCCAGTCATCAGCTGTTAGAGCAGAATTCAAATGTTTCTGAACAAACTTATAATGATAACTGTTATTTTAAAAAAATAAAAACCTCAAAATTCACTGTTCCACATTATTATGCAAAACAGAGTTTTCAAAGATTTTATAGGTTGTAAAGAACTGAAAATGGTCATTTTTTTTGAATTTGCAGCATTAGGAGGTCATATTTACTGAAATCAAAGCTATTTCAATCAAAAACATCTGAACAGGCCAAGTTCATGTTAACATAGGAGCCCTTCTCTGATATCACCTTCACTATTCTTCATCCATTGAACTTGTGAGTTTTTGGAGAGTTTCTGCTTGAATTTCTTTGCAGGATGTCAGAATATCCTCCCAGAGCTGCTGTTTTGATGTGAACTGCCTCCCACCCTCATAGATCTTTAGTTTGAGGATGCTCCAAAGGTTCTCAGCAGGGTTAAAGGTCAGGGGAGGATGGGGGCCACACCATGAGTTTCTCTCCTTTTATGCCCATAGCAGCCAATGACACAGAGGGATTCTCTGCAGCATGAGATGGAGCATTGTCATGCATGAAGATCATTTTGCTACAGAAGGCACGGTTCTTCTTTTTGTACCATGGAAGAAAGTGGTCAGTCAGAAACTCTAGATACTTTGCCGAGGTCATTTTCACACCTTCAGGGACCCTAAAGGGGCCTACCAGCTCTCTCCTCATGAATCCAGCCCAGAACATGACTCTGCCCCCTCCTTGCTGATGTCACAGTCTTGTTGGGACATGGTGGCCATCCACCAACCATCCACTGCTCCTCCATCTGGACCATCCAGGGTTGCACGGCACTCATCAGTCAACAAGACTGTTTGAAAATGAGTCTTCATGTATTTCTGGGCCCACTGCAACCGTTTCTGCTTGTGAGCATTGGATAGTGGGGGCTGAATAGTAGGTTTATACACGATTGCAAGCCTCTGGAGGATCCTACACCTTGAGGTTGGTGGGACTCCAGAGGCACCAGCAGCTTCAAATACCTGTTTGCTGCTTTGTAATGACATTTTAGCAGCTGCTCTCTTAATCTGATGAATTTGTCTGTCAGAAACCTTCCTCATTATTCCTTTATCTGCACAAACCCGTCTGTGCTCTGAATCAGCCACTAATGTCTTCACAGTACGATGATCACGATTAATTTTTCATGAAATATCTCATGTTTTCATTCCTTGTCCAAGGCATTACACTATTTGACAGCAGAGATCCTTTTTCTTTCCCATATTGCTGAAACCTGTGGCCTGCTTAATAATGTGGAACAGTGCATTTAGAGGTTTTTATTTTTAAAAAATAATGTTTATCATTATGAAGTATTCAGATGTACTGTAGCATCACCTGCTGCTGTGGAGGACAAATTAAACAGGATATTCTTTTAAAATCCTCCCCACAGTCACAGCAGAGGGAGTTTTCCTGCAGAATCGTTGTCTATATTTGCATCTCCTGTCAGACATGTACTGTCTTTGTTTTCAAAAGGATCATCTTGTGTTTGCTCCACAACTTGCTCACATTTGTGTAGAAGTGTTTGCAGACATGATGGCTCCTAACTGTGGAGAATTTCTATTGATGCAGTCAACTCATCTCCACAGTGGTCAAACACAGAGTCAGCCATGTCTGTGTGGTGCAGATTTTTCTCCTCTAACTGGCTGAAGAGGCTCGCATTGTTCTCTGAAGATTGTGTTTTGACAGCCGTATTAATTTTTGATGAATCCCAGCATTTTTGGACGTGTTGCTCTCTCTTTGACTCTTGTGTTGCTCCACTAAAATGTACCATTTACTCTTTTTTGCAGCTCTACTTGTGTTTTCTATTGTTGCGTATGATCCAGCCCTCGGAGACACATGTGGAGGAGTTTTTGCTCAAACTTCAGTGCTCTTTGGGTGCTGCAGATTATGCCGCCTCTCCAGAAGTTACCTAACCCTCCAGATTCAGTCATTAACATGCTGAGTGCCCATTTTGTGTTTCCTTTATGCATCCAAAAGCACAGCATCATGAAACGAGAGCCAAGTAGTGTTTTCATCCAAAACAGTGGAGAAAGCCAGGCCCGGAGGAGAGAGAGAGAGAGAATCATCTACATGAAAGACGAGAGGAAAGGCTCTCTCTCATGATGTGGAGTGAATTTTTAATGGCGTGTTTCTGCAGGGCAGACATGTTCTGGCTCTTAGCACGGCGCTCACACGGCGTGCTAGAGGTGAAGCGTCTCTGTGCACGGCGGCAGACGTACCTGACTGATGCTGCTTAGCATTGCAGAAGAGCTGAGGCGAGCCATGGAGCGCCCTGAGTGCTGATACTGATGTCAAACGCACACGCCGTGAGCAGCCTCTGAATGAAAATACAAAAAGGCCTTCATGTTTCTACTCCGTTTGTGCAGACCTCTGCTGAAGACCATCTGTGTTTCAGAGCAGCTGAAGATGTTTGTGAGAGTTTATGTGTGTTTTTAAATGGCTGCAGGGAATCTCCTTAGACTCAGATCAGGCTAGGGTTGAAAAACATCCACACACGTGGGATCAAAAGTGATCAAATGCTGGAAACCTTAGCCTCCTACGTCCCAGTGTCCATATGAGGATGTTAAGTTTTGGTGAACCTGCACCTTTACTCTTTATTTTGCTTCACTTACCCACAATTTCCACATAGAACGAATGCGCTGCGCATCGAAGCGCCGACCTATAGGTGAGTGACCTCGCCCACTGGAGGCGAGTCTAGAGCGCAGCGCCGCGGTGCCCAGACTTGATCAGCAGGAAAAGATCACAGGGGAACTACGAGTTCATGCAGGAATAGCATGTCAGCAGTGGACTATTTGACCTTTTGGGGTTAATTTATCATCCTTTCCAGTATAAGTCCATGATATTATTGCTTCCTCCATTGAGTGAGTGCATCAGGAAGTTAAAAGGTTCATGTTTGCTTAAAGGATCTGTGGTTTTATGTAAAATTCTTTGGCTAAATATCCCCAAAAGTTAACTTTTCCTTGTCAATGGCGTCGTTGTAGCTCTGTGACCCACTGACCTCTGGCGTAATGTTGATATAGTGATGATTTACGATCGGGAGTCCGTGCTTTGTGTTTTTATTTTGAAAGTACTGCATGTTCAACGCTTGTGACTTCCATGGTTGGTGCTTTCTGAACGACAGTGAATTTACGAGGTTTGGCAGCGGCCGGCGCTGAAAATAGACCTGCAGCGTATCTGAAACGAAGAGGAGCGAAGTGGTGCTCCAGGCACGCGCCGCTGCCGGTCTGTAGCGCCGGCAACAGAAATGCTCTGATAGACTAGAGAGGGAGCGAAGTGCTCCGCAGTACAATTCGCTGGCATTCTGTGACGCACGCTGTATATGGAAATTGGAGGTTAGACCTGTTAGCCTCAATCGTGGTCACTTTGTCTGCCACCTTGTGGTCACAAACATGACTTACAATCATCAGTGTCCATTAAAAATGGCCGCCATTTAGTGGTGAACCTACAGTTCACCACTAAAAGTGAGTATAAATGCTGGTGCAAATGAGTCTGCACTGATTTTTATTAGCATGGAAGAGCAGAAAGACTGATGGATGCTACAGAAGGAACCTGAGGCCGTCTCATTTTTACATAGCCATGTTCAGAAACATCAGTCTGCAGACTGATGGTGTCTCTGAAAGTTTGACATTTTTGGTGAAATCTCTTGAATCGGAACTTTCTGACTGCCCCTGTTTAACTGCTGTTAACATCTATTGACTAGACTAGACTATGATTGGTTGTTAAAGCGATGGATTGCTGCCATTCTTGGTCAGGTCTCCTGGCTGAATAAGGGTTAAATAAATGAAGGACGCTGTGAAGAACACCTGTCTGCATGTCTGTGTGCAGGTAGGACTGGTTTACATGCCTGTCAGTGTTTTTAGCAGCAGTAGAATAAGAGACTAAACTCTGAGCTAATTATGAGGTGATATTTTTTCTCCCAGCAGCACCGTTGGAGAGAGAAAAGGCCACTCTCAGCTCAGCTTCATAAATAATGTTGAGACGTTGTTAAATCAGCGCCGTCCTCTGACCCCACACTCCTCAACGATACATAAACAACAGAACAGCCTCCATTTTTCTCCAGTTAGTGAAAGGTTTCAGGAAGCAGAGAGATTTAACCCAACGCTGGGTGACATTATTTACTCTGAGAAAGCAGATTAACTGCTGGATTTATCACCATGAACCGGCTCTAATAGAAAACTAGACTCTGCTTTATTTGTTGTGGTTGTGTGCTTCTCCTCTGGCTGTAAATTAAATATTAATTTGTTTGCATGAAGGCTTCTTATCTCAGGTGTATTCAGACCTTTAACCCTGTTTTTGATTGTTTTCACAGTAGTGGGTGTCAGACACACTGAAAGTGTTTTATCATGCACCTTTTCAGTCTGTGACCCCCCCCCCACAATAAAGGTGCCAGAGACCGGGGACCCCTCTGTACCTGAAGGTGGATGAACAGCCAGGAACAATCTAGAATCACGGCCGTCTATAAGGGGGGATAAAGGGGAGAGCTTTAACCTGAAAATAACCACTCTTACCAAAGACGCAAGTTTATTTCTTTATTCATGAGTGAGGTCGATAGCCTTCTTATAAATGGTTCAAACCCTTTGTTAAAAACAGAAATAAAATGGGTTAAAAATGGCTAGAGAAGCATAATAGTGGCAAAAAAACGATGGAAAAGGTGGTAAAGTGGATTTTAAAAGTAGCAGAAATTGGTAAGAAGAGGCAAAAATGTGATAAAAAATTGGCAAAAAAAAGAGCAAAAAGTGGCAAAATATGGTTAAAGTGGCGAAAATTGGCATAGACAGTGGTATGGGGAGTCAAAAAGTGTCTGAAATGACTTTAATTGGCAAAAATGGTTGGAAAATTTGGTGAAATGGGATGAAAAATTGCTATAAATGGGCGAAAAGGGTTAAATAAGACAGAAAAATGGGCAGAAATGGGGTAAACTGGTAAAAATTAGCATATCAAATAATGAAATGTGGTTAAAATTGGTGAAAGGTGGGATAGAAGTGACAAAAATTTTTGATAAAATTGGCAAAAAAAAAAAAAGCATAAAGTGGCAAAAACTGTGCTCTTTGACCCCAGGGTCTCCACCTCTGACCTCTGTGGCTTTGATCTACCGTCTCTTCCGTGTTCAGACTACATATCCCAGAAGCCCCAAAATTACTCACAGGGAGCGTGAGAGTGCCCCCTTGTGCCAGCTGCCGAAAAAACACTTTGACGTACATATCCGTCAATGGCCCTCAATGAGTTAATTTATATTATCATTATTAATATTTATATTCAAGGAGCTTAAGAGGTCAAACGTGAGAAAAGTAAATCAAATTCTTGAGTTTAGGGGTCAAAATATGACTTAAAAATTCAAACCTGATTTAAATAAAAAATATGATAAAATAAGATAAAAAATAAGATGAAAAGTCAAAAATGTGAATTGAAAAGGTCGACACATGAAATAAAAAGTCAAAACCATCACCATGTGTGATAACTGTGAGATGCAAAATCAAGAATATGAAATTAAAACAGATTTATTTTCCCACGTTTCTGACTTTTTAACTAATTTTTATTTTTTTTTTTTACTTTTTTTTGATAGAGAAAGGATATTTTAAATCATCAGGGTTAGGTTTATAAACTGGAGGAAATCTGCAGATCAGTGGGCCAGTTATAATAAAATATAATATGACCTGGAGGGCCGGGTATAACTGTGCCACGGGCCAGATTTGGCCCCCGGGCCTTGAGTTTGACACCCCTGATTTAGAGTCTCTAACAAGGTGGTAAACATTCTCCTGTCCCAACATTTTTGGAGCATGTTGTAGACAAGAGAGTTGTGTACTTTAGAAAGTTTCTCAGTTTTAACTTCAGACGTCTGGTCGTGGTGCTGTATTTCAGCGGTTCTCAACCTTTTCAGCCTGCGACCCCCAAAATAAAGAAGCTGGAGACCAGGACCCCCCTGGACCTGAAGGTGGATCAACACAGCCATGAATGTTCTAGAATAGTCATGTGGAGACAAGGCCGTCCATGAGGGGGGATGAAGGGGAGAGCTTTCTGGGACCCAGCAAAACTGGGGACCATGGAGGTCAGCAAAACCATGGTCCACTATAAAGTTAAGCTGCAGTATCTATACTTTACATTTAAGCTGAAAAATAACCGCTCTAATCAAAGACATAAATATCTTGTTTAACCATTGGTGTAGTAAAGAGCCTTCTTAAAAATTTAAATCACTTTTGTTAGAAAAAAAAGAATTACAATGGGTTAAAAATGTGTGAACACTGGTTAAAATTGGTAGGAAGTGGCAATAAAGTGCAAAAAAAAAAAAAAAAAAAAAAAATCAAAAATCATAAAAAGGCAAAATGGACATAAATAATGGTAAAAAGGGATAAAGAAGTGTCTGCAATGGCTTTAAAGTGAAAATTGGTGGGAATTTGATAATATGGGATGAAAATTGATATAAACTTGCAAAAAAGGGTTAACTAAGGCAGAAAAATAGGCAGACTTTGGCAGAAATTGGTTAAACTGGCAAAAATATGCATATGAGATAATGAAATGTGGTTAAAAAATGATTGAAATGACTAAAAATAGGTGTCAAAAGTGGTTCATAGTGTCAATATCAGATCAAAAGAGGCAACAATAGGTGGAAAGTGGCGAGATCTGGTTTAGAAGTGGCTGCAGATCAGTGGCAAAAACAGGCAGAAAAAGGTGGTGGAAAGGGTTTAAAATGGACAAAAATGGGATGTAAGCAGCAAAACTGTGTTGAAATTGAGCAAAATTGGTATAAAGTGCCAATAATGGGCATAAATAGCAGTAAAAGGGATTTAAGAAGTGGCTGAAAATGCTTTAAATAGGCAAAAATGGGTGGAAATTTAGTGCAATGGGATGAAAAATTGATATAAACTGTCAAAAAAGTGTTAACTGAGAAAGAAAAAAGGCAGAAATTGGTTAAACTGGCAAAAATGGGCATATCAGGTAGTGAAATGTGGTTAAAATGGGAAAAATTGGGCGTATAAAGTGGTAAAATGGGGTTAAAAGTGGCAATAATTGGTCAACAGAGGCAACATTAGGCTGAAGTGGCAAAATCAGAAGAAAAAAGCGTTAAAAATGGGCTAAAATAGGTGTTTAATTGTTAAAATGGTAAGAAAAATGATGAAAATGGGTTCAAATTTGACAAAATTTGTGTAAAGTGGAAACAGTGAAATTAAAAAAAAAATTTTTTTTCATTGACATGCCACCAAACGTCCCAGCTTTTTTGGAAATGTCTTCATCCAGTCACATTTTGTCAGAGTCTGATTAACACTGTCGTATAACTGTCAGCTCATGCTCTCCAGCTCTCTTATATGAAATGGAGTTGTTCACTGATGCCTCGTTAGCGAGGCTCTCCTCCTGAAACAGAGCGGAGTTTAGGAGAAATCTGAAATTCTCAGCTCTGCCGAGCCTCCAGGGAGAAATTAAGCAGCTTTCAAACATATTTGATATGAATTTATCCTCAGTGAAGCGCCACAGGCAGGAAAACTTTGTGAAACTCTGCTCTACGCTGACTTTACTCCCAGTACTATGGCGCCTACACAATAGACATTATCATCTTCCTCACGCTCCTTCTCCAACTTTCTCCCATGTGCTGCTCCGCCTGAGGCTTTACACGTCCTTCAGCCGGCTCCGTTTACATCCAAAAGGGATGAAAGCTGGGAGCGTGATTCAGCTGCTCAGCCTCCTGGAGAGAAACGCTCGTCCTCATAAATCTGTACAGCATGCCGATGCTATGGCATAATTCACTCCCCGCCATGTTCGCTCAGACTCTCTCCACCTGAGTGAAGGAGTGAATCGAGGAGGCTTTAATGTGTTTGACAAACTTCTCCGCCGTTTGAGGAGTTGAGTGATTTTTAATTCGTCAGGGAGTCTCCAAAAGTGCCGCCTCGTTTCCTCCCCGCTGCTTTCAGGCGTCCTCCAGAAGACAAAGTCTGTGTTTGAGTCTCACGCCTTGATCGGTGAGCTGGTCTCTAACTCGTCTCGTGTGTCAGACTTTAAACTGCCGCTTTGTTTTTTCAGCTGCAGGTAAGAAAAGAGCTTCAGATTTGGGGATTTCTCTCCACTCTGTGACGCTGTGAGAAGGTAGCTCCTCTGCATCTGTCAAGGACATCAGGAGTCATGAAACTTACCAAACACTTAAATCATCATGATGATTTCAACTTTGAGTGTTTGAAGAGAAACGCAACTCAGTTTTATCAGTATTCATGGCTACCATTACACCATGAAGACAAAAGAACACTCAGAGAAAAGCTTCTTGAAAAGTCCAAGTCAGGCGATGGAGTCAGAAACATCTCCAGGTCTCTGAACATCCCCCAGAGTTCAGCTAAATCCATCATGAAGAAATGAAGGAATATGTCACGAGTGTAAATCTGCCTAGATCAGACCGTCCTCACAAACTGAGTGGGCGTGCAAGAAGGAGACTAGTGAGAGAGGACACCAAGACACCTATGACTACTCTGAAGAAGCTCCAAGCTTCAGTAGAGCAGAGGTTCTCAAATGGTGCCTTGAGGTAAGTCTAGGTGTGCCTTGGGGATCCTGCGGGGCACCTAAGAAACCCCACTTTTTGCCACTTTTCTGCCACTTGTAACCTCTTTTGTCACCTTTTTGACACTTTCAACCCATTTTTGCCACCTTCTTGCTAATTCCAGCTCACTTTGTTTGCCCAATTTGCCCATTTTTTAATCACTTCTAACCAATTTTTACCACCTTTTTACAAAATTTAACCCTTTACCTGCTGAGCCGGCGCTGTCTTTTATATGTCTGCAGTATTATTACTGTAACTCTGTCAAAGTTTGTCCGATCAAAAAAATTCCAACAGCATTGGAAGGCTGAGAATTGTGGGCATGCGCACATATATGGTTCATTACGGTACTCGCAACCATATGACGTGGGCGTTCATAGCAAAAAAAAAACAGAATTATCGTGAGAACGCTACACGGATTCTCAACACTGTAACTCCTCGAAAGTTTGCTCAATCTAAAAATTTCCAACGCTGACAGAGAGCTGAGAGTCTGTGCTTTCTGGCAATATATGATGTGTGGTATACTATATATTACGGTAATGTCGAACAGCACCGGATAAAAGGGCAGCTTTGGCAGAACACGAGTGAGAAAGGAGAGTGAAGGAAGAGAGTAAAAGGAGAGCGAGTGAGAGTGGTGATTGGTTTTCAAAAATAGTGTTAGATAGTGGCATTTGTGCGTGTCTGTCATGTGCAATAACATGTTTCTGAGAATGTTGAGAATGCATTTTTCCACCTTTATTTGCACTAATTGTGGCCTATGTATATAGTTATCTTTTGCACACCCAGAGTCCTAGACTCCAAAAATGACTGCTGATTGTTCTAAACATGTATAGGTTCACATTTCAAATGTCAAATCAAAACTTCATGAGCAATAACAACATTTCTACTCATAAAAGCCATGAAAAACAAATCTGTTTTTGTGTTTTTCTTCTTTTAAACTGCTGACAATTCCATATAATGTGCAATAATGATCAACCAGATGTTGAAAAGTCAAGTTCAATGGTGTATGGTGTGTGCATTTCCTGGTGGTGGTAAAGGAGCATCAGATTTAGCTGTTAAAGCAAGCTGTAGAACCAGGAGCATCAGAAACAGACTGACTTCTGTTTTTCTTTACATTCTACACTGTGTCCCAGCTTTTCTGGAACTGGGGTTGTAGTTTGAAATTCTTGCCAGTAGAATAACCACAGCCTTCAGCCAAGGTATTCTGGTGTTAGTTGTTATAAAGACATGCAGATAAATGATGCATTCGCTTTAGTCTAGCAGGACTTTTGAGCGTGCATCTTACCGCCCTGTGTAGCTTTAGAACACCTTTTTTCTCTGAGTAAACTGGAATAAAAGTGGCGTCATGCTGCTGCAGATTGGTCTAGGAGAACATCCTGAATCTGATAGGAACCCCAGCCTCTGTCTCCTCTCTTTATCGTGTTTCTGACTTTCCCCCGGCTTTATGAGTCCTGTAACAGCCTCCCTGTTCCCGTCTCCTCTCTCTGCTGTCCTTTATGTGTCTTTGCACTTACAGCGCCTTGTCACAATTTATAGCCGACGTCTTGTTTGTCCATGTCGCAGCCACAGCTCGGGTGATAAATGTGTGTATGTTTAAGTGTCCCGTCTCTCCTCCGAGGGTTTCTCTGAGAATTTACAGTGAAAAAACAACAACAGATGTGCTCTCACCTCTGTGTGGAGCAGGATTCATCATCCTTCGCTGCTCTATGAGTGATAGCAGACATGAATCTGTGTTTTACTGATAGGACATGACGGGAACAGCGGCTCCTATAAGGAGGCTTTTTGTTTTAAAGTTTGTCTCCATCCTTTGAGAGGAGCAGAGTTTTATCTTTGAAAGCTGAGGGCTATTTCTGCTCCTTTGTGATGAGAGCTCAGACTTCTGTTGTCCTTTTTAGCCTCATTAATCCTGCATGAAGCTGGGCTCTAAATTATACAAATTACCACCTTTATGCTTTTTGTTTGTGAACATAAACCTCTAAAGACATCAGCACAGGTGTTTTACTCTCAGGATACCAACGTTTGCTGCTTGAATAGCAAATAGAAGTCATTTTTAAAACTTTTTCAGCTTTGAACAAAAAAAAGGAAAGATTGATCCCCTTCAAAATAAAACACACACTGTCTTCAGTATGTTGACTAGAGGTACTGAAAAAAAAGACCAACATTAGAGTCACAAATAGTAGATTCATGATCTCGGATCCATTAAAAATGATTTAACTTAACTACAGAAATTCTGAGATTAACTGTGATTTAAAATGTTAATCTTTTGACAGCACTACTGACGAGAAAATGTTCTATCAACCATGAGAAACAGAGATGATGCTACTGTTCTGCTCATTTTAGATTGAAGTGAAAGCTTCAAAAATGGTGTAAAAGTTGCAAAAAATGGCGAGATGGGTTAAGGTATATAAAAGGAACCCTGCACGATCAGACAAGTTCATCTTGTTGGATGGATATTTGTATGTCTCAAATGTATATTAAACTAAAAGCTCTCTAGATATCTGCATTTTGAGTCATAAGAGTTTATAAACTCACCAGGAAACCGCCATGTTTTGGTCCCGTTTGGTCCGCCCTGGCGCCGTGACGTCCCAGTTCTGCAGTGATGCTCTGCACTACTCTGTTTCAGACTGGCAGCCAGTGTTAGCGCTGCATCTCAGAAACGCAGCACGTCTCACGCACGGAGAATTCTAAAATTAGAGGTCTCTTCTATATTATATTTGCACCATGAGCAGTTATCTGTCCATCTACACAGGAAAATGATCAATACAGAGCCATATTTACCTTGTTGTAGCAAATATGTACGCCCACATGGGTAGAAAATGTTTGAAATCTGTTTCTTGATGAACCAGATGAAGGCCACGAGCTAAAATGCGTCTGTTTAATAAAGTTGTTCCCTGAACTTCTCTTCTTTATGAGGCTCTTTGTGTCCACACGGTTCAGGTAAATATAAACACAATATGAAAGCACTTCTGGTTTGTGCCTTTCAGAGTAAAAGTCCACTTTAGCATTTCTCTGGAGGGACTCCGTTCTATGTACATAATACTTTTATTTTGAAAAGCTCCCGGCACGCTTCCACTATACACTGAATTCAGTCACTTGACGGAGGTTTACTGAGGTAAAACTTTGTAGGAATGACAGAGCTTTGACAGCAGGGAGACAAAACCAACACGCAGCAAACTCATGGCAGCAACAGCTGCAGAAAACCGTCTGAAAGACAGTTACTATGGAGAGGAGCGCTGCGGAACCGTGACGTCATACTCCATGACGCGGATGAAAACATGGCGGTCTCCTGGTGAGTTTATGAGCTGAAATGTACTCAAAATGCAGATATGTGGGATATTTAGTGAGTTTTTTAGTTTAATATACATTTGAGACACACAAATATCTATCCAACAAGACGAACTTGTCTGATCATGCAGGGTTCCTTTTAGGAAGTAGCAAAAAATCCCTAAAAATGAATGCAAAGAAGTATTAATGGGTTTAAAGTGGAAAAAATGTGAAAAAATGGTTTAAAAGAAGGAAAAATTACAAATATGGGCAAAAACTTGTAAAAAAAATGCAAATAAAACAAAACAAAACCATTCTCTGGGTTTATCAGGGTCCATTCTCTGGGTTTATCAGGGGTCATTCTCTGGGTTTATCAGGGGTCATTCTCTGGGTTTATCAGGGGTCATTCTCTGGGTTTATCAGGGTCCATTCTCTGGGTTTATCAGGGGTCATTCTCTGGGTTTATCAGGGGTCAGTCTCTGGGTTTATCAGGGTCCATTCTCTGGGTTTATCAGGGGTCATTCTCTGGGTTTATCAGGGGTCATTCTCTGGGTTTATCAGGGTCCATTCTCTGGGTTTATCAGGGGTCATTCTCTGGGTTTATCAGGGGTCAGTCTCTGGGTTTATCAGGGTCCATTCTCTGGGTTTATCAGGGGTCATTCTCTGGGTTTATCAGGGGTCATTCTCTGGGTTTATCAGGGGTCATTCTCTGGGTTTATCAGGGTCCATTCTCTGGGTTTATCAGGGTCCATTCTCTGGGTTTATCAGGGTCCATTCTCTGGGTTTATCAGGGGTCATTCTCTGGGTTTATCAGGGTCCATTCTCTGGGTTTATCAGGGTCCATTCTCTGGGTTTATCAGGGGTCATTCTCTGGGTTTATCAGGGGTCATTCTCTGGGTTTATCAGGGTCCTTTCTTTGGGTTTATCAGGGTCCATTCTCTGGGTTTATCAGGGGTCATTCTCTGGGTTTATCAGGGTCCATTCTCTGGGTTTATCAGGGGTCATTCTCTGGGTTTATCAGGGGTCATTCTCTGGGTTTATCAGGGTCCATTCTCTGGGTTTATCAGGGGTCATTCTCTGGGTTTATCAGGGTCCATTCTCTGGGTTTATCAGGGTCCATTCTCTGGGTTTATCAGGGGTCATTCTCTGGGTTTATCAGGGTCCATTCTCTGGGTTTATCAGGGTCCATTCTCTGGGTTTATCAGGGGTCATTCTCTGGGTTTATCAGGGGTCATTCTCTGGGTTTATCAGGGGTCATTCTCTGGGTTTATCAGGGTCCATTCTCTGGGTTTATCAGGGGTCATTCTCTGGGTTTATCAGGGTCCATTCTCTGGGTTTATCAGGGTCCTTTCTTTGGGTTTATCAGGGTCCATTCTCTGGGTTTATCAGGGTCCATTCTCTGGGTTTATCAGGGTCCATTCTCTGGGTTTATCAGGGGTCATTCTCTGGGTTTATCAGGGTCCATTCTCTGGGTTTATCAGGGTCCATTCTCTGGGTTTATCAGGGGTCATTCTCTGGGTTTATCAGGGTCCATTCTCTGGGTTTATCAGGGTCCATTCTCTGGGTTTATCAGGGTCCATTCTCTAGGTTTATCAGGGGTCATTCTCTGGGTTTATCAGGGTCCATTCTCTGGGTTTATCAGGGTCCATTCTCTGGGTTTATCAGGGGCCATTCTCTGGGTTTATCAGGGTCCATTCTCTGGGTTTATCAGGGTCCATTCTCTGGGTTTATCAGGGTCCATTTCTCAGTGTGTGGAGAGACTTTCAGTGATTCACGCTCAGTAAAGAGATGTAGAGAAGGAGAGAAAGAGAGCTTGTGTGCATGTTTTTAGTCTCTGCAGGTGGAGGTCAGAGAGACTCCGGCAGAGATGAGGGCCTAGCTTCAGGTCGAGGTGTCAGGATTTCTTGATTGCAGCGGTTCGGGTCGAGTCACGATGAAGAGTTTGAGTTATTCAGCAGTGAAGGACTCTGACATGTGAAGCATTCTTCATCCAAACCAGAGACAGACTCCCCGTGTTTGAGGTCACTCTGGCTCTGTGGTTGGTTTTTTTAAACCTGCTGTGTCTGTGATTTCACCCTGACAGCTGTGTGTTTTTTATTTTTGATACCACAGCCAAAGGAATTCCTTCACACTGCGATGATGACACCAACACTGAAGTACCCAGAAGACCTACAGGGAGCTGTAGCTCTTATGAAATGCCTTCTAAAGTGTTTGATACTAGAATGAAGTCTGAATTTATTTCTACATTTAACTCTGAACTTCACTTTTCAGAAGGCTTCTGCTGTAGAGAGGAAAAGTTGAACTGCAGGGTGAGAAAGGGAAGCTGAAACCTCAGGTGGACATAAAGGAACCTGAGGGACTCCACTATTTGACCTGAAACTACTCCTTATCAAACACTTAGAATGTGTAACAGCTCAGAAGTAAATGCACAGTATGTGAACAGTGGTGAACCCAGGATGTTTGAGGGGCAGGGGCAGATATAATAGAGGGCACCTTCTCTACACGGTGGGCCACCAGCTCACAAAAACTGTATTATATAAAACTGAAAATCTTAGAATCCCTCCTAACCACTGTAAGAAAACAAGATGAGGGCTGACTATAACTGACTAATGGTTTATGCCAGTGAAAATCAATGTAATACCACAAAACTTGAGGCATTTTGTCCACTCTCGGACTTGTGCCATTGAGGAGTCTTTGTCACATTCTGTCCATTAAAGCAAGAGTACCTGGATGCATCAGAGGACCTCCACTCCACACCGGAAGCAGGAAAATCGCCACGGATAATAATACTGGAAGTCACGCCAAGTAAGGAAATACAACAAGACGAAAAACATGCGAGTTTTCAGACTAACAAGCACAGCGATAACGTTAAATTAATTTTACTAAATTGATTTATGATCCAAAATCACGTATAACTGACCACAGATGTGATATGTCACGGGAGATTGGCTGGCCTGACGCCAGCATTGCCGCCATGCTGCCAGAGGCAAGTCGCAACCTCATTCAGTACAGTCGACAAGTACTGTGCACGTTTTCAGAATAAAAAGCTCAAACGACGAGATTGCATGGATTTTAATGAGTCATTTATAATAAATGATCCATGCTAAAATAATAACTGACAGTCAAACATTAAAGCAGAATACGCTTTCTTGTATTTTCTCAGTTAACTGAAAATATGTACTCCATGATTTAAAATAAAATGATTTATATTTAATACAGTTTCATATATGTATAGGTATTTTTTTTCAATTTATATTAGGGCTGTCAAAATTAAAGCGTTGATGCAGATCAATCCATCATCATGATTAATCTGATTAAAAATTTTAACACAACCCATCTACAGTACGAATGACCCAAAATCCCTGAGACGTCTTTGGCAACGCATTTTTGGCAGTTTGTCCAAGTAGGGTTACCGTCCAGCATGCCGCCGCACAAATGGGCCGTTGATCCAGTAGTGACCAACCAACTCCATATGGAAGATGCTAAACAGGACGTTGGCCCTCTCGATGGGAAATCTGAGGACAACAAACCAAGATGGAGCAGTCGACCGACATAAAGCATTCTGCACATTCTGCAGGAAGGAGTTTTCTTTTCAACGAAGCACTTCCAGCTTAAAATACCACATTAACGTGCAGCATACGTCCATCTGGGATTCTGCTAGCAGGCAACGCATCGCCAAGCTTGCGACAAACCACCCTCACAGAACGCCAAATTTAAAAGAGAGACCATGAATCAAAGTGAATATTTTTCATCAAATTGATCTGTATTGTTTCTAAATTTGACATTACCAGCTGCTTACTGCTTTGAATAGCCCTGGCATATGTTCTCCCTTATTTCTTGAGTCTGCTTGCTTACGCAAAATAAAACGCGATTAATTTAGATTAAAAATGAATGACATTTAATCATGATTAATCTAAATTAATCCACAGCAACCCTGTGATTAATCTGATTAAAAATTTTAATCATTTAACACTAAATATAATACAATATAATCTGATTGTTTGAGCTTTTTATCCCCATAACTTGCCCAACAAGGCCTTTTCCACGCGTATACGAAGTACTCCCGGTTCAGTGTTTATTGTGCCGGACCACTTCTGCCAAAATGGACCGTCTGCACGAAAATGATTTCCGACTTCTTTATATACACTTACATTTCACTGTCAGTTATTATTTTATATTATTATTTATTTATCTATTTATTATTATTTTAACATGGATCATTGATTAAATGACTCATTAAGATCCATGTAAGCTCGTCGTTTGAGCTTTTTATTCTGAAAACATGCACAGTCCTTGTCTGCTGTATTGAATGACGTAGTGACTTGCCTCTGGCAACATGACGGTGATGCCGGCGTCCGGCCAGCCAATCTCCTGTCGCATATTATGTCTATGCTCGGTTTTACGTGAATTTGGATCATAAATCATTCAGAAGTGAGTTCGACCTCTTCCTTTTCAAAGTTGAACGACTACTCAACGCTGCAGATCCAGCGCTGTTTCTCGTTGTCTGGCTCAAAACTCAGCTAACTCCCCGCTAACTCGCCACACTGCTCTGTTTACCTTCCTCTCCCTGCTTCTGTCGCCACTGATACAAAAACCTGCATGTGCAGAGGAGTTTTCTGGATGGGCGGAATGAAGAGAGTGAGCGCTCTGCTGTGAGAGATACGTTCAGGGACAATGGGAGAAGTGAAACTCTAACGAGAAATCCACGCTTACATGTCAAAACTTCCACATAATTTATACTCGATGTTCGCGATATTGACATTTTATACATCATGCATGACAGAAGTGGGCTACATCGAGTATACTCGATATATCGCCCCGCCCTATGTTAAATTTAAAATTTAATTTGCTTTTAAATATGGATTAAATGAGAAAACAATGGAAGAAGGGAAAGGATACCAAAACGAGGGAGAAAAGCTGTTAAAGTGGCTCAGCTAGCGTCTTAGCTAGACTCTGGTCTCCTTTCATCTGTAGTAGGAGTCTGCACGACTGAGTCATTAGTGACATGGATCCCCTTCACACCAGTTTCCTCCATTCCCACTGATTCCTAACAGCTGCCCTCCTTCTACCCTCATCCTTCTTCACTGGGATCATGTGACTGTAGACATCCTATAACTTTCAGAACGACTGTCTTTGTAGAGCGATAACTGAGGCGTCCCCCTCAGGCCCCTTGTTTCAGTGAAGCTGGATGAAGAGACGAGTGTCTTTTAAAGGCTAATTATCACATGGAGTCTAACAGGCTCCTCAGGCCTGCTCCGTGTGTGGTGATGTGATGGCGTGCAGCCAGCCTCGCTCTCCAACTTCTCTAAATTATCTGGGAAAGCGGCGAGAGTGGATGTGGGATTCTGGGAATTATCAGCCACTTTGCTCTGCAAAAATTTTTTTGTCTTGGCTGCAAAAACTGAAATTTACTTCATCAAAAGTTTGACCCTCAACTACACAAATAAACAAGGTGTTAAGACGGCTAAAACGATGAGTAAGGGTCCCCTGAGTGGACAAAATGCCTGCTGAACAGCTTGAAGAGCTGCGATGCAAAATAATAGAGACGCCTGGAGGATAGAAGTGTCTGCTTTCTTTTATTCCCTCTCTCATTATGAGATAAGAGGCAGCCGTCGAGTGTTGTTAGAGGAAACTCGCCGCCGTCACTGGCTGTTTGAAGACAGGCAACTTTGTGTAACGTCTCCGGCCCGAGGTTTCTCCACGCCGCCCCCCTCTGTGATATCTCTCCCGTCGGTGACATTGTGAAAAGGCCCACGTTTGAATATTCCTGGTCTCTCTGAAGTGAACAGCTCTTTGGTGGCCCCCTCACAGTTTTATCCGTCAGGTGTTTTCATCGCTGAGCATGTGGGAGGAAAATCTCTGTAATGAGCTGAAAAGCGCTTTAAAAAGCTTTGGATCCAAACTTGGTTTTTCACTCCAGCTTTGGCTTCAAATCCTCAAAGAGCTGCGATGGAGAGGAGTCTGCTTCATCCTTTATTCTTTGTTCTGACTGGTGAGGGTTTACAGCCTTTAAATGTTGAGAGTGGCTTTATTCTAGGGGTTTTATTCCCTCACAGTAATTATGGAACAAGTCATTCAAACAACGCCGTATAAAGAGAAACAATTTACACAGATATAAAAAATCAGTCATATCTGCTACAGCTGCAGTTAGCAGGAATGTTGAGGTGATTCCTGCTGGTATTCATCAGTCATTCCAAAATAATCAAATGCATTAACAAAGCACTGCAATTTTACTCTATTCCTCTTTGCAAAACTCCTCAAGCTCTGTCAGATTGCACAGGGCTCAGCCCTTCTCAAGCATCCCCACAGCATGATGCTGCCACCAGCGTGCTCCACAGTGGGGATGGTGGGTTTGAACTTTGTTCCTTTCAAAGAACTTTCTTCCTCTTGACCATGGAGTCTCCCACAGTCCTTCTGGTGAACTCTAGTCCAGATTGAATCTGAGTTTTCTCCAACAGTGTCTTTCTCTAAAGCTCTGACTGGTGAAGAACCCGGCCAACAGTTGTTGTCTGCAGAGTCTCTCCATCTCAGCTGCTGAAGCTTGGAGCTCCTTCAGAGTAGTCATAGGTGTCTTGGTGTCCTCTCTCACTAGTCTCCTTCTTGCACGCCTGCTCAGTTTGTGAGGACGGTCTGATCTAGGCAGATTTACACATGTGACATATTCCTTCATTTCTTCATCATGGATTTAGCTGAACTCTGGGGGATGTTCAGAGAATTTGATATATTTTCGTATTCATCCTCTGACTTGGACTTTTCAAGAAGGTTTTCTCTAAGTTTTATGGAGTGTTTTTTGCTTTAAGGGTGTAATGGTATCACTCAGGTAACCCCAAGTGTCCTTAAAGGGATTAAATATATTTATGCAGTAACTACATGTTTTTTTATTTATTTTATATTATTTTATTTTATTTTACTTTGTTTATTTTTATTTTATTTATTTTATATTTTATATTATGATAATTGATTTTTATTTTATATTTTAATAAAGTAATATATATTTATTTTTATTTATATATTTATTTTATTTTTATTTATTTTATTTATTTTTCATTTTATATCATAATTTTTTATTTATTATTTTTCCTTATTAATTTAATTTAGTTTTTAATTTCATTTTTAATTTATATTATCATAAATTAATATATATTATTATATTTTACTTGTTTTTTTATTTTGATAAATAATATATATTTTAATTTGTTTTTATTTTCATATATTTATTTAATTTTTTTCCATTTTATATTTTAATATTTTTATTTATTATTTTGACTCATTTATTTTTTATTTTATTGCTTTTTGTTTTATTTGTCAGAAAATTCAAATTTTATTAACTGTGACTGATTTATAAAATTAATTAAGGGTAAAACATGTTTTAAAGGCACTGTGTATCTAGTTTTTCTTTTTTTGCATAGATTTGCATGATTGTTTTAGCATAATTATTATTTTTTTTGCTCTTTCTCTCCATTTGGACCATTCCTGTAACAGGATATCTCAAGATAACTGTGACAGATTTCTTCAAACTTTGCACAAGTATCTTTGACTCAGGGATAAACTGGTTATACCTTGGAGGTCAAAGGTCAGAAACCCCAGTCCTTCTCCTTGACCCACTGTGTACTTTCACTGTCTGGATGATTATTCCTTGTGGAGGCATAGAAACACAAGGCAGCAGGGATGTAAGGGTTCACAGAGGTCAGGGTTTGGTGCAAGCTCAGTTTGTCTGTAAAAGAGAACATTAAGTCCTGGATTCATGACTCTAGGTTTCTCTCATTTATCACATTTGACCGACAGTAGTGAAGCTTGCAGTTTGTTCCATCTTTGTGTGATAGTTGGTTTAAGCTGTAGGGAGTAACACGAGACAAAAAAGTGGAAAACCCAAATAAAAAATACACAGTACTGTGCAGAACTTTATAGCATGTTAGGGCCTTTAATAGAGGCTGCAGTAAGGCGTGGATGTGTAGGCCACCTGACGGCACTGTGGGATGGGAAGGAAGATTGACACAATCCTGGGCATGCTCTGGATGTCCTTCATATCACCAGGGGTGTGTGAAATAATCTGTGGAAAAAATAGCAATACCTTTGGGGCCGAGTAAGGGGGCCACCAGCCACATCCTCGGGTACCCCATGGGCCCAAAAACCGCCAACAGTCTCTCAGCGTATTACCAGGGATGAAAAAGTGCACTCACAAAACTTTGTTACAAAAGTTGGACCATATGCACGAACACAGCCAAAATGGTGAGCAGAGAAAGAGGACAAATTTGCCTAAATGGACAAAAATATCTCTAATGATGCCTGAGGGATAAAGGACCCTCAAACAGAAGCTGCTCTGACAGATTTCTGTCCTTTCCTCCAGCTCAAGCCCATCAGGAGGCTTTTTTATTCCCACAACTGTTAAAGGCAGAGAGTAATCGATGGTGAACAACACTCCAGCTCCTTCTTCTCTCCCCGTCCTGAACCAGGAGACATAAAAGCAGTCCGCCGGTCCTGATCCTGCACCCTCTCATTGATGGGATACTTTAGCCCTTTTAGAGCCAATCATCTTCATCAAAGACTTCATCTGCTCCTCTTCCAGGAACCACAGGAGGTGAGGAGACCTGGAAAAAAACAAAAACAAGAACATTAGAGATGAAATATTCAGCCTTTTCTGTTCAAGAGCCCAGTTTTTACCAATGCCAGCGCAGTTCAGAGGAGATCCAGGGGGACTGAAGCGGCCCCAAATGGCCCCGAAGCTTTGGTGGACTTCCAGCAGAGCAGTGAGGACGGTTTACTCATCAGTACGGTCTCTCTGTCTGTAAGAATCCACTTTTGAATTTCTCTCAGAGTCTCAGAGGACTCTGTAGGAGACATTTGGAAAAAAAGTAGAATAACTTCATGTTCAAAAAGATTTAATAAGTGCACTGAGATCTTTTTCTTCTCCGCCGATTCAACAGAGATTTAGAGGATTCTACTTTAACATAAATATCAGTTTCAAGGTAGAAATGAAAGGGTTGGAGCTCTGAGACTTATTTTTCCAAGGCTATCTAAAAAAAAAAAAGTTAGAAATGGCTGAAGCTGATAAACAAGGCTCCTTTTTCTTTCACCTCTCACCTCTGACTGCAGTCACAGCTCTGAGTCTGTAGGTCTCAGTCAGACTCAAACATCTGGACTCTGCAGAATCAAGACAAAATCAGCTTCATGTTTTTTAATCCCAGTGTTCATCCTTTCATGGCTGCAATACCCAGACCAGTGTACCTCATCCCTGCTCAACCAAAGAGTCGAATGGTTGAACTATACATTTGCAGGAGCCACAATCTGAGTGGTGAAAAGTGGCAATTAAAATAAGTTAAAGGGGGCAAAAGTGGTCAAAAAGCAGCAGACACTGGGAGAAGGGTGGCGAAAAAGGGCTGGGTATGGCAAAAATGGGTGGGAAGTGAACAAAAATAAGTTATAGGTGGCAAAAAGTTGTCAGAAATAGGCAAAAATAAGAAAAAGGTGGGAAAAATCAGATGTGGTAAAAACAAAAAATAGTTACAAAAATGTGTGAGAACTGGCAAAAATAGGCAAAAAGGGGCAAAAAATATATATAAAAAAACTATGATAAAAGTGTCAAAAATGGGCGTAAAGTGACAAAAAGAAGTGGCAAGAATGGGGAGAAAAAAGTGTCAAAAAGGGCAGAAAGAGTCAAAAATGGGTGAGATGTGGTAAAAATGAGTTACAGCTGACAAAAATGGGCTAAAAGTGGAAATCTGGAGCAAAAAATGGGCAAAAGTCAGGATAAAGGTGGGAAAATCACCAAAGAGTGGCATTTAATTGCAAAAGGCAGCATAAATGGGTGAGAAGTGTCAAAAATAGGCAAAAAAGGGAAAACACTGAGGGAAAAGTGGCAAAAATGGGTAAGAAGTGGCAAAAAAATGAGTTACAGGTGGCAGAAATGGCCCACAAGTGGCAAAAACATGGCAAAAATGAATTAAAGGGACTAAAATGGGCAAAAATCAGAAAATGGTGGAAAAAATGAGAATTAAATGGAATATAACTGCAACAGGCAGCTTAAATGGGTGAAAAGTGGCAAAAATAGGCAAAAACGTGCAAAAAAATGGAAAAAAAAAACAGGATAAAAGTTGTCAAATATTGGTGAAAAGTGACAAATGGTAGAGGCAAAAATGGGGACAAAAAAGTGGCAAAAAGGGCAGAAATGGCAAAAGCAGGTGAGATTTGGTAAAAAATGAGTTCCAGGTGGCAAAAATGGGCTAAAAGTGGAAAAAAAGGTAGCAAAAAATGGGCAAAATTCAGGATAAAGGTGGGAAAATCTGCAAAAAGTGGCATTTAATTGCAAAAGGCAACATAAATGGGTGAGAAGAGGCAAAAATAGGCAAAAAAGGGAAAACACTGAGGGAAAAGTGGCAAAAATGAGGAGAAAGTAAAATTCAGCATAAAGGTGGGAAAATGGGCAAAATGCATCAAATAGGCAAAATGGGAAAGAGTGGCATTTAACTGCAAAAGCTTAAATGGGCAAAAAGTGGTAAAAAAGGAATAAAGAAGGGGAAAAAACTGCAAAAAGCAGGATAAAAGTGTCAAAAATGTGAATAATGTTTCAAATGAAGTCATAAAAGAGCCTCATGTGGCTCTGGAGCCTCATGTTGACTACCACTGACCCAATGAATAAGATCTCATTTTCCCTGCTGTGTCTGACGTTGGTCATGCTGTTTATTCTTTGCAGAGTAAAGTTTTGCAGCTTTGAATCATGTTTCTGTGCTGTGTCTGACGTTGGTCATGCTGTTTATTCTTTGCAGAGTAAAGTTTTGCAGCTTTGAATCATGTTTCTGTGCTGTGTCTGACGTTGGTCATGCTGTTTATTCTTTGCAGAGTAAAGTTTTGCAGCTTTGAATCATGTTTGCTAACAGATGGAGCACCTGAAGGCCCAGACAGAGTTAGAGAGGTCAGTTTGCGTGCTGTTTTATTTTTCCTGATAAATCTACGGAGTAAATAAAGGATGTGTGGTCATAACCCGAGGGCGGCTCCTATAGCGGAGCTGCTGCTCGTCTTTGAATGTTCACTTTGTTATTCAGAGCTGCTGCAGGGACTGAAGAGAGAGTCAAAGAGGGAGAGAGGATGAAGGATCTGCCTTAAAGCTGGCTATCAAATGGAAAGATCTAAGTTCATAAATAAAGTCCTGCTGTAAAGATAACCTTCAACTCTTAAAGAGTCAGACATGGTGGGAGTTTTCATTCACATCCTCGCCCTTAAACAGCAATGTCCATTTCCCTGCAGTATCAGTGAAGCTGGTACAGTTCTGACTAATTAAAGATAACACTGAGGACACGGGCCTTTCCTAATTCATAATATTTTCTTTGCTTTTGCACAATAAGACTAAAGCCTTCAGTATGAAACCCAAGCACGTGTATCATGTTTGCAGATATGTTGCTGCAGATTGCATCATATCAGCAGTACATTGGTGCTATTGCATATACCTGTGCAGGTAAACACGCTGTCTGTGCTGCTCTGTATGAACTTTACACCTGACTCTAAATCATTTAAAGATCTTCTCTCACTGCAGAGAAACTTCAGTTTGTTAGAAAACAGAAACTTTTCAGAGGAAGAAGACCAGCGCTCTGGTCTCTCCTCCTCTTCTTCAGACCACCCTCTCATATTCTGAAGACCCTCAGAGCCGATGCTTCTGCAGCGGACTGGCTGAATACAAGTGGAACAGGAAACAAGAGCTTGGTTTAAACTTCTGTGTTGAAGGTCTGCTGGAGCACGTGCTGCAGAGCCATGGTACTCACCATGTGGCTCTTCTGTCTTAGTTTGAAACTTTGTTCTCATTTTTGCCTCCTCTTTTTGACACTCTTATCCTGCTTTTTGCATTTTTTGCCCCTTTTCGCCTATTTTTGACACTTTTCAGCCATTTAAAGGTGCAGTGTGTAATATTTAGCCTAGTAGCGTTTAGCTGAACAAACTTGGTCAAATAAAGCAAAACATTTCTAAGACGGTCTATCTAAATAAGTGTTTAGTCATCTAAATTCAAAAATAGCTATTTTGAAAAAAACAACTCAGAATAAAACTTTAATTCATACATAGGGAGGGTCCCCTCCATGGATGCCGCCATCTTGGATTTTTACATGTTTCCATGGTAACATAGAGGAAAAAAGGAAAAAAGGATAAATAAAGTTATTGTATTTTATTCACATTACAGACACACATTAAATTCAACTGGTTGCCACAGTTTCCAGTAGAGAAATGCAATCTAGAACCCACTTCTAGATGTTGATATTCAGTTTCACACACTGCACCTTTAAGCTACCTTTTGCAATGAAATGCCACTTTTTGCAGCTTTCCCATCTTTTCTGATTTTGCTGCTTTTTGACCACTTTCGCCGCCTTTATCTTATTTTATTTGCCATATTTCACCACTCAGATTGTGGCTCCTGCAAATGTATTTTTCAACAGTATGGCTCTTGAGTTGAGTGACACTGCTTTAGATCATGTTATGCATGTAACCAACATGCACCTCCTCTAGAAATAAACCCTGCATGAAAAGGATGCAGAACACAACCTGCGACAGGTCCAGAAATCCCTTAAACAGAATCTGTCTGACAAAGTGAAGTAGGCTAAAAGATCTCCAACACATCATGGAACCATCTAAAGAAATTCAAGAACAGATGAGGAACAACATCACTGACCTCTATCAGTCTGGAAGGGTTACAGAGAGATTTCTACGGTTTTGAAACAACGCTGAGAGCCATTACCCATCATTGGGAAAAACTGTGACCAGTGGTAAGTCGTCCATGATCTCTTGGAGTCATTTTGGTAGGCTGGACTTCCAGGGAAGGTTCACCACTGTTCACAGTTTTCTCCATTTGTGGATAATGGCTCTCAAGAGTCCCAAAGCCTTAGAAATGTCTGAGTTATCCTTTCAGACGGTTAGATTTCAGTGACTTTGTTTCTCATCTTTCTTGAACTTAGATCTCCTATGCCCAGATGTAGTGAGGACACTGTTTGAATATGAATACAATCAGACCTCTACTATTCTCAGAAGTCGACAGTTGATCTTTTCTTTCTCTCATCCTTTGTGCAGATGAAGAAGTTCCTTTGACTTTCAGTGAGTTTCTCTCCATCAGTGAGGACAGGATCCTGTTTAACAGCCGTCGTTTTACTGGAGTATTTTCATCAGACATTAAAACCCATCATGTCGACTCAAGGACCAAGGAGTTATCATCTTCCTCTCTGATGCTTCGCTCTGATTCTAATCGCCCTGTTCTGTTAGTCTGCTTTCACTGCTAAAATGGATCCAGAGGTTTCATTTCTCCTCATTTCATCCTCTGAGGTAACACTCATTTATTCCATTTAAACCTCCGTCCAGCTCCTTCCTCCCGCCTCGTCCATTTCCTGTGAAATTGGCCTGTTCTCCGCTGCGAGCTCAAACAGCCTCTAGACATTCGATCACATTTTCCTCACCTTCTCTGTCTCCATAACTCACCTGTCCCTGCTCTTTATTACTCTCTCTCTCTCTCTCTCTCTCCGTGCTCACTCTGACCCCACATGTCAGCTCCAACGGCTTTTATTAAAGTCTTCTTTTTAGCCTGAATGAGGCGAACACTGAGAGAGGATAAAGAGCAACTCAGGTCAAACATGACGACAAACTTAGACACGCCAAAGTCGACCCAAACCTTAAAGACGGATCAGGACTTAGAGCTTGGGAAATCTGTCGACGCCTGTCTTTGTGAATGTTTTCATGTTAGTTTGGAGCCTGAAATGTCAGACTCTGTCATATATATTCATATTTGAATGGATTATATATCACATCCATCTGGGGAAGACCCTAAAGAGATCCAGAGTCTTTCCAACACTTGTATTATTAGCTAATCAGAGTGACCAACTAGCCAATGTGGCTATTTAGAGCCGATCTGCTACTCAACACGGCTAAACTGGACCTGTTTTTGGCTAGCTTGAAGAAGCCCCACCCACACCATTGTCTGTAGCACTGACAAACCCAGAGAATGACCCCTGATAAACCCAGAATATGGACCCTTACAAACCCAGAGAATGACCCCTGATAAACCAGAGAATGACCCCGATAAACCCAGAGAATGACCCCTGATAAACCAGAGAATGACCCCGATAAACCCAGAGAATGACCCCTGATAAACCAGAGAATGACCCCTGATAAACCCAGAGTATGGACCCTTATAAACCCAGAGAATGGACCCTGATAAACCCAGAGAATGACCCCTGATAAACCCAGAGAATGGACCCTGATAAACCCAGAGAATGACCCCTGATAAACCAGAGAATGACCCCTGATAAACCCAGAGAATGACCCCTGATAAACCCAGAGAATGGACCCTTATAAACCCAGAGAATGGACCCCAATAAACCCAGAGAATGGCCCCTGATAAACCAGAGAATGACCCCTGATAAACCCAGAGAATGGCCCCTGATAAACCAGAGAATGACCCCGATAAACCCAGAGAATGACCCCTGATAAACCCAGAGAATGACCCCTGATAAACCAGAGAATGACCCCGATAAACCCAGAGAATGACCCCTGATAAACCAGAGAATGACCCCTGATAAACCCAGAGAATGACCCCTGATAAACCAGAGAATGACCCCGATAAACCCAGAGAATGGCCCCTGATAAACCCAGAGAATGGACCCTGATAAAACCAGAGAATGACCCCTGATAAACCAGAGAATGACCCCTAATAAACCAGAGAATGACCCCGATAAACCCAGAGAATGACCCCTGATAAACCAGAGAATGACCCCTGATAAACCCAGAGAATGACCCCTAATAAACCAGAGAATGACCCCGATAAACCCAGAGAATGACCCCTGATAAACCAGAGAATGACCCCGATAAACCCAGAGAATGACCCCTGATAAACCAGAGAATGACCCCTGATAAACCCAGAGAATGACCCCTAATAAACCAGAGAATGACCCCTAATAAACCAGAGAATGACCCCTAATAAACCAGAGAATGACCCCGATAAACCCAGAGAATGACCCCTGATAAACCAGAGAATGACCCCGATAAACCCAGAGAATGACCCCTGATAAACCAGAGAATGACCCCGATAAACCCAGAGAATGACCCCTGATAAACCAGAGAATGACCCCTGATAAACCCAGAGAATGACCCCTAATAAACCAGAGAATGACCCCTAATAAACCAGAGAATGACCCCGATAAACCCAGAGAATGACCCCTGATAAACCAGAGAATGACCCCTGATAAACCAGAGAATGACCCCTGATAAACCCAGAGAATGGACCCTGATAAACCCAGAGAATGGACCCTGATAAACCCAGAGAATGGACCCTGATAATCCCAGAGAATGGCCCCTGATAAACCCAGAGAATGGACCCTGATAAACCCAGAGAATGGCCCCTGATAAACCCAGAGAATGGACCCTGATAAACCCAGAGAATGGACCCTGATAAACCCAGAGAATGGACCCTGATAAACCCAGAGAATGGCCCCTGATAAACCCAGAGAATGGACCCTGATAAACCAGAGAATGGGTTCTGGTTGCATTCATTGATGATGTCATTGTTGGGTCGGTAGCATTGGTGTTAGCATACTGGCCAACAGTTTCTTCATTTAAGAGCTGAAAAGAGCTTCAAGCTATTTTTGGGTTATGATGTTGGGATTATTTATTTATGCTTCTTTTGAAACTGTTTCACCATTTTTGCACCAATTTTTGCCACATCATCTTGCCCAATTGTGCACAATTTTGCCACTTTTCATCCATTTCTTCAATATGTTTTTCTGCTTTCAGCCCAACCTAGCCATTTATCTCACTTAATGTCCATTTTGCCTCTTCTTTTTGCCTCTTTTCATCCTTTTTTCCACTCTGTGCCCATTTTGCCCAACTTTGCTAAATTGGACCAATTTTTCATGATATCTTTCCCTTTATTCTCCACTTTTCTCCACTTGTACCACTTTTTGGCCATCTTAAACATCTTTATTTTTTTTTTATCAATTTCTACAACTTTTTTGCCATTTTTTGCCCATCCTGCCCTTTAATGTTCATTTTTGCCATTTGTTTTTCCCACTTGTCCCCATGTTTGCCATTTTTTGTCCATTTTTTTCCACCCTATGCCCCTTGTTTTTTTTTTTCTTTAAATTTCCCCTAGCAGGACTAAGAAAGGAATATTTTATCTTTTTGCTCAATTTTGCCAGTTTCTGCCAATTTTTCATGCTTTTTTGCCCATTTTTGTCATTTGTACCCCGCTCTGTTCAACCACCTTTAAAAGTTTTTTGCCACTTATAGCGAATGAAGCCATATTTTTCAGGCTAGTCATCAAGACGACAAATTTGCATTTTGCTACGATACTAGCTGACCGTGTTTGCAGCAATAAAAGTTAAAAAAAAAAGTTTCCTGAAAATCATGTATGAGGCTGATCTGATATCTAACATTTCCTCTGAATGATCATGAATAGACCAGGAGGCGTGTTCTGCACTGTCTCAAAGATGTTTTCTAACTTTCCTGATGGAAAACGACAGTTGACAGTGATCCTAGTTTAGCTAACGTTAACGAGCAAATGCGAGCCAATTAGCACCCTAACCCCCTACTTTAATGATGAAGAGACAAACCTGGTTTTAGTGACACGACCCCCAGACTGATGGAAACAAAAGCATGAGTACCTGTTTAAAGTGAGAGAGACCATCAGTCTGCTGACAGAAGGTGAATAAGTCATTCGTGGGAGAAACACCTCGATTTTACCAAATAAAGCATATTAAATGATCAGGTTGTGCCATCACAGCAGGCTGATAGGATCTGCTCCTTGGAGAGAAAGTCAGCTAAATTAAATTAATGTAAGCTGCCGTATGTCTGTCTCCTGCTTAAAATGCTCCTCACTCTTTCTTCGTTATCACTTTAACGATGACAGCCAGCTGTCAAACATCAATCTCTAATTCCTCCCACACCGCTGCCCTCGGCGTCCTGATATAGATGTACCTGTGATAGGTGTGCTTGTAAAGCAGCGTATGGTGTGTTTTCATGAGATACAGAATGTTCAAAGCTGCTGTGAGAGAGCTCCAAGCGAGAAAAGGTCAGGAGTATTTCAGCTTTTTCATCCGGGCATTCATGCATGTGCCAGCCTGCAAATTTATTCAGGGCACAACCGAGAACTAAAAGTATGGCTTGGTGGTTCCTGGCCTCTTCAAAGTATATAATCCATGAGGTGTGCAGTTACTGGACAGGGACAGGGGGACTAGAGGAAGGGCTGGGGTGGGTTTTTGATTGGCAAAAATGGGCAAAAAATCAGAAAAAAGGGCAGCTAAAATGGGTGAGAAGTGGCAAAAAACGCAAAAGGTGGGAGAAATGTGGCAAAAATGGGCAAAAAATCAGAAAAAAGGGCAGCTAAAATGGGGGAGAAGTGGCAAAACATGCAAAAGGTGGGAGAAATGTGGCAAAAATGGGGAAAAAGTGGCAAAAAAAAAGGGCAGAGTGGAAAAAATGGGATTGTAAGTGACCAAAAGAATAAGTTAAAGGTGGCAAAAATGGGCCAAAAGTGGCAAAAATAAGTCAAAGGGGAAAACACCGGGAGAAAAGTGGCAAAAATGGGGAAAAAAGTGGCAAAAATGGGAGGAAAATGGCAATTAAGGGCAGAGTGGCAAAGATGAGATTGGAAGTGACCAAAAAAAATAAGTTAAAGGTGGCAAAAATGGGCCGACAGTGGCAAAACTCTGCAAAGGAAAGCAGGATTTGAACCTGCCACTTTCAGACTTCCAAGCAAGCCTTTATCTCATTAGACAACCAAAGCAGACACTTGCAAAGGACTTCCAGGGGTTTGCTCTTCTTAATTTGGAGTCAAAGCTTGAAAATTGACAAAGCTATATTAAAGTTTGAACCTGCCACCTTCAGACTCCCAGACCTCCTCCTCTTGGCCACAGAGACAAACATCTCGAGATGTTCCCAAAGATTCTCCTTTTCCTCTTTGGAGAATCGCATCGCCCCGTCCTCCCGGTCGAAAAGACTTTGTCATTTGGGAGACACTCTAATGCTTCGTGCCCCTGGGTGTCCCATTTTAGGACAACCGGGGGGGCTATCCGTCCCAAGGCTGAGAAGCTCTTTACGCGGGCTGCCTCTCTGCCTTCACCCCCTTCTCAGCACTGGAGCCTGGGACTTTGAAATTATTCCAGCCTTTTGGAGGGGGAAGGGGAGAGGGAGAGGGAGACCCAGAGGACAGTGGGTGTGTGTAGAGTCTTCTGGAGTCTAGCCTCTGTGGCTTCTCTAGTCCCTGGGAATCATAGTGGGCCTCTCCACTTTGGGTTAGGCTCTTGGTTCTTCCCGGCTCTAGCTGAGGGCCCAGGCTTAGCCAAGCTGTTGGATCTCCCTGGCCCCAGGCAGACAGCCCCTTGCCGGGGCTACCTCTCTGCCTTTGCCCCTCTTTCTGGCTCTGGCTTCTCAGAGCCAGGCATGTCCCCAAATGGCCCGGACCTCCCCATTAACCACCTGGCACACCTCTCCAAGCTGCGGACCCACTCTTAAGCACCCCTCCCTGAATACCTTGCACAGCCGCAGCCGCCAGACTTTTGTACCCTTGGGTGTCCAATTTGATACTTTGTGCCCCTGGTAGTACACTTTAATACTTTGTGCCCCCGGGTGTCCAGCTTTACCTGTGTCACAGACGCTACGCTTTATTACTTCGTGCCCCTGGTAGTACACTTTGACTTAGTACAACCAGGGGAGGAAAGGGGGAGAGGCAGCTATCCTGCCCAGGCAGAGAGACCCCTCACCTGGGCCAGCGCTCTGCCTTTCCTCCCCTCTCTGCCTTGGAGATTTTGGACTTTGAGATTTTGCTGCTAGAGTCCTGGACAGTCCTGGAGTCGGCGTCAGACAGCAGGGGGCGTAAGCTTCCCCTACTGTCTGACAAAACCATGCAAGCAGCCTACAAGACACGTCACAGCACCATCACGTGATACTCCTGACAAAAGCTACAGGAAGTAGCTGAAACATGTAAAGCAGGTACACAAAACACTCCTGTCTGACTAAAAGAATTGTTACAGTACAGCATAAGGCCCAATAGCCTTGGCCTTTGACCTACCACCTCTGAGATGTTGCCAGTTCATCCTTGAGTCAGGGTGGATATCTATGCAATGTTTGAAGGAAATCCCTCAAAGTATTCTTTAGATATCACATGTCAGAGAAAGAGATGAACATGAGGCCCAATGACCTCAATCTCTAAACCTGAACTGCGACTGGAGATTTGTGCAAAATTTAAGAAAATCTCTCAAATCCCTCTTGAGATACCATGTTAAAAAGCAAGGGAGGAACATGAGGCTATATGACCCTGAATTTTAACCCTAAGATCTTCAAAATCGGAAGAGGTCACGCTTAAATCACCGTGCAACTACGGGCAAAATTTGGAAAAACATCCCTCAAAGCATTACTAAGATATTACATTTAGAAGCAAGGGATGAACATGAGGCCCAATGAGCCTGCCTTTAGAGTTCATAGTTGCAGGTCTAATCAGTCAGAGTTGATTTTTGTGCAAAGTTTGAGGATAAATCCCACACCGCATTTTTGAGATATCAGTCTCACGAACATGAAGTTCAACTACTCTGGCCTCTGATCTATCAAATCCAAAACCTTGTGGGTTTAGCCTTGATTTGAAGTAGACTATTGTGCGAGGTTTGAAAAAAATCCTGAAAAGCAATCTTGAGATAACATTTAGAGATGTTTCTATGTAAGTCCTGACAGAACACCTTTAACCTCTGCTAATGTTGGAGCAACAGCTTAAAATGACGGTTAACACTAAAAACAGCCAGATTGTCTGAGTCTGAGGGTGACAAAAACAAAATATGAATGAGAAGAAAATGTTTCAGCAAAGGATGTTTAAAGGAGACGAAGAGAGAGAAAAGAAAATTGAAATGTTAGAGGGACATATAAAAGAAAAGCTGAAAAGAAAAAAGGGCTTTGGATGTCAGAAAGAAGCATAAGCGTTTGAAATATTAATGTGCACGTTGGCCGAGGTGTGAACGTCCAGCTCCAACTTCAAACAGCGGTGGCACAAAGGCTTCTTTTTCATCGGCCACACGTTTAGTCACGGCCACAGAAAACTACATTTTATCCTGATTCAGACCTTTTCTCTGAACACAATGCTGCGTCCCTGCATGAATAGTGCATAACAATGTGTCTGTAACCTTTAGAGAAGAGCCGTGAAGAAAGCCTGGGATGAATTCTGCAGCCTCTATTGAACCGAACCACTTCTTCTCTTTCAATCAAACTTTCTCCCCAATCTCTGATAGAAACTACATAACTATATGGACGGTATATTTTCAGGGCGATTACTTCCTCAGCTGCTCTCTGAAGCTGGGAGGAAATTAGTTTTTGTTCCCGTTAACAGAGCGATGACTTCCACCTCGATTTCACGCCAGAGGAGAAAACAACAAAAATAATTACTGTTTTTTTGTCTGTCAATTGTTTTTCCATCAACACTTTTTCAAACTGCAGCACATTGATAAAACTATTTCCCAAGGCCACTGAGAGGCGAAAAACCTCGAGCATCATGGGAGGATGGAATAATCCGAGCCATGTCCGGGCACTGGAGCAGGTTTCTGAACATGTTTAACTCTCTAAAGCAGCGAAACTCAACCCTGCTCAACCAAAGAGCCAAATTATGGAAAAATAGATTTAAGAGAGCCACAATCTGGGTGGTGAAAAGTGGCAATAAAAATAAGGCAAAGGTGGCAAAAATGGTCAAAAAGCAGCAAACACTGGGAGGAAAGTGGCAAAAATGGGATTGGAAGTGACCAAAAAGTAAGTTTAAGGTGGCAAACATGGGCCAAAAGTGGCAAAGATCAGAAAAAAAAGGTAACTAATATGGGTGAAAAGTGGCAAAAAAGGCAAAAAAGCAGCAAACACTGGGAGAAAAGTGCCAAAAATGGGTGAAAAGTGGCAAAAATCTGAAAAAAGGTGGGAAAAAATGGGCAATTATCAGAAAAAAGGCAGCTAAAATGGGCCAAAAGTGGCAAAAATAGGCAAAAAGGGGCAAACACTGGAAGAAAAGTGGCAGAATATGGAGAAAAAGTGGTAAAAATGTGGCAAAAAAAATTGTGATAGGTGACTAAAATGTGTTAAAATCAGAAAAAAAGAGTGGGAAAATGAGGATTTAGTGGCATTTAACTGCCGAAGGCAGCTTAAATGATGAAGAGTGGCAAAAAATAAGCAAAAAATTGCAAAAGAAGGATAAAGTGTCAAAAATGACTGAAAAGTTATAAAATGAAGATGCAAGAATGGGCTGAAAAGGGGCAAACAGTTGGTGAACAGTGGCAAAAATGGGTGAGAAGTGGGAAAAAATTAGTTATAGGTGGCAAAAATGGTCCGAAAATGGCAAAACGTGACAAAAAGTGACTAAAATGAGCAAAAAAGGTGGGAAAATGGGTATAAGCATCAAAGACTGGCAAAATGGGAAATAAATGGCATTAACTGCAAAAAGCAGGATAAAAGTGTCAAAAAGAAGAGGCAAAAATGGGCTAAAAGCAGTAAAAATGGAATAAAAGTACCAAAAAATTGCAAATAAGGGCGATGGAAATATACAGACAAAAATAGATGTGGACAATTGAAGCCGACTGTGTCAGTGTGGGAAACAAACTTATTAATGTGACATTCGATCGAAAATTTCTGAGGTCAAATTTTCCTTTTTAAGGTTTCCTGGGGAAATAATATTTCAAATGAAGACATTTTAGACATATTAGAGAGCCACATGTGGCTCCAGAGCCACGCGTGGACTACCACTGCTCTGAAGAGTCCAGGCCAACAGGAGCAGGAGTCTGTGCAGAGGATTTTCCTCCAGATAACTATTTCCCACAAACCTGCCCTGACTTCCTGCCTCACTCGTCTTAAAGGACTCCCACATGCCCCAGCGCGGCGTTTCCTGTGGGGGGGTCAGCTGACATCCCTCTCACTGCCTCACTTCATAATTGAGTTGGTACAAACGTTGTTATTTGTGGTTATTACGGAGCTGCGGTCCTCGTGGGGGTGAGAGTTAGCAGAGCAAAAAGTCGACAGTGATTTAGCCGGCTCTGTTGGGTCGGTGCTGTGTGGATCGATGAGCTCTCTGTGCTGTGACTTCTCTTTAACTGCCTCCTTTTTTCCTCCCTTTCTGCAGCTCTCTGCATGGAAAAAACAGACGTATGTGTTCAAAAGAATCAACATACGAGTGCTGTGCCCTCTACATTAACCTCTGATGTGAATGCATTTATACAAGCCTGACTCTTTGAAATCTGCAGAGGAAATGCACTTTAAGGGCTTACATTAGTACGTCTGCTGACGTTGATGTAGCATCATTCATGTGTTTCATATTCCTAGAATCCATACAGACCCATTCAGAGGAGACGTCAGAGCCACACCATAGCGGTCAGGAGCTTTAGTGATGATGTAAGGTCATCTAGAAGACACGAGCTCACATGTTATGGACCTCATTTTAAGAGAATAATGATTATTTGCAATCTCAGGCAACAGCACTACATTACCCACAATCCTAGAGTGTGGAAGCAATGTCTCTGATTGGCTGACTGTGCCTTACCACTCCAAACTTCCACATTCTGTCCAGCTTTCCTTCTAGTAGTGACTGCCAGGTCTAGTCACGGCTTAAGCAGTATTCCTGGCTACCATTACATCATAAAGACAAAAGAACACTCCAAAGTACTCAGAGAAAAGGTTCTTGAAAAGTCTAAGTCAGGGAGTGGAGACAAAAACATTTCCAGGGCTCTGAACATGAGAGAAGGACTGTTTAGGCCTGATCCCTGTACAACCTGGCAGAAAGGCAAAGTGGGACTGGAAGTGACCAAAACAATAAGTTAAAGGTGGAGAAAATGGTCATAAAGCAGGAAACATTGGGAGAAAAGTGGCAAAAAGGGCAGAAAGTGACAAAATTGGGTGGGAAGTGACCAACAAATAAGTTAAAAATGGGCCAAAAGTGGCAAAAATCAGACAAAAAGGCAGCTAAAATGGGCGAGAAGTGGCAAAAATAGGCAAAAAGGTGCAAACACTGGAAGAAAAAGTGGAATAAAAAGGCAGGAAGTGGCAAAAATTGGGAGAGAAGTGGCAAAAAAGACAGAAATTGGTAAAGAAGGGATTGCAAGTGATAAAAAAAAGTTAAAGGTGGCAAAATTGGTCAAAGAGCAGCAAACAATGGGAGAAAAATGGCATGAAAGGGCAGGAAGTGGCAAAAATGGGTGAAAAGTGTCAAAAAAGGGCAGAAACAGGTAAACATGGGATTGCACAGGATCAAAAAATAAGTTATAGGTGGCAAAATTGGTCAAAGAGCAGCAGACACTGGGAGAAAAGTGGCAAAAATGGGATTGTTAGTGGCCACAAAATAAGTTAAAAGTGGCAAAATGGGCCAAAAGTGGAAAAAAATCAGGAAAAACAAAAGCTTCTAAAATGGATGAAAAGCTGCAAAAATGGTCACAAAGCAGCAAACACTGGAAGAAAAATGACAAAAATGGGGGGGAAAAGTGGCAACAAAGGGCAGAAAATGGCAAAATGGGATTGCAAGTGACCAAAAAAATAAGATAAAGGTGGCAAAAATGGGCCCAAAGTGGCAAAATTCAGAAAAACAAGGTGGGAAAATTGGGAAATGTCAGAAAAAGGCAGCCAAGATGGGCTTAAAGTGGCAAAAATATGCATAAAATGACAAATTTGGGGGGGAGAGACCAAAAAATTAAACACCAAACACTGACATCACTACAAACACACTATCCCCACCGTGGAGCACAGTGGTGGCAGCATCATGCTGTGGGGGTGCTTCTCAGCAGCAACATTGGAAGGCTTGTAAAGGTAGAGTGTCAATGAAAATCCTGGAGGACAATCTGATCAGTCTGACCGAGAACTACAGCTTGAGAGAAGATTTATTTTCCAGTCAGACAATGAGCCGAGCATCCAGAGAAAGCTACACAGAGAATGACAGAGAATCAGTGGCTGGACTTGAAAAGGATAAGTTTATCCCCCTCCCACTTGATCCTAGCCCTTACTCTGAAGGTTGAGGTGCCTTAAGCTAACCCTCCTTGTATTTGTTTTGGGTATTTTTTGTAATAATCATCATTAATGATTCTAAATCCCCCCATCTCTCTTTACATCCTGGCTTTACTCTCTGTACCTCTCTCCGTCTGTCCGTTTATCCGTCTGTCAGCCTCCGTCTCTTTGAAATAACATTAAAGAAACCTTTGATACTGCTGCGTCCGTTTGCTGTTAGATAGCATCAGGATGTTAAACACGCCGTGATGCTGCTGCAGCTCGGAGGTAAAGCTGCAGGCTGTGGGTTTATACAAGGCTGACGACGTAAAGCAAATGATTCAATTATCTGATACCATTACCTACAGTCGACTTCTGAGTCCATACCTGGAAATGCTCTGTATGGATTTATCCAAGTTCCTAGAAATATTCCACAATGTGGCTGAACTTTCTGTGTGTGAGATCATTCCTGCTGAGTTTCAAAGTAAGTATTCCTGTGTGCTCAGACTGTAAACATCTATGATTAAATAAGAAACAACATTAAAACAATCCATAGCTGGCCCATCACGCTTGCATCTGGTGCAGAAAAAAAGGATTTTTTTCATTTTGAAATGTATGCGACCCCTTTGGTTTGTTACTGACACCTACTGGTCAGATTGTGTATTTTGCTGAAACGTCAGCATGCAGTGTTCACATGATTAGTCAAAGGATGGACAGACTCTTATCTGTGCAGAATTATACTGAAGACTGACCAATTTTTCAGCTTTTATGCAGATTTTGACATTTTTTAACAATTTTTGACACTTTTTTAAAATTAATTTTGACCTGCTTTCCACCACTTTTCAGCAAAAGTTTCACCAGATTTTGCCCTTTCCAAACATATTTTGCTTCTTTTATGCAGAATATTCTTGTTTAAACCATTGTTGGCACTTTTAACCAATTTAGCTACTCTAGCTGCCCTCTTATATTCAATTTTTACAGCTTTTATCAAGTTTCTTCCACTTTTATCCAATAAATGACACTTTTTAACAGCTTTTCATCACTTCGACTTCAATTTGTGACCCTTTATTGCCCCCTTATATCCAATTTTTACAGATTTTATCTTTTTTTTGCCACTTTTAACCAATTTAGCCACTTTTTAACAGCTTTTCACCATGTTTTCATTAACAGTTTCAACATCTTTTACCCTTTCCTAACATATTTTGCAGTTTTTATGCAAGTTTTGCCACTCCTTTAACCCATCGTTGCCACTTTTAACCAGCTGAGCTACTGTTTAACTGAGTTTCACCACTTTTGGTTTTTTAACTTTTTGCCCCCTTTTTTTTTTTGCATTTTCTTAACTCATATCTGCAGCTTTTATGCATTTTTGCCACTTCTTACCCATTTATCAAGTATTTGCCTTTTGTCCGTTTGCAATTACTTCTTGTTTTTTGTAACTTCAGTTTCCTTTTCTTTACTCTGACATCCTTGCATCTGTGCAAACCACTGAAGGTATGAAGTCTGACAATAGTCTGACAATAGTCTGACAATAGTCTGAAGATGCTTCAGTCAGTGTGCCCAGTTCTTTGCAGATGATGCCATGCGGCAGTGGAGGAAGAATTCCCCCTAAAAGCGAAGGGTTAAGTGTTTGATTAAAGCTTGGGAGAAATGTCAGACTGAAACTACACCAGACTACAAAGCCTAGAGCTTGTTTTCCCGCTCTAATCGCTCCCTCTTACACGGTGCATTCAGTGAATTAAAGTGTTTAAGTGATGTAGAAGCTCCAGCTCCGTCCACATTCCCTCTAATGTCCAGGCAGAAAATCACATCGTTGGTTCTAAGCATGGATCCCGGCACAGCACCTACAATCTCTGTTGCCACGGTTACTGCAAGCATCACCACGGCAACCTTAATCACATCCCCGGTGAGGTAAATGGAAATCCTCTCTGCTTCTCTCCCTGCCTTCTCTTTTCATCTCTCTCTACGCCTGTTTTTCCTTTATTATTCTGTTTTTTCTTTCTCTGTGCGGACACTCTCTCTCCGTTTCTTCATCCCTTTATTCTCCGCTCTCTTTGTCCCTTACAAGCATAGCAAGAAAACCCAACAAAGACGTCTCGGATCAGTAAACTTTGAGGTTGTTTGAATATGTTCTGAATGCTCCCTGTATGAAGTGTTTGTATTTTAATGCACCTGCAGCTGAAAGGCTTTTTGGCTGTTCATAAACACTCCATGCTCCACTGAGGGACGGTGCAGTTCTCTTCTGAAGGCTGACTTATTCTTCTTTACCTGCAGATAGTTTGAAGTCACATGGAAAAGCTTGATTTGAAACCGGCAAACGGACATGTGGGGATTTTATTTGGAAGAAGAACAAAGAAGAAGTGACAACCATGGCAATGACTCATATCAGCATTTATTTAAGCTCCATGTGGACAATGGAGTCCATCCTGCAGACGCCAACACCGACCTAGGGGCCCACGGAGGTCGACAAAACCATGGTCTATTGTAAAGTTAAGCTGCGATATCCATATTTTTATTTGACCTGAATAATAACTAACCTTGCAAAGCAGATGGATACGCCTGTTTCCTTGTTTTTTCACTGGTGAATCCAACTTGTTAAGCTCTCATCTGAACCGTTTGGGCCCAGTTAGAAAGTGACAGGACCAATCAGCGACGAGGGGCAGTACTTTCAAGCGCAGCAGAGTCGTGACGTTAACAAGCAGCAGCAAGAGCTGGTGCAGTTATGGAGGAAGAGATTAGCGTGGATGCTGCTAAAGCGCCAGTTTTATCAGAACTTGATGACATTTCTTTGTTAAAAGAAGAACAAAGAACAGCAGTGAGTTGTTTTCTTTTCAAAAATGACAGAAGTCGAGTACTCTTATGTCTGTAGTCGCCATGTTTTGCATTATTCGTCAGTAGCTGTGCAGACGCAGCTTGCTAGCGGCTATGTCACATGTTTTGTAGCTCTGATTGGCCCGTAGAGATGTGACAGACAGAACATTTATCCAATCATACTCTGAGTTTTTTTCAAAGCTTCTGCCTTTTCTCAAACGTTTCCTATTGAAGCTTTCCCAGATGAATGTGTTAAACACATCCATCTGGCGTGTCAGGTTAAATAATAACCACTCTTATTAAAAAAAAACAAAAACATACATCTGTGTCTATATAACCTTCTGAAAATGAAAATAACTTTTTTTAAACACATATTTAAAATGGGTGAAAAATTGCTTAAATGAGTGAAGAATGGCAAAAAAGGGGAAAAGGTGTTGAAATTGGATTTTTAAAGAACAAAAGGGGGTAAAAAGTGACAAACAATTTGACGAAAGTGACAA